>NC_064303.1:1112500-1429046 GCF_023373825.1 Bactrocera dorsalis
CAATCTACAGGTACTCTGAGTCACCATTGCATCCCGAAAAAAATATGGTTTGGTGCAGTTTGGCCGAATATTTTTGAAATTGCAGCAGTATCGGCCGATTTATGCTTGAAAACCGTCGAAAGTTGGGTTCAGCGTTTGGTCTTCTGCAAGCGTGCCCGTGGTGGCAATCCGAAAGAAATCGAGATCCATAAAAAATTTCATTGATATCCCTAACCGCTTTTGTTTCATTTCTCTCTTAGAATATGAAAATTTGGCGGAACCGCCTATATCGATATAGCATACAGCTCTCTTACAAACTGATCAATTGATGATTTGACGACAAAATTTTACAGATCGGATAACTATAGCTGCCATGTAAACTGAACGATCGGAATATAGTTCTTATAACGAATCTTTTGTATTCATAAAGAATATTATAGCTTTGGTGCAATTAAAGTTTACGTTTTTCTTTCTCTCTAAAAAAAAAAAATATAGAAAAATTGTCAAGCAGTAACTATGCTAAATATCCATACATATGCCTATATGCATATGACTCTTTGCAATAAATCGTAATTAAAGCAGAAATTTAATCGGATTTGTATAGGAAACAAAATGTGTACCAAAATACAGACGTCAAATCGCAAGCATACTTCCAAGCGCAAAAGAAGAAGACAAAACCCCGAAGCTGCCAGCGGGATGTCCAAGGATTTTGACACACACAACAATCACACCTTTGTTGCCGCAATATTTGTACTTATGGTAACAGCCTGCATTTCGGGCACAACCGCGCAATGGGCTGGCGGCAGCACACTCGAAATAAATGTAGGAAATAGCGAATACAAACGAAGGTGCTGGACCGTGCGCACAGCATGTGTTCCGGGCAGCCTGATTTAGACGACACAATTGCTGCTGCCGACTGCTGTTAGTCCGTCGGTCTGTTGTACGTGTACAGTAAGGTTGACAATGACAGTAATACGGACAACAGAAGCTGCTTAGTCTACGTAAGGCGAGAATGCGCATTGACAGTCGAGAGAAAGCATCAGTGCAAACTGCAGTAGGAACTGAATACTGCCTATGGAATCCTAAAAGGACGAACTTGTAACATTTCAGCACATTGTTTATACACAATTTATGTGGTTTCTCCTTAAAACACATTTTTTACGGCCTTATCTTTTTAAGACACTCATAAAACTGCCAATAACTAATATTTCCCTGATTACTGGCCGTTGGAAATCAATTGAGTTACTCATTAAACTATTGCATCATATCACAAGTCGGCTTTGCTGCCTGCCATTCATAAATGTCTACTAAAATATGAAAGGCCCAGCTCTTCAGTAGCTTGAAGTCGTAAAACTACAGGACATTTTCATCACCTCAAAGTGCGCCAAAGACAACCAACCGCTACATTTGCTTCAATCGCATAACCTTTTTGTGATCTGTCTTTCTTGGCAAGGTGTTCATGCCTTTAGCTACATACATATGTACATTTGTGTTTATCTACAATATATACTTTACTTGTATTTTGCGGCACTTTAACCCTCAGAGAAAGAAAACTGCACGCTGCCGCCACAGCAACTGCCCATATTGGCCCATAAATTGCAAATGAAATGAGCCAAGACGAATCAGTGCAAGCTGATGTCGTGCCAGAAGGAATTTTTCCTACAATTTCGTTGGTTACACTTTTATTTCTCTATTTAGGCGACGTTGCGTCATATGTTCTTTCTTTCGTGTGTTAAATGTCACAATTGTTGGCAGTTATTAAGCTGACTACTTTATGATTCGCGTTTATTTCATACTAAATTAAGAGCCAATGTGGGTGATCCATTGTATGAGGCTGCTTTTAGAAAGCCACACAAGCATAGAATTACCTGAATTTCAAAGTACATGTTCATATTACATATATGTACATATGTTGGATACATTCCATCTGCTTATTCGGCTAGTATAGTCGTATTTTCTCGTGCTTCACTTACCTGTAAGAAGGAAAAAATATATTTTTAGATTTCAATAAAATGTATGGTAAATAGAAACAATTAAGGAAGGGCTAAGTTCGGGTGCAACCAAACATTTCTTATAAATCAACTATTTTTGTTAAGATAGCTTACATATTAACCGATATGTATGGTGTAAAGCCAACTGAGGTTTGAAAGTCTTATATTAGGTATGGGAGATAATGATCGTTTTGACATGCTTTTATCTATTTTTGTCATTATTCTTCTTCTCTCGACTCATCAGATGTTGTTATCGTCCATGACTCTGCTCCATGTAGCAGGGAGCTTGGCCTATGTTCGTAGAGAGAGGCAGACATTATTATTTAGTATTAATGCAAGCAAATGCCCTCTAAGTTTCATTAAGGTACGTCATACATATCAACAATATGTAAAGATTAAAGTCAACTGGATGTTTGAAGGTCTTAACTTTAAATATATTGGGGCTCATTCTAAGCACAACTATATACCTTTGAACACAAGCTCGCTCAGTAAATTTAATTGAGGTAACTCATATATTGGCTCATATACATACATGGTACAAAGTCAGTCGGAAGTGCAAAAATCTTTACATTGGATATCTGGAGGTTTCAACCTATTTTAAAAAACTAATACTCTCCGGAAAGGATACTTACCTAAGTGCTATTATATATCTTACATATTGTCTGATATTTTCGGAAGAAGTCACTGATAGGCTTTGGGGTCTACATTTCCGGTATTGGGGGGTTTGAATAGTTATGGTCCGATTTTGACAATATTTAGACCTGAGACGACATACCTTAGAGGCAGGCACTATTTGTGAAGGTTTATGTATTAATTTGTGATTTTTTTGGGTATTGGAAAGTGAAAACTCAGATAGAATTAAAGTTGTGAGATATGGGAAGTAGACGTGTTGTAATCCGAATACTACCATTTTCGTGGGAATGCCAAATACCAAATTCGATTGAAATTTATCCATTCATCCATCATTCCTTCGCTTCTATAAAGACCTCTTGCGATATCCATGACGTAAAATTGAATGTGACGGCCCCCCTGTGCTAAATTACAGTTTTCTAATCTTAGTTATTTCACTTAATTTTGTGGGTTTTGTGGGCATAGCAGTGGTCCGATTAGGCTCATCCGCCCATTCGTTCTGCCATTCACCATTTCATTTCACCATGGAACACGTGTAGAGTAGTTTCATGACGATATCTCAAAGTCATCGCTTGCATAGACAGGCGGACAGGCAGTCACACGGAATTACATTTACATCGTCATCTTGATCATAGTTTATGCGTATATTACTCGATGTCTATCTCGATTAGTTTTAGGTTATACAACAACCGTTAGGCTGTAGCAACATGTGCCAAATCTTTTTAACTTAGTTTTAAATCTGAATGCGATTTCGAAGAACATTTATATCCTCAAAAGTTTTTACCTAGTGTAAGAGGAGCCAGATCGTTCACTCAATCACTACGTAGCGTCACACATATTAAGTTAACAATACTTTAGATAACTTTTTTAGATATTTATTCAAAACTTTAAATCTTATAAACTCCATATTTCTATATAATTCTCTAACAAAGTGTCTCTTGTGGTAATGAGCCTTCTATAACGCCAAATAGTAATGCCAGAAAACCAACTACTGGTACTTTATCGAGCGCTTGGTTCGCCGGTGGTACAACCCAACGCGTTAGTGCCGCGTTTACCTCTTCTTGGCTGTCGTTGAATGTCAGATTTATAAACTCTTCAATCCAAGCATTGATGAGCTTCGTCTTCAATGTACTATTCATGATACCAGTCAACTTCGACTCCACTGCGCCCAACTCTGTTGTTATCTTGAACTTGGTCATCCTCACGCTGCCCGTGAGCTTGGGACGCACTATGAAAGTGCCATAAATGCGCAAATTCTTCAAAGCCAAATGCAGTGCGCCATCGCCATACACCCGCACTGAGGGACCAAAGAGCTTAGTTTTTATATCAGCTTTATAGAGGCCGGTGAACAGAATTTCGGGGAAAACCAAATCGTACCGCACTCTTTGCAGTATGTTGTTGAAATGCAGGTCCTGCACTTCGAAAACGTCGAGACCGCTGATGTTAAGATTGGTGACATTGCCACGTATACTGTCGGGGAAAGTTCAAATAAATATGTTGCTGTGCTGCATTCAACGCTCAACTTACGCTGCATTGCCGGAAGTCAAATCCATTTCACGGTAGGCGGCTTGTAAAGGTGCTAACGGTGGTATGCCCGCTGGCGCATAACCACAAGGCATTTGCAAGCGCAAAAACTCCACAAATTCACGTAGATCATCGTCGAATAGACTGCGTGCCTCAATTTCTAACTCCTCCGACGAACCGCCAGCCTGCAAAGCCTGACTGCCTTGGAGGAGCAACAGCGCGCAGAAAGCGAAAATAAACTTGTGCATTTCGGCCAACTGTGTTGGATTAACTGGTGGTTCATAAAAAAAGCGCGTTTAGTAATATAAGGTACTTGAAACACCTGTTCTTTGGCTTATCTCAAGTTGAAAGTGCTAAAGTGATAAGGCAAAGAATTCGCTACTGGTTTAGTGGCAGCGTGGCCATAAAATTCGGATTTCGATTAATGCCAAACTAAAATACCAAGCAACATACATAAATTATACGAACAGCGTCGAGGAGTGCGCGAAAGTTCTGATTTCGGAGAAAAAGCTCTTTAGCTTTGATTATAGAAACTGAGCGAATATAAGCAAATATAAGAAAGTTTGGAGAATAATTTCGGCAAAATGTATTAGGTTTTAAGAGCACCAAAAGAGTACAGGGTAAAACTGAACCCGACGCGATCAAAAAAATGTATTGCCACAATGCTTTAAGAACTGATCCTTCTACCAAATATACAGGGTTTGTTCGAAAAGTAATAGGAATGAGACGAATTAAAATAAGTTATTGAACCAATTGTTGCAACTCTTTAAAAACTTTCAAAACATGCTCCTTCTACGCCCATGCAGCGCTGCCAGCGCGATTTCGACATGCACCACTCACAGAAACACGTCGCGCGAAAATGTTTGTCCTGGCTCTCCAGGTGCTCGGAGACAACTGACCAGGCGCTCCTTCGTTAGCTAGGAACACCTCTACCGAATCCAGTCGGTGCGCGAACGCTCCGTAGTGCAAACGCGGCGGAAGAAAATTAGTCCTATTAGTTTACGGACAAACCCTGTACTTCAAGTTTAGAGAGTCCTAAAACAAAAATTTCAGAACACGCAATTTAAACACAATTTGTTTATTATTCACAGTATATTAATATTTATTTAAACTACTAAAATATATTTAAGCCCAAGGATCTTCGGGTGCCACACAATTGGTCTCAATGGGATCATCTTCACTGGCACCACTGTCGCTGGACAAAATCGAATCGAGAAGAGTCCAGAAATCATTACCCTTAAGCATTTGGTTCACACGTGGTACTACAGTGTTCTCAATGCTATCCGAGATCAATTGTTGGTTATCATTAATGCCAGATTCGATAAAGCTCGCGAGTTTGTCATTAAGCAGTTTGTTCCATTTACTTTCACCGAAAATACCGGTGATTTCGGAATTGGCACTCTCTAAGGTGATAGTAGCCCTCAACGAAGTAATTTTGGTGGATCCCCACAAGATAGGGATCTTGTATTTCAAGGTACCAGCAACACGCAAATTTTTCAAACCAAAGTCCAATGAACCATCACCTTCGTATTGCACGGAGAGACCCAGCTGACGCAAAGCATCCAGAATCGTGTTGGTGGTGTAGTGTGGTGCAGAGGCACGAATATTCTTGAAGGTGATATCGAAAGTGACCTTAGACAAAATTATGTTCAGCTTGAATCTATTGATATTGAAATCATCTAAGCCATCCACACGGAAACGGGTGAGTTGATCAAAGGTTCTGGTGCGATCAAGTAAGAGAAGAATGCAAATGGATAAAAATTACTAGTTCGAAACATGTAACGAGTATACTCACTCTACAATGCCACTTTCGTAGTGTACATCGACTTCGCTCTTCTTCAATGGCGCTAGTGGGGGAATGCCGTATTGTGGGAAGCCGCAAGGCATTTGCTTCTGGAGTCTGCGAATCATGCGACGTGCCTGCCATGACAAGATGAACGAAGGCGCAACTGTCGAGGCAAAATTAGGTAATTGTGTCAGCGACACTTAAGACTTGCAAATGCAATATAGTGAACTTACTTTCTTGAGTGCCATCCTCGTTCTCGTAGACCACTTCGATTTCACTGTCTTCAGTGAATGGTGATAGCCCGAAGTCAGGACTTTTTATTGTGGCCGCAAAAGCGACGGCTGCCAAAGCCAAAACCAAGAAATACTTCATGCTCGAAACTGTGCTATAGACTGCTTGACAAACCTTTAAAACGGTAAGTTAACAATCGAACGACTGATTTCTGCACAGCTGCACCCTTAGCTTTTATATCTTTCTATATGGAAGACAAACATTTCGTATGATTGTTTATTTTGGATTAACTGATTTACCGCGTTATCAGATTGGACTGATTAAGTGGCAAAGTCAGATTTATGACCAAATCATTAATATGGGTAATTCATAATTGAGTCATAAAAATTTCTGCTATTTTTGTTTCCAACTTAAAGCGAGAAAAAGTGCTGATGCCCTTTAAATCACGTGATCATGTGATTTATGATATAATATTGCTATTTTTATAATTCAGTGCTAAGAAATCACGATATTTTTGTTTCCACCTCAAAACTAGAAAAATTGTTGATGCAGCTGACAATAACAATACAGCAACCCCTTAAAATCACGTGAACAAGTGACAGCTGACAATATCGAAGTTATGACTTTTTGAAACTTTATGTCACGGCTCGACTTTACGCTATTACTTAGCAAGAAAGCGTGGGAAAAAAACTAAAACTGTAGATTTCTAATTTTTTTATTTCTCAACACATTTTACAAAAACAAATAGCGCAAGCACTACTCCAGAGCCAACCATGGTGCTGGTGTTGGGTAGCACTTGTTGCTGGAACCTGTCATCTGACCCAACAACCACCAAATTTTGTGACCCTTGAGATAAGCATTGATGCGTGGCACGAGAGTGCTTTCAATTTTCTCGCTAATTTCCTTTTGATTGCCATTGATGTAGGCGGGGATGATACTTTCAATCTTATCGTTGAGGAAGCGATTAAATTTGCCATCACCCAAAATACCGCCAATATTTGAGCTTACACCACCGAGAGTGACCTTAGCTTCGAAATTGTAAATCTTGATGGAGCCCCAGAAGAGTGGCATTTTATACTTGAATCTGCCCTCAATGGAGAGATCCTGTAAGGCGAATTTCAATGGGCCTGTACCCTCATAACGCACTGACATGCCCAAACTACGCATCATGTCGACGAATGTATCCGTGTTGTAGATTTGAGCAGTGGCCTTCAACTCCCTGAAGACGAAGTGGTAGATAACCCTCTTTTTGAATGTGTAGCTAACTTTCATTTTCTTGATGACCATCTGGTCCAAACCATCGAAGCGGAATCGAATGAATTGGAGTATGGAGCTGTAAGTAGTTCATTGTGTTAAGAAACGAAGCTCGGTTTCTAACGATCGTTACTTACTCAACTACTGATCTAGATAATTCAAGGTTTAGCTCGGCATTCGTGTATGGTGCTAGCGGTGGAATGCCCAGATCCGGCCAACCACAAGGCATTTGCTCCATAAAGTTTCTTATCGCTTTTTTGGCTTGCGAGTTAAGGATCAAACCGCGATCCTGTCCTGCTTGGAGGTAACACATAGATAAATATGTGGGGAAAGAGATGCAGATATTGTAATGTAAGAGTATAACAATTGTACGTACCCTCTTCCCATGATATGTCCCACTCATTTTCACTCAGATTCTCGGCTTCGTTGGCGGCAGCCAAAGCGAGAAAGCCAAACAAAAGAAAGAAAACTATGCGCATTTTCTTTCTATAAAATTAAATACTCGCGTACCAAGACTTTGTAGTTCGATAATGCCAAAGTGGCGCATGCTTTGGTTTATATAGCCCACCAAAACTCCCAACACCAAAAAAACAAAGTCGAGGCAATAACTTGTAAGCTTTTAACTATAGATTGTTAAGTATATTTTCCTTAAAGAATTCAAGGGCTGTCTTCATAAATTACTTTTATAACGGCTAACGGAAATCTAATCCTCGGTGATACTGTTGGGTTATCGATGGTTTAGTGCCACCTTCGTAGAGGTTCAAGTGTTCGTATCATGATTTAGTTGATATGGGTTTTCAAAATATGTTTATATTTTTTACTCGAAATACCCCCCATAACCATATCACTGATAAAGACAGCATTTGATTTATAGTGTTTTTGGAAACGCAAAACAGTTAAGTAAGGACATTGGCAGCGAGTAAGCGAGCACAAAAAATAACTGTATGTTATTAGAAGAGACAACGTGGATATTAGTAGAGTGGTGATCATCTGTGATAAATTCAGGGACTACATTCTTCATTACCAAGTAGAACATGTTATTGTTTGGTCAAATTTCTAATTTAGAATATAATAATTTATAACTACTAATGAACATCTGTTCAATATACCATATACCACACCATTTATGGAGGGGTATAGAGTCAAATTGCACGATAAGACGGATTAAGTAAATGCCATTCTTAATTGGCCAATATTTTCAAAACATTCCGTTAGTGAATGCAACTTATTGAAACAATATATATTTTTTTGGCGCAAATTACTTTATTCTAATTGTGGGGCAATATATCAGAAATGCATTTAACGCAAAACCGGTAATAAATTAAAGATTAAGATTAAGTGCTCATATTTGACGACTAAGAAATTTATATTGATGTTTAGGTATGAGTTCACTGTTAGGAATTCTATTGCGATTTAAAGCTATATCAAACTTTACTTTACCTTTTTCTACTTATAGCATGTATTAAAGCCCCAGGTGTTTTTTCGGAGAAAATTGATTCAAGTTAAAATCAGGTTCATGTTCAATTAAGGCTTGCAACTCTATGTTCATCTGTCTCTCTATCACACAAGAAACTGATAATTTGTCTGAACCGCCGGCATCGTATCACTATGGGATCGATACAAAATCATCAATCGAACTCCTTGCAGGTAAAACTTTTTTATTTGACAAGAAATGTGCCATAGATTATTATACAAGAAAACGCTACAAGCTCCGAAAAATGTGTTCATATCGGAACCTTTATGGCATATAACCAGAAGCTATTCAATATGGACATATTCTCTTCTGAAAACTACAGGTTTTGCAATAAGGAGTCGTAAACTCCTGAACACATGCTTCTAGATTGCAGAGCAGTCAAAACATTTAATATATTTCTAAAACACGAATTTTATTTTGTTTTATATTTTTCCAGTCGACACCCTTTTTTTAAGAATTAACAGTAGTTTGCCATCATGTGATAATCCCATAAACATCGAAACCTTTCTTCCATCACTTTTAGATTCTTGTTGAACCACTCTCCCTGCTCATCACTATAATTTCCAAAATAATACAAAAATTTATATAGATTACTCGAAGATAGTTGAACCCGATAATCAAATTTGGTACTGGATTCTGACGATTTGTCAGCATATTTTGCGGAATTTTTTCATATTTCCGTACTTAATGGTTTCCTAGGAAATTTTCGACTATAAAGACAAACTTTTCCAAGTTTCAATTTCCGAAACAGTTATAACCATGACATCTGTATCTTTCGTTCCATAATTTGTTCCATTTTCAACTTTTCCATACTTAGTTCCGAAGATTTTTGCAAATGCCATTAAAATAATATCCATCCTTCCACTTTCAACACTTTAAAAAATTGTTTCATCTCTCCTAACTTGATCATGTATCAAATCACTAAGTTCATCCTCTTTCTGTAGATGTTGCAACCTCTTATTCACATTCATTGGTAGACGGTACCGATACATGGGGATTTGGCGTTTATCAATGTTTCTGAGTAGTCCGTTGGAATTACTTTTGAAATAAAAGCTAGATTTTCATTGACTAAAAAATGACGCGAAAAAGGTACGTAGAACCCTAATCATGACTGGAAAAGTTAATTGTTATTACTAACAAGACAACATTCAATATTTGCGGGAATAAGATCGTAATCTGGAGGCTCGAAAGCATCAACATTTACTAAGAAACTTAGATCAACAAAAATTATTTTTGTTTTAGTAAAGCTGTGCTATCAATTACATACATTGGATTTTTATATATTGTATGTATGTATGATCTTAATTGAAAGGATACAGTAACTCTAAGAATAAACAGCATTCTGATTATTTGTTTGTTTTGACAGACCTTGACATTTAATTTTGGCTTACCGTTAAGACAAACTGATAACGGGACACCTGTTGTAGTTCATAAAAGAATTTCCATGTTAGTATTATCAGAACAGGTGTTCTACTTTACTGCGAAGTAGCACAGGTGCATTCAGGTGTTACCGATATTCACGTCCGCTTGATTTATGTGAGAAAATCAATTTTGGTTTTTGTTTGTTTTACGGAAAATTTTGCAAAGCAATCTCGCTAATTCTCACAAAGAATATCACTTCCGATACCAACCTCGCAAGTGCTTGGCAGGCACTGGTGAATGACCAGTTCCTGTGACTGCGAGTCATTCTTGCCTAGAATAGAATACAAGAGATTTATTGAACTACTTGGCCTGAGCAAAATGCATTCTTACTGGACACTGTCCCATAGGGTTGAAAATCTTTGCGGACGTCGACCTTTTAACACAACATAACCATATAAATACTTGTATACCATAAATAGTTTTGGAATTGTTATTGCCACCCATTTGAGATAACAGTAATATTGGTGTTGGTTGAGTTGTGCGTTCTTTTCGCATTAAACTCGCATACAAAAAACAAGGTCTGAAGGAGAAGATTGGCTGATGTTCGCTTACAATTTGAAGGTCTATAAGCGTACGCTTCCTAATGGCATTAAGATTTATGAATTGACTTTTTTGCCGAAGGAAAAGCAGGAAAGCTTTGATTTTATGATGAGATCAATCCTAATTGTTGTCGATTTAACTAAATATTATAATTAGAATACCATAATTCACATTCCCGATATTTATAATCCAATCCAACACCGCGGTTCTTTTATTAATTTTCGAAATAAAGTTAATCTTTTTCGCAGTAAAATTATCAAGTAAAACGCTGAAAATACGCTCGCACAAAAGAAACAAAACATAAACCTTGCCTACTTCAAATCTAGTGCGATTGTATATCAAATTAGATTTAAAGCTCTTTCAATTACTTTTTATTGTAATCTCACACTTGCAGTCGAATGTGGTTAATAAACTGTAGTACATAGATACATAGATAGATTTACTGAATATTACTACTGAATTATTAGATTTTGTGATTTATGTTTTATTTGCATGGGATTTTGCTTTATGACCGATTAGCAGTTTCGGCCTTTGAAGTCTTCGTTCAATTCTATAAAAGCCCTTACTGCGTCTGAAGAAAGCGTAGTTAGAGAACTGTTAATCGTGCGAGCAGTTAGTATTTACAATGAAAATCGCAATATTCCTTTTGGCCCTCGTTGGTTTGGCGACAGCCACGCAAGTCGCTGAAACATTTGGTAAGCACACCCAATCAGTCGATATGTTTAAGGTCAAGATCAGGAGCTTATTTAACTTAGATCTATATAACATAGCAGATCTAGTGCTCTCACAGAACATTTGTGTAGGAAACACAACCAAGTTTATTTATGCTCATATCCCTTTTTATTCCAGCCGATCGTTCGATCTCCAGCGCCGCTGTCGAGGCTATCGAGGGCATACGTGATCAGATGCCTTGTGGTTTCCCCGGAGTCGGCCTTCCACCACTCGCTCCACTGAAGATTCCACACAAGGAAGTCAACATCGACACCGATGCCTTACAACTACAGGGTGTTGTGGAAAACTTCCGTTTGAACGGCTTGGACGATTTCGATATTGATGAGATGAAGATCAATGCGGTCACTAGCAAAGTGAACTTCCTTTTCACTTTCCGCAATGTGAATGTCGATACACAGTACGATTTACGTTTGCTGTTGAAAAAAGCTGGCTTCACCATCAACTTGGTCGGCAGTGGTCCAGCCAAGTTTGCTGTTAAAAACATTAGTGTCCAGGGTGTTGTCAAGTACTCATTGGGTATACTGACCGGTAAATTGAAGTTGAAGACTTTGGAAATACGCACACACATCGGCGACGTTGAGTCCGACATTGAGGGTATCATGGGTGAAGGTGACATAAACGAGAAGCTAAACGAATATTTGGCTGAAATTGTCGAGGTAGCTGTTAATGACAATGAAGATTTGATTACCGAAACCATCGAATCTCTGGCGGTACCAAAGGTGAACAGTGTTTTGGGTGACATGTCTTTGGCTGACGTGATTGCTGCAGTGGGCGGTAATAGCGATGAGAAGGACAAGTGTATACCACCTACTTATTAAATAATGTGAAGAATATAGTTCTTGTTTGAAATAAATTCTTTATTTAAAATAAAAGCTTTATAAATTACTGGAAAAATGCCTAAGCGTTTTGTGGGTGGTGACTACAAAGGGTTGGATCAGCGATGATTTGATGGATTGTTGCTTTTCTAGATAACTTTTTGGAATAAATCTTAAATATTCTAAGCAATTATTATTATTTCCAACTCCCTCTTACTCAAGAGCAAAAAGTGGAGGGCGTAATAAGTACTGAAGGCGCATACTGCAATGTTTACTATTAGAGCACTAACATGGAACTAATTTTCACTTAAAATATTAACATTAAATGCTTCCAAATCTTTAATCGCTCTCCAACCTTTAATTGCTTCAGAGCTGAGCTTTTTATCAGATCAGATTAAGAGTTGATCTCTTAAAAATTAAAGCTTTTGAAATATCGTTTACCAGATTTTTCTTTACGGCGATAATGCCATCAGAATATATGCGTTATAGATTTTTTTTTAACTAGGCAGTGATTCCGCCCTCGGGTTAACTAAAACACAAAGCAGTTCCAGAAGAAGAGGTGAAGAAGCGACAAAAGCTTTTTGAGAGTTTTAGAGCTTTTCGAGAGCTTCAGAGCTTTATGCACGCGTTAGTAGAAAATTTTATTGTATTTCAGCGTAAATACCTTTATTGAGTCATTTAACAATATCCCTAATCCGCATGATAAGGAAATTTCCTTATCGAGCGTTATCGTTTACTCGCAAGATTTTCACGTGATAATCCAGGTGATTTGCGAATGTTTGCCTGCCAGAAATCGATAATTTTATGGGACGCACGAGTGCTTTGAATTGTCTTAATGACTTTGTTTATTGGCGAACTTGCACCTGCGGATCTTAACGACATTGGACCAATAACAATAACAAAACTTCGTGCGATTAATCAGCTTAACGAACAGCTTAGCGCTATTGATAAACCGCTAATAATATACCAAAATGCTGGAATAAAATATTTATTACAAAAAGCGTATAAAAAATAGGAAGAAATGAGTTTATCATTGGCAGAAAGTGCGCAGCGTATAAAACCAAGCGGGTCGCTAACCAAGGCATTTAGTTTCCTTGCTGTATCCGTGGCGAACGCATAGTGACGAAGTGATTTTCAAAATGAAGTTCCTGTTGGTGTTATTGGCGCTTGTTGCAGCAGCGTACAGTTACGAGTTTCAGGAGCGTCTGAATGGTGAGTTTGCTGGCCAAGAAACACCACGTTGGTAATCGGTTAGCGAAACTTGAACTTGTTCAAGTAGGAAATTTATGTGTGCACACGTTTTGTGAAAGTCGTAGGCGCTGAGCTTTCCGTGGTTTTTCGCACACAAATAAATTGTTGTATAAATTTGATATGTAGCAGTTATGATTTCCGAAATTAAATAGATGTTCAACATTGATTTAAATTGAGGTGTGAGTCGGGTTTGCCAGGAAATGTTGCAGAGGATAATTCATTGCTTTGTTGATCAAATACCAAATTCAGCTTCGTGAGTTCTTATAAGCTGGCAGTTTAGAGATCCTTCCTAAAATTCTTGAAATATTGGGTAGTCGAAAAAGTTTTTTCGTATTTCGTCAATAGATGTCCTTGCAGTCGTACTATATATCTCCAGTGCTACCAATCACACTGTGCCATACCATATAGTGTTGGAAAGGTGAGATTTTAAGCTTCACTTAATCAAAAAAAATTTAATTCGGAGAAGTTGAAAAAAAGTTCCAGTGAGTGAAAATAATATAGAATTTCGAAAAAATCGTTTTAAAAGTCGATGAAATTATGGAAAAGGATTTTCGGTTAATATAGAACTCCCTTAAAGATGGCAGCAAGAGAAGCCTGTGAAAATTCGTAGTTTTTCGCCGAGAAAACAGAAAAGTTTTTCACTGATGGATAATGTCTCTAGCAGACAAATGGCAAAAAGTGGTCGACCAAAAAGGTACATATTTGGATCATTAAGGTTCAGGTTTGATTAGAGACTTTTTCGACTACACTATATTTTTTGTTCAACTGTTCGATTAGAGATATACTCGTATTTGAATATAGAATTATCGGAAGTTGTTTCAAAGACATGGCTCACTCATATTAAAAAAAAAAAAAATAAATAACGGTGTGGCGCTGAATAGGCAAAAGAAAGTTGGAGAGGCTTCTTAGCAACAATTTTGCCAAATTTTAGTTTTTGGTACTTTTGATATCGTGCCTCTAAAAATAATACGTGCAATTGCTCCGACCCTCAAAACAACAAAGTTTTAGAAATGTGTTTTTAGCGATTCATTGCGTAGTTCGAGATAAGGCACATTCCATTTTTAAGGCATATGTATTTATTTTTACATAGTATCGGTCGGGCAATAAATCACACAGTAGTATTTCAACAATCGTTTTGGAGATTACCGATTCAATACAATGGGCAATAAAGTGTCACTTTCCAATAACAAACTCTTTACTTTCTTTCAATAGGTTACGATCGCTCCTTATCCAGTCAAATAACCGATTATATTGAGAACATACGCACGCAAATGCCATGCGGTTTCCCAGGGCTCGGGCTCGGACCATTGTCACCGGCACGTCTCTCACACCGCAATATCGCGCTCAACTCAAGTGGTCTAGTGTTGGCTGGTGAAATCGACGATTTCACACTCTATGGTCTGGACGACTTTGACTTCTCGGTAAAGATCAATGTACTGCTCAGCAGAGTCACCTTCAATTTCCACTGGCATAAAGTGCATTTCGTCACCAACTATAAAATGGACATGAACACCGGTAATAGAATAAATGCGGGACGCACTGGTGGCGCCAAGTTTGCCATTGAGGATTTGAAAATTGTCGGCTCGGCCAAATACAGCATTATCGGCAAGGTGCGCTTGAGGGAGTTCAAGGTTAGCGCCACCATCGGTGATGTGAATTCGGAAATAGAAAATTTGTCCAAGATCAAAATTGTTAACAAAAAGTTGAACCAGATCATTGAGGAGTGGATCTTGTTGGCGGTGAATGAGAACACCAGTGAAATGGAGGAGATGGCGAATGACTTTGTAGTGCCATTTGTTAATAACTTAATAGGAGATGCGACGTTGGTTGACATAATAGCGAAAATTGGTGGTGGAAGTGGTGGTGATGGTGGAAATGGTAGTGGTGGGGAATCTGAGGAATGTATTCCACCGGTAGTAGCGTTGACCGACGCAATATAAAATTGCACAAACCAAAGACATAGTTAAGTAGAAATATTTGAAGCTGCTCAGGGAGCAAGTAATAGATCTGAAATTTTATGAAAAACTTACTGAAGTTTTTGAGAAATATTAAAAAAAAGTATTGCATTTAAAAATAAAATAAAATAAGTTAAATATAATATAATACTATTTTTTATTTAAACAGTTATGTACTTACATATGTAAATTTTCGAAAAGTTGAATATTTGCATAAACTATCGTGGATAAAGAAATGGCATACTTTGAGCATGTAAGGGAAACGAGAAAAATAAATAAATGCCGTTACCGTTAAAAGTTGTGGAAATCAAGTCATACACTGACGTAGACAATTATTGCGATACACTTTTTTGATAAAACCAAAAACTGATTTTAATATGTTTTTTTAAAGTGTGCTATTTCTCTGCCCATGACTCTCCTCTGTATTTGAAAATATTCTCAAACAATTTTAAATTGATCCGGCAAATAGTTAGTTTCGGAGCTATATACGTATTCGTCAGAAATTTTTTAACTTAGCGGCTTCGGTAACCTAAACTTTAACCGGTTTTTCTTGAAACGCTACTGTTAGAGTCGGATAAGAAACTTTTTACGTAACGGCTGAACGAACGACGTGAAATTTCACGACCTTCTGAGATATGTGCTCAATTCTAATTTTGATTTTTTAAATTACTTTATACTGAAAATTTTTCACAAAAAAAATCATTTTTTTGGAACACCCCTATTTGCTCATGATCGAAAATTCCGTATTCATTTTTCTTTAGTATTCGGAATTCATATCATTTTAAGCAGAAAAATCTTCCTTGCCGCCAGATAATTTTTTTCGTCGGTACTCCTTGAGATCGGCTACAGGATCTAGGGAAACCAATTATTTTTGATATTAAACACCGATTATTATAGGACAATAAATTATCCAAACTTATATCGTTTTTTTTTTATTAAAAAAAATAGAATGCCCTTCAAAAAAAATTCACGAAAAATATTGTTATTTTTTTACTTGAAAATAAAATAAAATCATATGACATACAACGCCACCAAAAAATTTTTAGCAAGAATACGTGCCACCTAGCATGCGCAACAACCGCCAAAAGTACATTTCTGCAGATATTTCTCAAACAAAGGGTGCACCTGACGAATATTTAGCTATTGTGAACTGGTTTATAACATGGCTAAGCTAATAAAGCAACCGCAAAATACCACAACTAAAAATTACCCTAAGTACAGGGTGTACAATAAGCGAGAAATTTATAACTGAAAGGAAATTTTCACTCATAAAGAACGCAGAGAACGTTTAGAAACGTTCTCTGAAGAACGTATACGCTCTCTGATGAAAAAACGTTCTCTGCAGGTACGTCGAAAGAGACATTATTGAAGAAAGGCAGGTATGTTGTTATTAAATCAGAAACTTCCTTAGAATATTATTATTTTGCAAGTTGAAACTAATTTTTGCTGTTATATTCATAAAAGCTTGCTCTGGTCTCAACTCAACATTTCCAATTGTAACCCCGAGAACCCACCAAAAGCTGCGTTTGTGGAACAAAATCATTTTGCGGTCATCATCTTTAACTCATTCGTTTCCTTCCTCCCCGTCACATTTATACCAAAGTATCTCGATTGCAGTGCAAAATCCTTTTTTCAAATACTTGAACTATTTCATTTTTACTTTTTAACATCTTCTGCACTTGTAAACACACTTGACGTTTCCCATATTTTTATTAGCTGAATATACGCTGAAGGAATTAAGTTTTTCAAATGGTCAACCGAGCTGTCGGCTTGCTGGGCATGGATATCAAATAAAAGGATGTGAAAAAGACGGAGCTTGCATCTTTCGCGTTCCTTAAAGAATTTCTATCCAAGTGGTCAGCTCTTCTTCGTTATCGTTTCCTTGTGGCTTCATTCTTAAAAGATTCCAAATAAAAAAGGAAAAGCTTGAATGAAATGCAGGAACCGAAAGCGTTGGCAAAGACAAACGGATATTTCCAGACATTTTGTAGGGTACTTGAGCTTTTGTGTGAAGTGCGTTCAGGTGTGAAATATTTCGGGGAAATTCATGTTTAATGGCAACGAAATGGTTGGGTTTATTTTAAGACTACCAAAATGGGATGAGTAGATATTGAGTGTAATATAATTAAGAGAAATTTGATTACTTAATTGTTTAAAAAGAGCTTTCAGAAATCTATTTTTATACCCTGAACAAGGAGAATTGTGCTCAAGTGCATTACTTCTACTTAAACTTAATAAGGCTGAAAATTTAAGTCATCTTAAAAAATATTGAAATTTCAAGAGATTTCAGCATTGAAGTTGTAAAACACATCAGCTTGAAACAATGAATCCTAGGACTTTCAAAATTCGCAGGCACCAGTGAATATATATGCTCAAGTCATAATTGAAATGTTAAATGGCAATTTGTCAAATTTCGCCCGAGGGCAACAAAAAAGGGCGAAATAAATGAAATTATTTGCTTTCAAAGAGTGTGGACCCCTGCTAAAATGTCTGGCAATAGAAGGTAACATTTTGATTGAAAGACAGTGATGCATATGAGTAAGCAGAAACTGAAGCACATACAATCAGAGAATTATGCTCATGTAAATCTTTTCTGTATACTTTCCTGAAAAGTTCGAGCCATTCACATGTGATTAGGCGAATTATGAGAAGGAAAGGAAGGTGACTGAAATGTACAATATGCCGAAGCTTACAAACGAATATTTTTGGTTTTGTGAAATATTTTAATACACATAATTCGGTACAACCAGACGGCGGTGCAAACAGTGAGCGCTTCTTAGAAGGAACTAAAATGTCAAAGGGTTCGAAGGCTGAGTGATGTGACGTAAATGATTAATTTTGGAAGAGAGTGATGGGAGATGTGAATATGAAAATTTTTGTTGACAAATTCATAGCTTATAGAAAATTTGAGGCACTTTTTGTGAAACTTTTTTGAATAAGTGTTACAGCGTTTTTGTCAAAAAAAATATTTTTTTGCTAAATTTAAGAAATCTTTCTTTCGTGGTAGAAAATTTAAAAACCAAACCTTATTTCGGCAAGATTGGTCAGAGGAAAGTCTTTGTACCAAAGCAAGTTAAGTGCGAAAAGCATAAAAGAATTGCAACGAAAACGAAATCAAAACGAGCACAAGTGCCGCAGCATATTTTATTAGCTGCAACTGAAGTGACAATAGTCTCAACTAGTCGCCTGTTGTAGTGGGATGCCGTTACTCTCGAACAGTTGCTTTTATTCACGGCAGCACAGACAAATAGTCAGAATCGGCGAAGACAACGACATCCGGCGCGAAGCTGCCAGAAGATGGCGGCATGCCACCAACACCTAGGACGCCATACCGAAGCGGTGTTGGTATAAGTATGTATGCAGCGTCTATGTGTCGCCGCCAAATTCTAGAAAATGAAATGAATATTTATTTGCAGTTGAACTTTGGCTGCGACTGAACGAGTAAAGAATAAAGAAAAAACAATGAAAACGATTTACATAGTTAGAATGTTAGTATTTTTTTCGAATTTGCGACGCGTCAGTAAATTAAAATTTATTGCCATACGCATTAAGGCTCTGCTGTCGGCAGGCTTGTTTGCCTTTGGCAGCTTCTAAAGTAATTTTTGGTGAAAAACTAGTTTTGAAGGATATGTCGTTAGACAAAATAAATTTTTTTTTCAAAATCGTAAAGTATAAAAATTGTTTTAAAAATTTCGAATATAAAATTTGTTAATAATTTCGAAAAAACTAAAATAAAAATTTCTCTCATTCTGCTTAAAAAATTTCAAAATCAAAAAAATATGCATTTTTTTAATTTCCAAAAAATTTAAAAAATAAAATTCAAATTTTACTCGTATCATCATAAAAAATTATGCTCCTTATAAAAATAACATACTACTTCTTCCATGAGTATTGTCGATTTCCTGTTTTAATTTAAATTTTCCACAGTGCCTTTGCTCTCAAAAATCAATTTCCCCACACTCTCTCCCCTCTCACGCTTTAATCACTACTTGCTGTCTGCATGAAAAGCACGCCTACTCGAAATTTCACTTTCTTTTTCATTTGCCACGAACACAAAGGCCAACAGACGGCAGTTACCCGCCACTAGGCAGGTGAAAAAATTCTAGCTCCCACTTCTCCCGCACCTTGGGGGAAAGTGAATTTCTGTCTAACATGCTTCTCACTTGTCGCGCCAGTTTTCGAACTGCTGAAAGTGCATGCCGATTTATTAAAACCACGTTCTGCGCCATCGGTGGCAAGGTGTGTGCCAGGGTTGCATGTTGTAAGTAGCAGGAAATTTGGCAGTCAAGAGTAGTGCATAATACTTAGTGACAATAACTTATGATCCAATAAAACTGTCTCGCTTCTCGTTTTCTTCCTTTTTCGTACTTTTTCACACAGAGTTCTCTCTCTGTGAACTGACTGCAATGAATTGGACGAAGCCGTTCAAATTGAAATATTAATCTCTTAAAGCTTGAAGGTAGGTAAGGAGGTTTTAATAGCGTTGAGAAAGACGATAAGCTTTTATGTATTTGAGATTTCCATATTATTCGAAAATATCCAGAAATAACTATTAAGTTTGGCACGAAGTTTGAAACACCCAGAAGGAAACGTCGACTCCTTCGGTCTGTATATGTATACGTGAACTAGTCACTCAGTTTTTGACATATCGATCTGAAATTTTGCTTACGGCTTTTTCTCCGCAAGAAGCTGCTCATATGTTGGAACGGCCGATAAAGGGTCACTATAGCATATAGCTGTCATATAAACTGAACGATCGGAATTAAGTGTTTGTATGGAAAGCTTTTTCATTTAACGAGATATTTTAACGGAACTCGGCGGGAGTTATTGCCTAAGGCAATGGTGTAATCTCCGAAGAAATTGTTCATATCGGATCAATATAGGATATATGTAGCTGCCATACAAACTGGCCGATGGAAATCAAGTTCTTATAAGGAATATTTTGTTTTTGTAAGGGTATAGCTTCGTTGCACTCGAAGATAACGGTTTTTTGTTTTCATGCACAAATATATATTCCACTAAAACATAAATACATCCATATATTGTATATAGTTTTATTGTTTATGGCACAATTTATCATTTATCACGAACAAATCCCATTTATTTTCGTAATATTCAAGTGAAATTTATTATATTGAAACAAAGCAACAACAATAATGCGACTCTGTGGTCACTAATAATAAGTATGTGCTTAGCGTCCTAAGACCACACTCGTGTGAGCAACGCTGGACGACAGAGTCAGTATAAGTGGAGCTGGTTGCTTTACTCAGAAGGCTTGAAGTTGACTTAAGAAAAGTTGAAAATGCATGGAAAGCAGCAAAAAGTCACAAGAAGGCAACAGACGACAACAGTTTCCATCTGATTTATGCCGCAACCAGCACAAAACTATTGAACTGAGAATACGCTAGAGGAATAAAAACTAAAAAAGGATGAGTGGCAGAGAAATGTGTTGGAGAAATTGATGGAAAGCGGAAACGCAGAATGCATTCAGCAACTGAATGGTGATTTCATGAGCTTTCGATTGTTCAACCGTTAGAAATGCGAGTTCGACAAATATTCCAATACATAAACAGCGCAGATGACAAGTAACACCAACAGCTTTTATATACAAGTTTATATATTTTATACGCCAGAAATGTGTTGGCTTCCTTTTCACACCCTCACTAACCCAACTTTCTCACACCACTAACTGTAAAGCATAGTTTGAAAATTTATGAGAATTTGTTTGGTAAACTTGAAACTTTGACCCTCGAAAAGGCAACATTTTTGTGTGTCGGCCAAGTCGTGCTGGTGTGTCCGCTGTATGTGTTTGCTATACAATTGAATGTGTTATTGTTGTTGTTGTTGTTGTATGTGTGCATGGTAAGTGCACATGATTTGTTATTCAACGGAAGTTTTTTCGCTGACAGCACAACTACCAAAAATCTAGCGAAAAAGGTATCGAAAAGCGAAGTAAGAGGGATTTTCAAAATTGTACAGGATCTGTATGAACTGCACTTCACTCTTCGTCCACAGCTTTATTGCGGGGGAGGACCGAACGTCTAAACTGTCAGTGGCATGTAGTATTAATGTATTGCTTGCAATAAAAATGCCAAAACTATTTGAAAGTAAATATTTATAATAGTTGCGCAGAATGCAAGCAATTCTGGAATGCTTTGAAATTAATACAAGTACAGTGTTACCTGGATATATGTACGTGCGACAAATTTCCATATGCAGAGAAAGGAAATAGGAAAACAAGAAAAAATCACAAATAAAAAAGTTTTCCATACAAGGACCTGATTTTGTTCGATCAATTTGTATGGTTCGATCTGAAAAATTTATTAAGGTATTATAGTATTCCCTTGGATAATAATCCTCACGAAATTTCGTGCGGATATCTTGCCAAATAAAAAAGTTTGCCGTACAAGATCTTGATTTTGATGGATTAGATTGTATGACAACTATATGCTATAGTTGTTCGATCCAAAAAAAAAAAATCGCAGATTGTAGAGTTGTATTGGATAATAATCTAGGACAAATTTCGTGAAGATACCTTGTCAATTAACAAAGTTTTCCATACAAGAGCTTGATTTTGAACGGTAAGTTTGTATGACAGCTATATGCTATAGTGGTCCGATTTGATTTCTTCACATATTATAGAATCACTTTGGATAATAATCCATGAAAAAAAAATTTCGTGAAGGCGCTTCCAACAAATAAGCAGCTACTTGGGGAGAAAAGGACGTGTGCAAAATATCAGATTGATATCTCAGCAACTGAGGCATAATTTTGCATATATAACGACCGATACAGAGTCGATAGCCAAGTCTAAATCAACTCAGCTTGTGACGCTTATCACAAACTTTAAAGGGTCTCCGATGTTTAGCAATTCAAGGCAAACTTAATATAACCTGTTCTGGGTTTAAATATACCGTTAGTAATACAACAACGTTACCTTATACAACAACAACTCATATATACAGTTATGGACAATAAAATAGAATCATCCGTGGTACTAATTTTCCATTCTCAAAAAAATTATGAATTTGATTTAAATTCAACTAAGTTATATTTTTATTATGTACTTCATATCAAGTGCTATTGGTAGCAGTAAAAATATTGGAACAAAAGAATTCATAAATATTACAAAAACAAAGGTAAACAATATATTTCAAAAATTCGATGGACAAAAAAATAGAATCAAAAACTTTTTCAATAAAAGAAAAATATTTTTTTAAGGGAACTAATAGAAAAATTGGTAGTACATTGTAGTGTATTCTTAATCGTGTAATCCCGATGCACATCTTCTAAGCATAGACCTAATTAGGCTACCGAAAGTGTTCTGTGGAACAGAATACCAGACCTTTGTACCTTCTCTCAGAATTCTGCTTTATTTTTCGGTTTAAGGGATGTAATATTTTCCTTAACAATTTTCCGTAAGTTTTTGATGAGATTCAGATCTGCTGATTACTCTGGCCAAGCCATAACGCTAGCACCATGATCTGAAAACCACTTTTTGGCAAGACCCGAAATATGTTTCGGGTCGCTCTCTTGTCGGAATTGCCAAAATGCAAAGCCAATTCCAGCCAGCATTTGGGAATATGAGATTATCTAAAACCTTAACGTATATATGGCGGTCTATGTTTTTTTGTTTCCAAAATATAGGTCCTGGAACACAATATGAGAAACAATACTAAACCAATATATTGCCCCCACAGCGTTTGAAAGACCTAGTCGTGTAGCGGACGCACATTTCTTTGTTTTTTGGACGTCGGACTCATGCATAACTATCATTTTCTATCATATTAATTTTGCATTGAGACTATAAAATGTAGAACCATTTTTTCTTAATTTTCAGCTCCGCACTAATTAATGTGTCGTTTTGCAAACTGAGTACGATTGTATCTATGCCATTTTTTCAGCATTGGCACCTTTCGGGACCATGTGCCAAAGCAATTTTTCTCCACAAGTCGTCTTCTTACTGTTCTCGAAGAAATTTTTGCAAATAATTCTTATTGAATGGCTGCAGAGGCCTTTAACGGTACGCGCATCGGCAATCATGCAATATTTCGAACGACTTGCGCAGTCATTTTTTTGTGATCGGGCTCTTTTTTCAGACATTTTAAGGCATCAAACACAAATATTTGAGACATATTTCATATATTTGCAATTTGCTGTTACGCATGACCCATCCCTTGCAAATTTTGGACGCACAATCTTTCCCCCTCTAAACAATGTTTTGCTTGACCCACTTTTTTAAATAAATTCATAATTGATACAATTATTCATTCCACAGATCTAATTAAGTTAATATAACTACTTTTTACGCTTTTTAAATTCAACATTTTTCATTTATGAAACTATTTCGCTATTGATTCTATTATTTTGTCACTAAGCACGAGGCAGCTATTTACACTTTTTAAACTACAGTTAACTGTAAAACTCGACAATGCTATCTTTTCCTCTTTTTTAAAAGTACATATTATTGCCTTTGTTATTGCCGAAAAGTTACTACATAGATGAAAAATTTCAAAAAAATTATGATATTGTTTCAAAGCAACACCTTTGATTCTATTTTATTGTCCATAACTGTACATAGTCTACATTCAAAGCAGTTGCTTACTGCGCTTAAACTTGTTTTCTAATTTCCCAGCATAGTCTGCTTAAGTGCACTTGCGCCACACATCTAATTCAAAGTTTTCCTTTTAGCACAATCTTTAACTAATTAGCGCCGTCCAGGTAACGCTGCAAATCTGGTTCATTACACTGCCGCTCTTCAGGCCTGAACTTGCATTGCACTTGTTGGGCGTTTCAGCGCTCACTCCTTTTTTATTACTCACTACACTCATTTACGGGGCTTTAGGAGTACCGCTTCAAGTGCCGCCACTCGTTTTATGCCTCAGCCTCAGTCCAATTAGCGTCACGCCAGCGACTACAATGTAATTACCGACCGCAATTGCCACTCGGCGCGAATGTCAGTGAGCAAGTCACACAACCTATTTAACTTTGCGCCAAAATGTATACTACAAATTATTGACATCGGTGTGATTTTTGCGCATTCGGCGCGCGAGGCATGCCGCGCAAACAAACTTAAGCGCCAATTATGTATGAATTTTGCATAGATGAATATTTTTTATAGGTGTCATTAGGGGAATTTTACTGCATCACATCAAATAGGGAGATGTGAAAAATATTTTAATGCACACCAATTACTGTGGTCTCATATGCGTCTAGGAAGCCAAATGGCAGCAGAAATTTGTAGTGCCAAATGGAAGTGAAAATAATTTATAGCGACCCTGCAGAGAATGGTACAAGATTTCACTGATTTTTTTGAATATTAAATGTTTTTTTTAAATACTTTTACTGTGTATAAATATACCTTGAAAATTTTAAGCCAATCGATAGAGTCGGTTTTTTCCCAAAAATCAACGTATTTTTAGGCTGTCACACTAGATGTGCACCTTAACCGAGTTTTTCGGGAAACATCGACTCCGAAGGTGAGGAAAATTTCTTCTAAGCGGCTGAGCCGATCGACTTGCAATTTTCACACGACCTTCTAAGATATATTTGCCAGGTACTGATCAAAATAATAAGATTTTTGATATTAAACTCAATTTTTTAAATCACTGTGAAGTAAAATTTTTTTAAACAAAAATCATTTTTTTTTTGGAAAGTCGTCATTTTGTAAAAATTTAACTAATCCTTTCATCATTACTCTATTTTTATTTATAATAATAAATAACAATTTTTATTTTTTGTCTGATTTTAGGTATTTTTTAGCAGAAAAGTCTTCCTCATCGCCACTTACCTTTTATCGGAGGACTTCCTGGAGATCGGTTATGGGATTAAGGAATAATCGCCGATTGCTAAAGTTCATACAATTTTGTAAATGTACATATTTTTTTTTTTAATTTTATGTAAAATGCCTCTCAGAAAAATCACAAAAAGCGGTTTTTACTATTTTTTACTTTTTAACCCCTTAAGGGCACCAAGAACTCTAAATAAAAAATTTCGCAATAATTTTCAAAAATTTAGCTAACACGGAACTGAATAATTGTTTGACTAACTTGCGAGTTCCCTACAGAGTAGCTTGTGCTGTTGCATGTGTAAGTTCACCCGGCAGCAGCCAAAATGCGGCGTTTGCGAGTTTCATCAGCCGCAGCGTTGCATACTTACAGGCGCACTTGACTTGTGCGCTGGTTATGTGGTAATTTGAATTTGTTGTCCTTCGGTTTACTACACGTTTCTGCACTCACGCCATAGACACGTAGAGCTTTGCTCATTTTTCAGTGTATTTTGTGGCATTGGTGGCATGTCAAAACGGTGTTGCAACTACACATACATACATACATGTAAATATGTGGGAATGCCGCTCCATTTGCGTAAAGAATTTGTTGGCGTATGAATATGCGAACATGTGCGATTCTCGGTAGCAATTCAATGTAGAACTTTTCTTGTTATAATGAAAGCGCAGTCATTAAACATGCAACGGTAAATATTGTGGCTTTCGAAAGTTTGGTAATAAAAGCAGGCGTGTAGTAGTTAAAGATAGTTTGAAGACACAGTGGCATAAAATTGATGAAGTTGGGGAAGTCGTTGGAAATACCTGGAACACCCTAAAATCCGATTTCATACACATAACCTTAAATATTCTGGCACTTCATTTAAAAATAATGCTAAAATATTACATGAAAATAATCCGTTACAATGCGTATAGAACTCCTAAAGCACCCTCCAATCACTTCTGCTTATAAAAGCAAGCACTTCAACACTTCAGCATAATGGCCACTTATCATTACGGCCATTTTATTAATTTCCTGACTAAACGAACACGTTTCGTTACTTCGTAAAAAATGCATAAACTATTGCAAGCATTTATATGTGGACAAACAAATCAGCACAGAAAAAAAGCAAGAGCGAAAGGACGGCTAGTCGAAAACGCATCCGGGGCGCGAGAGCGATACATCCTTGGCCGGCGAAGAAACTCCCTTCACCCAAATAGTGTGTGCGGTTAGGTATTTGTATGTGATTGACTCGGCACTCTTGGTTGCGCACTTTTTCGTCGATTATCAATTCATATCACGCCAACAAGCGATTCAGCACGAAGCGCTGACGAGCGCGCCGCAAAATCTTAGCTGTTGCCTGACAAACAAAGCAGAGCTGCAATGAATGACAATAACACTATATAACGGGGAGGGGGAGGTGGCGGTCGGTGCCGAGCAGAGTTTGGCGTGCAAAGAAAGGAGCGCTATTTCCTTACAAAGTACATATTTGCTTGAACTGACAGTTCGGCTGGCCACTGCAGACAATGCTGAAAGCCTTTCAATCGGTTGATTGAAAAGTAAGAACAACAAACACAGCGGGTATCCAAGGTGGGTTGAGGAGCTAACTGACAAAGTTTGCAGACGCCGGCAGACAAGCCCAAGCTAGTCCGTGACTCTGTTTTTTCGTTAGTTAGCGGTGTTTAGCGAGGTGTAGATATGTCTGTATTTCATTGAGGCAGGTTGAGTTGTAACAAAATCGCAGGGAAAGCGGAAATAAGCGCAAAACCGAAATTGCGAAAATTGTATAAAATTGAGGTCGACATTTAAGGGTCGTTCGCTTGCCATTTTTCTGCTTGAAATTTATTTTTTTCCCCTACTGTGTTTGCTACGCCCTCTCGTTTGTATTGACCTGGTTACGTGCGCGGAGTCGAGGGTGAACGTTTAGTACACGTCCATCGCTCTTTACAAAATATATTACTTAGAAGCAGAAATGGAAAAATTTGCTTTGGGAATAAGCAAGGACGCAAATGTGTTGTGTACACGCGCTCCTGGGTTGCAAAGCTAATAATTTTCAAAGTGGAAATGCGAAAGTGGAGCAGTAGACGAAGTAGGAACGGCGAAATGTATTTTCACAATTACGCCATATTTTTCCGAACCAGTAGGTTCGCACAATGCAACGCTGTGGCGCAGTTTATTAGAGCAATATCTAAAAAGCTTTTCAATTTGAATGATTCTACGTTAGAAAGGACCAAGAACATTGACAAATTTCAATATACTTCTAGGTGCTATTGAGGCAATGTGATCCTGACTCGGAAACATGGATCCAAGGGCCTTAATCTTGGGTCCACAGACTGCTGTCCCGTCTATCAATAGATACTAGGGAGTATCCGGCTCCACCGGCTATATCGGCAGTTTTCACATGTTGAATAAGTGTTACTTGGCCAGTGTAAAATGCAAGAAGTAGCCGAACAATCCATTAGCAAATTGGCCTGGAGCATGCCTTGGAGTTGTTGTTAATACTTCTCCCTACCTACTATTTCATCCTTTGTGGTATGAGGACGAACCGCAACCATTCTAGTGTAACCAGTAGAGTGGACATGCTCATCTCCCAGTTCATTTCCGGCTTTTCTCTGTTTCCTGGCACCCAAATAAAGTGCACTTGGTTATGACCTGATAGGATTCTACGTTAGTAAAAGCATGATATGTATCGTGGCCCTTTTCGTCTCTACTACAGATTCTGCAGTGGGGTCCTCTAAAGCCTTGACGAATTTCCATGCCAACATTGAGAAAGTGGATTGCAAGGTTTGATGAGCAGCATTTTCTGATCTGAGGTGGGATCTTTTCCAACGATGGCTGCCAGCTTAGCACCGGGATATACCTCCCAATATTGGCTATAACGCAGCCAAGACGTATATTGTAGCAGACTCTTGGTTCAGGCTGCCGCTGATGTTGTTGCCTTCCTGGAGCTGAACTTAAGACAATCTCCAGTACTAGTGCACCTTTGCACCTAGACTATCTTTAGCTCCTGTCTTATTGCAAGCTCTACTAGAGCTCGTTGAGAACCCTGCCCTCTTATCGTTACAAGTTCCTTCCGGCTATTTAAGGACCCCGGCCAAACCGACCCTCGGCAAGTGCCGCATGATATCTTGATCCAACTCTTCTATCCTCTTGTACACTCTACCATGGTACGACTTTATCTTTACATTGAGTGCTATTGAAGAGCTACGACACCCAAAGTTAAAATTTGATTTGAAATACGAAAATAATTTTTCGACTACTATAAAGTCAAAAAAAATACATAAATACATCGTTATGTAACTCAATTGTGCTATAACTAAAATGCATCGAAGCAATAAAGTGAAGTGTAGAATTGCTGAGTAAATTTGTCATTGGAATAAACCGTTGAGTGATGCCTGCCGTCAGCGCGAGGAATACAATCAAGTTTAAGAAAGCGTAAAACGAAATATTTTAGATGCATTGAAAATGCAAAGTGCAATTGAGTAGACGCAAATTGCTTGAACATTAACGACAAACAACGACGGAGTCTTCTATCTAGGGAAGAGAAGAGCATTCACTGAAATGCTAAGCAGTTGGAAAGCAAAAAGCCACGGCGTAGTGGAGCGAATTCGTTAATGTAGTTTTGAAAGCATTATCGTCAACGAAGCCAGCTTTTCACAATTAAAGTGAAGCTGAAATAAGAGCGGTCCCAAAAAACGACATAAAAATGGAACTTTACCTTTAGTGATTTGGCGTATTCAATGCAGAAAAAAAATTGCGAACATATTAAAAAAATCAAATTCTTAAATTTCAAGCAAAAGCAGTGGCCAAAAACAGAAAAACAAAACCAAACTAAAAACACATCAAGAAAAATACGAAGAAGCCCACGGTGTATAGAGAACTAAAGCAGAAGAAAATAAAATCTTCAATCTGATACCGAGCAGAAGCCGAGAATAGCAAATTGTTATCCTTCTGAGAGCAGGTGAACATTCGCAACAAAGCGCTGGCGGTCGGTAGGCAAAAAAAGAGAAATACAATAAAGAAGGTAAGTAAAGCTTGTTGTCGAGGAATCCAGGAAAATTCGACAATGTTCCGGCAATAACAAGTTTAAGACCAAATTAAAAAGGAGGCGAATGTACGTGACCAAAATTCAACAAGGAATAAATTAAAAGTTTATACGTATTCGGAAAGATGGTACAAAGGAGGAAGAGAAAAATAATTATTGAAAAACCATAAGTGAATAATATAACTTTCTTACATGTAAAGTCAGTAAAGGGGACAGGAGAGAGGACAATTCCTCCCAGGACTGGAGATCTGGTGGTTCCTGATGCTCTTTTGCAGATTTTTTTCCAACAATTTACTATAATCATCCCCCGATCCCGGTTTTTCTCTACGGCCATGAGTAGAGTGTATTCTAGAAATCACAAATTTTTCTCTTCTCTCACAACTTGCTGCCTAACGGTTAATATGTTAATAAGATCTTACTGATTTAGGACTCAATTTGATATTCATGCTTAATTATTATTTCTTCCACCGTTTTTTAATCTCAACAATTTAAATATGAATTTTGTGAAGCATAAAAAAGAAAGTCTTACAACCCTTCACTATTTGCTTATTACAGCATTTTGTATAATTTCAACAATTTTTTGTTCCATTTCGCTTTGGCAGCGTCCTCAGCTCCTCAGCTAGCAGTTAAAAGCAAAACAATTCAATTTTTTATGTCAACATAATGACGCGAAGGTTCAAATAGCCCGAAAAAAGCATGTCGAACTTTCCAAGTGCAAAAGCGACGGAAGCAAACGAATTTCCATTCAAATTGCTCGCTGGCGCTATTAGTTTTTCATGTTGACATGCGACTTCTGCGGAAGCTGTTTTGTGCCGCACGAGAAGCGTTAGAGTAATGGCATAAAATTATAGACTTTACTTGTTGTTACCCCCCAAACAGAAAAGCACAAAAAAGACAGCAAAAACAGCAGCAACGGTATTTCGCCTTTGTCCTAGCAACAACTACATACAACAGCGAGCTTGTTTCGAAAATCAACAAGCCAACACCCGGCAAGCAAAGTCAACGCCAACAACAACACTGACTAGAGGTCTCACGACAGCGTCAGCACTCGAAAATTCCGCGCGCGTTTTCGTTTATTATGTCTTGCCGTTTTAATAAACCAAAGCATACTTTAAGGCGCAATAGCCGGAGCCAACAGAGCGCGCGTAGATTGCTGAGCAAATGAAGCACAAGCAGAAGAAGTGTGGGCAGCAACAGCAAAAAAATGTTAGCGCTCAAATTTAGCGTTGTTAAATATTAAATAACGGCACTTTTAGAGTAAATAGGAAATGGCAGCTTAAAAATTTTTTTTTTTTTTTTGGGGAAAAACTCACACATCAGCGAAGCTTAAGAAATTATTATCAAACATCGCATTATTTCGATCACCAGCTGACAAATTAAGAAGGCCGTGTGAAAAGTTTAAGCCAATCGGACTTACTCCAAAAAAACGTTAAAGTTTTGAGACTTTTTTAACACAGCTTTAACCTTCATGCTGCTTATATTTTTCCTACTTCCATCATATTATTTTGTGCTTTACTCAAATTTGCATTGCCACCTAAAAGTAATGAAACTGCACTTAACCTCAACTTCCAGGAGAATTCACTTGCTGCAGTTGACTCCTGCGTTCCACAAAATCACCTTAGTGGCTGCAGCAATCTAACTAACCTTATGTACTGTGCTGCTTGGGAGCTCTGCTTTTCTCAAACCCAATTTGGGCGCATGCGGCGGTGTCTGCCACTTGTGGCACAATAACGTCTACGCCACATCGACATCATAAATATTCAGGGCGCATTTCATCACACCCGTCACTACTGTGCTTTACTGCCATGCACTTGCTTCTTCTTCTTCTGCGTCTGTCAGTTACTTTGCTGTAACAAAACAACACGACTGTTAAAGGATGATGTCGGTTAATGTCGGCAATTACTTGTGTTGTTTTAGTTGTGTGAGGTGTGTCGGAAGAGTTATGTTGTGGCAGCCAGTAATAAGGTCTTGTGTGGTAAAGGTAATACCGAAAGGTGTATACATAATGTGAGCTTTTGGTTTTTTTGAGGCATTTGTTGGATGATTTGGGCTTAAAATTAATAACAATAATAGATAAAAGTAATATTGAAAGAATTTGTCGTTCAAGTAAACTTGTTCTTTAAGGGCCTCGCTACTGAAGTCCATATGATTTTTAATTAGCCGAAACCTTCAAAAGGAGGGTGTATAAATGTGTTAGCTGTCGGATTATTAGTTTGTAAATTATATCATTTTGAATGAAGGAACTTTTGTTATTGTGAAAAATATGGTTGGTGGTGGTTGAAAAGGAATTTTGCATGTTAATAAAATATTGCTTTTTGAAAGGAAAAAAAACAGTTAAAGCATAAACTTGGCTTGACGACGAGATTCTGGTCACTGCCCGGGGAAAATCAACCATCATTGATTGGTGTGCTTGTAAGCTTTAGACGTAGTGAAATGAGCACCGAAAACGCTGAACGCAGTGGACGCCCAAAAGAAGTTGGTACCAAGGAAAACAACAAAAAAGTCCACAAAATAATTTTAGATGATCGTAGAGTCATATCGACTAACGAATATTTGGGTATGATAAAGTTATGTATAAATGAGTGCCCCGCGAGCTCACTTTTGACCATAAACAAGGACGAGTTGTTGATTCGGAACAGTGTTCGGAGATGTTCAAGGATAATAAACCCGAGTTTTTGCATCGATATGTGATAACGGATGAAACATAGCTCCATCACTTTACTCCAAAGTCTAATCGATAGTCATTCTAGTGGACTGCACGCGATGAACCTGCTGGAATGTGTGAAACAACGCAACAGTCGCTGGCAAGGTTATGATGTCTTTATTTTGGGATGCGCATGGATTAAAGAGCAGCATTTGAAAAAAAGAAAGGTCTGATTGACCAAGGCAATGAACCGTGTTACAAGTGTGTGAAAACGATGGCAGAAATCCAAGATTTAGACTTCGAATCGGTTCTGCATCCACCGTATTCTCCAGATCTGGTTCTCAGCGACAATTTCCTGCGCTCAGAGATCTTAAAAGAATGTTCGTCGTGCATAGTGTTACAAACTTCGTGGCAAACTTACCCTGTTCGGGTTATAAAGGACAAAGATGATTGCACGATACAGCTTCAAAGGCTTTCTGATCTGTTCAAGATTGTTTATAAAGGAATGCTGGTATTTTAGTAACTTTCCGAAAAAGAGTTCACTAATAAATATATACATACGAATGAGTTTTGGTCACTCTCTCTCACTCTCACCTTTGAGTACATCAAAAACAACTCCGTTCCCATTACAAAGGAGATTCAAAGAATACAAACTGCTGCTGGAGCAAAATTACTTTTAAAGTTCTTCAAAAGCATTCCACGTGAATACGTCGAGCAAGCAACTCCGTCAACATAGAGAAATTAAACTTTTAACTAGTTCGTTACTTATGCGCGATGTAGCGTTAAATCCTTTCGGAGAAAGCGGCTAACAACTGGCAGCGAAATGGCAACTGGCAACAGTTGTTTCAGCAAACTGCGACGACAATTGCGAATGCTATCAACAACTAACAGTACCTACAATGCACAGGCGAAATTTCAGCAGTTTCTGATTGTTTCTAAAGTAGACTGGCTTTTCATTTGACGCAACAGCAGACTGATAAGAATCAACGTTAGCGGCTTATATTTCGCGTGCATTTGTTAGCGACTTTTAGACAGTTTTATATACATATATACATATATATTTTTTTGAGGTTGTTTTTGGGTTTGAGGAGAACGCAAACTTTTTGATGAATTTCAGCAACTTTTGACGCCGCGCCGTTGCGAATTTGTGGCAGCGCCAAATAAGCTTAAAAGAGGAGTGAAGAGTATTACAGCAAGCGACTGAAAGAAAAGCTTAATTCATAAAGTTTTGCCGGCGCGAGCCAACTTCAATTGTTAGGTGCTCCCGACTGAATGCCTTCAACTGACGAAGTGAGTGAGTACATCGTGAGTGAAAGGCAAGAGAGTGAGTGCGCGACGCAGGGCGGTATGTGCGGTTAATGCAAGAATGATGATAAAAATCCAAAGTTAATTTGTTGCAGCAGTGGAGAGAGTAATATAAATTTGATTTGTTTAAGCAAAGAAGTTGGAATTTGGTGCTTTGGAAAAAATTAAAATGAAGTTTAAACGCCTTAGGCTGTTTGCTTTGCGCTTTGTGTCGTTTTTTTCACAAAATTAATATTGTCTGGAAATTTAGTTCATATCAGAAAATTAAGGCTAATGCCACTCAATCTTATTTCAATTCAAAATTGGCTGTTTTTCGGATTTTGGCTGTTGTTGTTGGATGATTTAGACTCAGTTTGGTTCGTTCTTAATAAACAGACTTACTCTGGAACAACGTTATTTTAGACAGCCAACGGGTCATCTTTGCATTTCAGAATTTTCACTCCGGTTTCACTCAACTATGTTTCACCACTTTTATGACATCTGTCAGGTGTCGTTTCGTAACCTTACTGGCTACCGCCCCTGCTTTGGACGCTATCGGCTTGTCAGCTACGTGTTTGAACACAAACGCTGGATCCTTAGGATGGACTTGCCCTCGAGTCAGCTACATATCCCGACCGCCGCCTTGTATCACGCTTTAGCCTCTATCTCCTCCTTGCTTGGTTTCTTCTGGGGCCCTCTCTTGTTGCCAGAGCTCGAATCTTCGGTCACCTTCTCAAAAGAGCGTAGAATCTCTTCTTCGTTACAGCTCACAGCGCTTTAAATGGTCAGAGGTTTCAAAGACTGTAGCAGCCGTAGAGCTGGCTTGACAGTGTTGCTACAACGAGCGCAACCTGCTTCCGTTTCATTTGAAGTGTGGCGACAAGCTTGTCAAGAATTGTGTCCGTAGCAGTGTGTAGTGTCCCAGCGCGCTTCGTTTCTTCGTTTTTCTCCATATTAAGTTTTGACTTCGGGGGTCTCTACCCCTAGCGTTTTATACCTACTGCCAAGTACCTCATTAGCAATGCCTGCTTTATCTCAGGCATCATGCCTCCAGATATTATGGCAATGGAGCTAAAAAGAATGTATGACAAAGCGAAAAGCGCGGGGAGACGACTAAATATTCAAGAAAAACAGCAAGAAAGACGAACCAGCCTTAATGAGTGGCAAAAACGATGGGACGAAGCAACAAATGGTAGATGGACACACACGTTGATCAGAAACGTGCAAATGTGGGTAGAGAGACAACACGGAGAAACTGACTATTACTTGACGCAGTTCCTGACTGGGCACGGTTGCTTCAGAGAGTATTTACACAAATATGGACATGACGATGGGTTGCAGTGCTCTTTTTGTGGAAACGGGATTGAGAACGCGTGGCACATTTTCTTTCTGTGCCCCCGTTATAAGGATGAAAGAGACGAATTAGAGAAACTACTTTCAGAGCGGCTAACCCCTGAAAACATTGTACCACACATGCTACGTTCCCAGCAGGTGTGGAACTTTGTTAGAGAATGGAGCGCGACAGCCCTAATAGAACTCAGACGGAAGGAGTGGCAAAGAAAGAGCGGCAGACAGGTGACCCACATGGAGTTGGTAAATTTATAGATCGAGAGCCAAACGGCTAAAGCTTATCCTTGTGAAGAAATGCCTAGCGGCGGTACCGCAAGGAAGATAAATAGCTAGAGGAGACGGAGTTAGGGTTTAGTACGTAGGCGTCCTACCCCGCAGGTTCCGCACTTGGTAACAATGGCGGCCCACGCGCGTGTAGGATGAATCGTGCATGCCGTCTGAAATAGGACGGTATCTTTCGAAGATTCCCCCTCCGGTAACAAAAAAAAAAAAAAAAAAAAACCCCCATTCACCTCCCTTTGAGCTGGCATATAAAGCAGTGGAATGGACGGGGAAATGCACCAGCCTTGGTTGATAATGCCTGCCTGTTATGTCGTGTTTCAGCTAGCCCTAAGAGCAGCTTGAGATCACAACATTACCAGCAGCATAAACTAATCAGTTTATTGAAGGAAACTTCTGGCAAGCGCATTAAATCTCATCATGGGCTTGTGACTTGGACTGCAAGATCGTGCGATTTAACACCGCTGGACTATTTTAGTGAGGTTATGTGAAGTCACTTGTCTAGACAAATAAACTCGAGACGTTTGACGGACGTTTGGAAGACAATATAAGGCGTTTTATTTCTGACTTACGACCCCGCTACGAAAAGTGGTCGAAAATTAGGACTCTTGGTAAGAAGTTATTCGAGTCACCCGCAGTGGTCAAATATTTAAACTTTTTCCTTATAATAGAGCTGAATTCTTGGTTATAGCATTAAATTATATGCGTTTTATTTCTGCTTGAAAACCACATATCTAATAAAAACACCCTTTATAAGTAAACATGGACTACATTCTAATTTTTCGAAATTGTGTGTAACCAAATTGGATTAAGATTTTCCTACTTCGTTATTATACTGTTATATTGTACACCATTTTCTCACGTAATTGATCGAAAATTGTTTAATCCCATTAAATTTTATTTGCTGAAATTCCGCAAGCAAGCAAAATGCGAAAATTGTCGAAAAATGCCACAAATTCATGGCTTGTTGCCACAACAAAGGCATATAAATTCATTACTTTCACAACTCTGTACTTGCCACGGCATATGTGGAGCTGCCGTCAAGGCGTTTGCTTCGACTGCTTTTGCTGCAGCAACGTGTATGAATTTAAATTTGCCATGTAGTTGAAGACTCATATGAAGCAGCAACTGATTTGCATTCATTGTCCAAGTGTTGGATTACAAGAAAAGCGTTTGCTGCACCTGTGGCAGCACGAAATGTGCACACACACGCGTTTGCAGGCATGTGCAAAAAACCACCGTTGTTTGTGCGGCATATCCTGGCATCCGTTGGCCGCAGTGTCCTCGGCAGTCTATTCAGTTCTTCTACAATGTAGTTACTGAGAGCATAACGTGTTAATGCAAATTGCCACAATAGCTATCAGCTGATGCGGGCAGCATGGCGTATTATATCGTTACAAGGATATGAGCAACACGTTCGTTGGATGAGTGTAAGCGGCAAAAGCCCAGCTGTTATGGCAATTCACACTTGCATAAACTCGGAGCTTTGCCAATATGCCGTGCCCTCTCCCCGCATCGCTTGACTCGAGCTGTAGCTCGGTACTACTGGAAGTTGTGTTGCTTCTCAGGCGTCCTGCAGATTTGTTGCTCCTTTTCCCACTTCGCTTCGTAAGTTGCCAATGATTGTTCGATACGCTTTTGCCGCAAATGACATCCTGTCGCAGCAGTTAAGCTTTCTGCCCGAACATACTACATCTGCAGATTGTCATTGTTATGGCTTTTTATTGTAATTCTTGTTGTAATTGTGTGAATATACTGCTCACAACAACAACACAATGGCAATGAGCAATCGCCTGCAGCACTTGAGTGTGTCTGAAAAATTTTCCACATACAATAGCGCACCCTTTTTGTAAGCGATCCTACTTTCATTTATGGCGAGCGCAATGCGAAGAGTCTCCTACGAAATGTAGCAGTAAAACTGCCGTGGTGAATAAACTACCTACATACATGCATGCATACCTATATATGTATGTACATATTTCAGCCGCTCTGTCTCAGGAGGCTCCTTTTTGCTGTGCCTTTTTCCCGCTTGTTCTTATTGTTGTGTTTTACGATACTCTCAAGTGATTGATGCGATTGTGTTTTAGGAGCAGTGTTCGGTTGCGGAATTCGTGTAAATTCTGTACATTCGAGTAGCTTCGCTGGCTTGAACAAGCAGCCAAAGCGAGGAGCTGCTTTAAAACCGTTGGGCAATCAGGTGGCAGCCAAGCAACAATACAATTCTCAATGGACGTAATTAAGTGGAGTGGCTCTGTAATGCTATGAATATCAATATGGCGAACTTGAAGCGCAAATACTTTTAGAGCAACAAGATTTCGGAAAATTCGAGGTATTACAACATAAGCTTGAGGATAAAAATTATTAGTTGGAGTAGTTGGAGTCATGTATAGAAGTTCACGCAAGTGAGGAGAATTCTCTGATTACCATTCATTTGGGAGTGCCAGAAACGATTATTTTACGCTTGGCTCAAGCAGCTCAAGAAGAAGAAGTAAGCTTTTAGCTTCATCTAATCCATAGAATGGGAAGTGGTTTTTTAGAAGAAATTATGATCTCCTCAATTCTAGAACTGCTAATTTCTACTATACACCCTGAATCCTGTAAAGTATATTTACACACTGCGAGCCGTGGTCTATTGTGCCCTTCCCTGTTATTACAACACTTCGTTTAACTCAGTCAAATCAAAGTAAAGCGCCTGGGTTTATAATTTGTGCAGATGACAGCGCAGCCTCCAGTGATCTGCATAAAAACCCACAAGCTGTCGTGGTTTGTTTATGGAAAGAGTTTGTTTTACCGTATTGTATCGAACTTTCCCAGAAACAGCTTTTTCTGTCGAAGCCCAGGCATTTGTTGCTCGAGGCGTCTTCTACTGTTCCTTTTTTCTTTCCGAAGCTGCTCACGTAAAGTATGGGGGACCACAACGAAAAACGTTTCCGGTCCTATCGGACTCGTTGCCACAGCTTCTTTCGCCAGAAGTTTGGATAAAAAATTCTCTGAACTAACCGTAAAGTTGGAAAAATCGAGTGTTATAAAAAAGACTTTCACAAGATCGTCCGCACTTACAGTTTCTTACAAAACTTATTCGAGTAATGGAATTTCTGGAATAAAAGCTTTCATGAAATTTCAAAGAAGAAGAAGAATTTGGTGTCCAAATCCAACCCATATGCCAAAGCTATAAATATTGCTAAAAAATATACCCAGAATGCCACGACGCCTTTGTTGATTATTTTTGCAGTAAAACCTTTCGGCACAGAGACACAAAATACAGCAGAGTTAAAGTTTAAATTTCAGCTTTCGCCGAAGCTCGAATATTTTAAATTCGCTCCGTTAATATCGTCAGGATCAGCTTTAAACTCCGTAGTCTGTAGTCAACCAATCATCCGACCTATTCAACATATTCTAGTCATAAATTTTATTTAGAACTCACAAAACCACGCCCATCAAAGGTCATTAAGTGCCGTACTTAAGCAGAAAGCCGACCCGTTTTATGGCATGCAAATAAAACGGCAACAACAATGCAGCAATAACATAAATAGCTGGGAATACCAAAAACCAACTGTCAACGACAGGTACGAGCAGGCATAAATGCACCCACACACACATATATACCACGTACCTAGGTGTGTGAGCGAGGTCGTTGTAAAGTGGCAGCGGCAGTGGCGGATAGATAGCATGGACGTAATGGGGCAATGAAGTGCGTCCAGGATAGCCCAATTTGCCAACTTTGCAATTTAATTGCGTTCCGGTAGCATTTACAAGTAGATACAGCAAATCATGGACTCGAACTCGGCTCGTGCGCCAGAGATTCACCATTGCGATTGCCTCAAATGCTACAGTCAATTGATGGACGTCGAAGGACGGATGATGCCAGCGACTGGCGGTGAGGCAAAGTGGCTGAGTGGTAAGCAGTGTCAGCTGAAATGACGGTATACTATATATGTAGTAGTGTGTGTATGTAGGTATGTACGAGGGAAGAGCCTGTTTGCTGAGGCATTTTCATCCCCTCACCGCTGATTTGGTGCGCGTAAAAATAGAAACGCGTAACTATTAGTAATCAAGCGCTCCAAGAACAACAAGCGGCATGAAGACAACGCCGACATAGTTAGACAAATAACTAGGGGAGAATAAAAATAAAACGAGTCTTATTGATTTTCTCGAGTGACGATTCTTTTATGCCATTCCATGCGCTTCATTTACTCTTTGTTTTAATGCTGGCAACGCCAACAACGTCCACGGTCAGGAGATGACAAATAGGCGTAAAGTGTGCGCACTCGATACGGTTGACCAAGCGAAAGCGCCTGAATTTATGCCACACAATTCAATAGAATTGTTGATTAGCGGAAACGGAAGCGGCGCGGCAGTGAAGTAAAACAACAACGACAGCAAAAGCGAAAATGTGGAACAGACAGGAAATTGAAAATATTTCACGAGCAACAATGTTGTTGTTGTATTGGAGAAAGAGCAAACGTCATGCGAGACACAAAATGAAAATAATCCAAAGTTGATAAGGAGTCGGGGAGGCTTAAAGGCAGTTGTGTAAGATTTCCATTCCGTTAATGGCGGCCGGAAAGCACAGCACACTCCGTCATGAAGAAGGAAAGCGCAAAGACGCTCGAGCAGATACCGGAAAGAAATATGACCGGGATTATGCATGGTTGCTAAGCGCGCAGAAATCTTTTGGGCGCCACCACTTTATCCCGGATTCCTTGCATGGGCAGGCAATTAAGTGCTGCGTCCGTCCGCCTTAAGCTCAGGGGATGAAAATGCAATTTGAATTGCCGCTTATGGAAATGTGATTGTATTGGGATAGAGGATGGAAACAAATATTTTAAGAAAAATTAAAAAAATATTAGAGGATGCTTTTGTGGTGTTGAAAAGTATAATTGCAATTTCAACTGGTTATAACTTGGGGCTTATTTAATTCATCGCCAAAATATGGCTTAATGATTCAATGGCTTGTTTTTTAATTGAATACTCTTCATGGTGGGAGGAAAATTATAAAATGAAATAAGATTTTTTCTATTGTAGCATTTTGCCTTTTCAGCGAAAATTCGACTTAATTTTTACTCCGAAATTTTTATTCCAAAATCGAATATGTCTTTTGACTAACAACTAACCTAACTACTTATCATACCTAACGACTAAAAGGCGTTTCGCTTCTATAAACGTTTACAAATAAAACTTTCTCTACTCGCACATGAGAGCAAATTAGTCATCTCCCCTTCAGTAGGCCTAGAACGAACAACTCATACATAAATAAACACATTTAAATCTTTATTTACTCGCAAATAAATATTTTTGCCATTACTCAGTCGTAATTGCCCACACATTTATCGCTTAATAATTTAAACTTAGCTACGGCACATCACGTGACTACCACTTCTTCTTGCGCTTAACACCCACCGCATTTAGCTTTAACAACAACAATTACAAAAACATACAAACAACCGCTCAACTAATGTGGCACACACTCATTTGGTCTAATGCGCCGCATAAAAGAGTAATTTTAGAAAATTCTTATGCGGCGCACACGTTCCCCGTTTGAGTCATAAATTTCAGTTTTTGCACGCAGCAGCAGCATAAATTTATTTATAACAATTGCTGATTCCACATTTTTTGCGTGCGCGTATCACTATAAATACCCCTGGCGGGGAACTGAAGTAAGTATCTCTGCGAGCATAAAGTTATGTAGGTACGCGCGCATGTCTAAGGGATCCTTTTAAAAATCCGTTAAGCCGAAATTTATGCGTCGCATAAATGACAAATGAAACATTACCGCAGGCGAAATGAATGTGTTGATTTTATTAATGGGCTACTTAAAAATTGTGGAATTCCTTTGGCTCCGAAGAAGTATGTGGCCTCTAAGAGCGTAGAATTGGCAGAAGTTTAAGTGAATTTAAACCGGCAATACTCGTTTATTTTAACACGGTATTAAGTGATTATTAAAATTTAGAGAAATTTAAATTATTAACGCTTACCAACGGGGTTTCACTAGACAGTTAATATAGCGCCAAAATAATATCAAGTCGTACATACCTGAAATAAGAAGAAAAATTAATTAGAATTATATTTAATTATGATAGTAAGGAGAACAAAACAATTGGTTAAGATTATAGTTGAGTAACCAGTATTTCCTTTCCCACAGACGGCTACACGATTAACGATGGACTTAATTGATTAACTATGAGTTCTTATACTTGCTTGTGCTCTTCATTTTGTACTTTTTCTGATGATCTAAATACATCAGCTGATTGCTATTTTATCAATGCAAATAACCAAATTTTCAGCTTGGACAACAACCCAAAGAGTTGCATTAAGATTTCTGCTCAATTTCAATTCAATTAAGAATTAAGGAGAATAATATTTATATTTTGCATGGTAAGATTTTGCATGGTATGTAAATCGCTCTAAATGAGCGCTTTAATCGAGCAAAGGCCGGTTAATTGACCAATTAGCTGCTGAGCGAAAAGGTTATAATTATATTTCCAGAGCAATAATAACAAAATCGGCTTTCGCTCTATTTTGGTCATCCCACAAGCATCTAAAAAGTCAATAAACAATATCAAGCAGCTCATGTGGTTACAGTGATGAGAAAAAATGACCAGAACTTAATGAATTTTCAAACGTCATCTTAATGGAACAATTACGAGAATTTGGCAATTGAATTCTTAATTATTCCCAACGTATTATGCTATATAATATATATGAGATATCGTAATTTGTATTTAATTAACTATCAATTTAAGTCACAGATATACCGTCACTTTAAGTTTCGACTAATATTCAAGTTTTCGCAAAAAGTTCAAGACTTTGTCAGACGTTGACAAGTGACACTGATATTATTTGTACCAATTTGACTCGGACTGATCCATCTAACTGCGGATGGAAAACGAATCGTTGCAATTTTTTTTCCTAGATTGAGTCCTTTTTTAAGTTTGGGTCCTTTTTTAAAAGCGTTTGATCTCGTGTATGTCCGTTAGTGTATGTTGGGCAGATGTTTATTTACGACGAGAAAAGTTTGTCTGGCGATTTTTAGCATGAAAAAATGTGACAAATAGTTTGCTTGAAATTTGTTTTGAAATCATGGCTACGAAATCGTTAAAAATGTTGCAGAAGTGTTTTGAGGAGTCTACCCGAGTCCCGAACACAAGTATTTGACTGGCACGAAGCATTCAGTGAAGATTCGGAAGCCAAATTAGACTTGCCTCAGACCAGCGCTGATAATGACGATAACATTGTACAAATTAACGAAACAGAGTTTGAAAATTGTTGTGTTGGTATCAGAGAACTATCAGAGAATCTCAACATCTCTTTGGGATCGACTTAACACATTTTGGTTTATGTTTTTGGTATGAAGAGTGTCAAGGATGACGTGGATAGTGGCTGCAAAAGAGAAGCTTGATAAAGTAGCGTTGAGATAAGACATGAGTTTATGAACTCAACATGGAAACTGTCCAACAATCTAGCGAATGGCGCTCCAAAAACTAGCCAAAACCAGAAAAAACATCAAAATTGATCAAATATGAATGTAATGGTCGGCGTTTTCTTTAGTTAACGTGTGGTGGTTTACCATGAATTCGTTCCAAAAGGGCTAACGGTTAATAAGGAATACTACTTGCACATTTTGAGAAATTTACGTGTAACAAATCGATATTATACAAGCGGATTTGTGAACTAAAAATTCATAGATTTTTCACCACGACAATACCTCGTCACATTCTAGCATAATTGGGGCTGAAATTTTGGCCGAGCACGAAAGGACAGTCATTACTCACACGTCGTATTCGCCAGATTATGCTCCCCGCAACTTTTTTTGCATTAGAAACTGAAAAATTCGTTTCGGGAACTGCGCCATAAGTCCATTGAAGCCATTAAAAGTCATTCGCTGAAGGCACTGAAGGATATAAACCTCGGCGGACATGACTTACAACAAGTGTATGGAAAATTAAACTAAAAGTTGGCATGCTTGTGTTAGCTTAGAGCCCTTTTTTGAAGGCGATAATAGAGTTTTCTATTAAAATACGTAAAAGTGTAGTATCATGGATCAGTCCGGCTAATATTTGATCAGATGATATTATTGATATTGCGACAGCATTAAAGACAGTTAAGTAAGAATCCATCATCACTTCTTGTTGGAAAAACAATGTTAAAGTAACAAAAACAGCTTATTATGTTGTAGTGGCAACATTGTTAGCATTCAAATCTCCCATAATTGTCTGATTCTACAAAGCTCTGCTTCCCAGTAGCCAGACTCTAAGCAACTTAACTTAACGCATATTATTTAAATGTTATGAAGTTGTGATGTCGCAAACCTGTCAACACAATAATTGGATTAAAATAAAATTCATATAAATAACACTAAAGCACTAAGTATGAGCTCACAGAGGAGGAATATACTTGTATATGTATGTTTATATTTATGTATGTGTGGATACCCCGCATTCATGGCATAGAAGCCCTTATGCGACAGCTTGAACGCTTAAACCAGCTCTTTGCGGTACAGCAAAGGAAACAACAACAACAACTACATGTGTGTAGAGGGTGACAACTTCTCTATTTACTATTTCAGAGACAAGCCATGGCTGTGTGTAGAATGCAACCATGCAAGTTGAAATATGAGTGTCAGTGCAGAGTAAAGTACGAGCAAATAAAAAGTCAAGTGGCAATAAACTGCTTAAAAAGTAACGACAAAAGTTACAAAAACCCTTCTGAGTATAATGGGAGAACACATAAATACAACGGCATACTCAAATACACACACATACACATTGTATATTACTTGCATGCGAAAAGAAATATTAGAGCGAACTTGAAAATTCGCTTTGGCCACCAGAGAAGGTTAAGGTTCTAAGGCACACACACATACTTAGAAATGTAGAAAAGCTGCTTAAGTGTTTGAATGGTGATTTCAAAGTGATAATGACTGGCTGTACAGCGAAAGCTTAGCTTCTTGCCACCACATGAAGAAGGAAAAGGAAATATTTTAGATGTCATGCACAGCTCAAATATGACGGTACATTAAAGGAATATATATACATATGTATATGGCTGCATGTTTAGCCAACAAGTTGCAGTTGTAAACTCGACACCGAGGAATTAAATCTCTTAGCCACTGCATACTTTTGTGCGCCAACTAAAGCCATACGATAATGAAATGCTATACCCTCAAGCGTAGCGATTTCTAAGTTTTTAACTAAACTGCATGCAGAGCTCGTACATGTGTATGTGTGTGAGTTTTGTAACTTCGTAAGATGATTAAATTTTCAAAGTCTCTAGAAAATGTGGCGGTGTTCATACTCGTATGCTTCCTTAGGATTACTCATAAAAATGTGAGTACTTGTGCATATTATGCGGAAAATTTTGTGCGAGAGACTTGTGCATATTATGGCAGACTAAAATAGTGGAGTCTTAATCTTATCTTATCTCACTCAAACGAACATTTTCAGAACAAATAATATAGAGGACGTCATACTTCTTCTTTACTGGCGTAGACACAACTTATGCGATTATAGCCGATTAAACCACATCGAACTAGTCGTTTCTTCTTTCCGCCAATTGGAAATTCCAAGCGAAGCCAGGTCCTTCTCTATCTTTCCAAAGGAGTAAAGGTCTTCCTCTTCATCTGCTTCTCCGGTAGGTACTGCGTCGAATAATCTGAGAGCTGGATGTTCTCATCCATTCGACTCATAAGATGTTGTCATCGTCTATGCCTCTGCACCATATAGCCGGAGGGGAATAGTGAGTGACTTATAGAGTTTGGGTTTTGTTCGTCAAGAGAGGAATTTACTTCTCAAGTTCCTTACTAAGTCCAAAGTAGCACCTCTAGCGTCCGTTTGTTTGACGACAGGAGATATTACGTTTTGCCTCGTTCACTATCATATCCATTTGCACGATTGTTGAGACATATCAATATCATCGACATACGCTAGCAGCTGTACAATCTTAGAGATTGTGCCTGCTCGATAAAGTTCTGCAGCTCTAATTATTTTCTCCATCAGCAGAATTAAAAGGCCGCACGATAAGAAGTCCCCTTGTCTGAAACCTGGTTTGGTATCGAATGGCTCGGAGAGGTCTTTCCCGATCCTGATGGAGCTTTTGGTATTGCTCAACGTCATTTTACATAGCCATATTAGATTTGCGGGGATACCAAATTCAGATATCACGGCATAAAGAGGCTCCTTTTCGACGAAGGAGGTGGTGTGCGTCAATTCTCTTTTCACTGGATTTTTCCAAGACTTAGCGCATGGGGAATATGTGGTCGGTTGTTGAATTTCCTATCCTAAAGTTACAATGATAAGGTCCAATCAGTTTGTTGACGGTGGACTTTAATCTTTCACATAAAACGCTTGATAGAACCTTATATGCGATGTTTAGGGGACTTATCCCACGGTATTTAGCGCAGACTGTGGGATCTCCCGTTTTGATCATTACCTGTAAAAATTATTTGTTTTCCTTTATGGACTGTGAGTAAATTTAAGCAGAAAAATCTTTATAATCGAACTTTTTTTTTCTGAAGTTTTCCTGGAGATCATCTGTGGGATCAATGGAATCCAAAGTTTTTTTTTTAAATAAAACGCTTCTTCGAAAAAATTGAAAAAAAAATGTAATTTCTGACTTGGAAGTGGATAGTACCACTCATGTTAATATTTCTAGAGCTCAAATAGGGAAAACTTTAACTCAGAGTTGACTTCGTAGAATTTTTCATTGTGAAAGATCGGAAGAATCGCCTTCTGAATATCATCTTGCTTTCATCACAATTTTTTACACTTTACTCTTTCATCACCAATTATCTTTTGAATTAAGAATTACTCAAAATAATGAACCTGAATTCAAAAGTCAACAAATAACCAATCCAAACAACATTATACAAAAAACCACACTGCAGCCTCGCAACAAAAGGTGACCTGAAACAAATGCTTTGAACAACAAAAAACGAAAAGTCAAAGCATTAAAAAAGCTTTCATCAGGCGCTTAGAGCTTTGTCATACCCAGTGATCATGTGAGACAGCAAAAGCCGTAGTATTATCAACAGAAGTATAAAGCTAAACACATTTAACAGTACAAAATTATTACTACATATATACAACAAAAATGCTTTGTCCAAGCTCTCGAAGTAACGGATGTGAAAAGGATTTAACTGGCTGCCATTCAGCGTATGCTTTCTTCAACAAAACTAGAGACCGCAAACGTTTTAGCGTGACATAAGTGGCCAAGACTTTCGTTGAATAGAATAAAATGTAGAGAATGATTATGATATCCACAACAAACTGACACACACAAATGACAAACTGACTGACATGACTTAGTAAGCCTCAACAGCAGCACAATGATGCTTTCACGATGCACTCGCCGTCATAAGGCGAAATCCACACCGCCTTCTTGACATTTAGACTACTCGATGGCGGACAGCTCGAAGATAGAGAATATATGTATGTAGTAATGGGAGCACATTGTCATTATCACGTGCAAGGAGTCTGCCAGCTGGAAAAATGAGGCTAGCAAACATAAGGTAATGGATAGGATGAGCAGAAGCGCAAAGGAATAGCGAATGGCCGCGTTTAAATGAGTTGAATTGGCGCACCGGAAACAGGAAAGCTTACTGTTGTCAACGTCGACATTGCAAAAACAGATATCCAACCTAAATACTCACGCCAGCCGCCGCACACAAACACTGCCATGGCGTACGCAACCACTGTCCCTAGCAGCACACTTTTGTAGCAAGTATTGTGCCTGACGTAACGGTGTAAAGGACACGGATAATAATAAGGCTCGTTTGTTTGAATGGCACTAAAGCAACGCTTTGTTAACGCGCAGGGGGTGGTCTGTAGAAGGGGGCGGCATTGCAAAAATATAGCCATTGTGGCATTGCGTGATTGTGTGCTTGTGCGGCCTTTCATGGCAATACAAATGCTCTGATGAGTGTGGTTTTAGTTGGCAACTGGCAATGAAAGCTCGTTAAAGCAAAGGACAGCGTCTGATAGATGGACAATACGACACAACCACACCCACACACCGGCAGGAAGTTAGACAGAAATATGATGGGCAATTAAGGACAATAAAAGCTTTGAACTTACTATAATAAAGGTGAAACATTACGCATGAATTCATTTGTTGCCAGTGTCGGGAGTGGAGTGTGTGTGTGCGTGGCATTGTTGAGGTGTTGCAAAGCTAATAAAATGCTCGTAAACGGAATGGTTGTTAGAGGGATAATTCTTATTGAAGGCAATTCGTAGAATGGTGTGCAATAACTTTAAGGTGTTAATATTTTCGAAAGAGAATTAGTAACAATAAAGTACAATAGTGTAATACTTTTGAGGAGGTTGTTAAAATTGGCGCTCCAATTTCGGGGTTACTATTGACGATAGACATTTTTTTTTAGTTTTTTCAAAACTATGCGCTTGAACTGATGTAGTTGACTACTATAACATTTTTTTACTTCTTCATCCTAGGTGACGGTCTATTTTAAGGATTTTTCGGCATTTTTTTTTATTGTGAAATGAAAAATTGTAGATAGATAGTTATCGTTGGAACTAGAATGTTTTACAAATCTTGAAAGTTCAACTTTTCCGTAAAACCAGACTTTACGACGTTATTCCAGATTAATTCTTTTGGCTACACATTGATAGGAGGGTTGAAATCGTGGGTATGATCACATGCCCATTCACCTGCTGCTTTTGAAATATTTTGATTTTTTTTATGCTTTGATGTTTGCTGATAATGTTTAAAAATATTAAATGCCTTTTTTACGACACTTCAGAAATATCCTGTAAATTATGGCTGTATATTACAATACACAAGTTTTTATAAAATATATCGAAACATGGTAATTCCAAAAATTCTATGAAAACATTTTTTTTTTTCTTTTTAAATATTCGTTTTGGCATTGAGTTGGTGTAATGAGAAAGCCCCATGTATCCAAAATAGCTGTTTTCGGCTCAGAAATCGTATTAAATTGACGAAAATCTCGTAAACCTTTATAATCAGCCATTCCAAGATTTTTTCAATAGGACTTACATCAGGAGAACAAGCTGACCGTTCCAAAAGAACGATATTTTTACGCTGTGCCCACGTTTACGTTGACCTGCTTGTATAGATTTTTGCTTTGTCCTGTTGAAAAGAAAAAGATTTTTGCGGATGACTCTATACATAGGGTAGAAGATTTGCTTCTAATACTTCCTGGGACTCAAAACTATTTATTCTGCAAGAAGGGAATGCCAACAGTACTGTCCTAGAATTTGAAAATGTGCTCCATACCTTAAGTGAACCTCCGCCGAAATTGCACTTTAAAAGACATCGCGGCTCTTTTCGTAAATATCTCCATTTTCGCAGAAAACCGTCTGGACCATCAAGCTTGAACTTTTTTTCATCGGAAAAAATCACCTAGGACCAATAGTAAAGTTTCTTTTTAAGCACATTGTCTACTTTGCCGCAACCGTATTATTCAAAATTTTATTTTTCTTAATCTTACCTGATGCGAGTCTTTATTCATGTGATTTCGTGCAAAACTGAGACGAGAGACTTTATGGCGTGGTTTCAAGAGAGGTGGTTTTTGGCCATAACTTTTTTTATTATTCCCAACCTTCTCAAATTCTGAGCAACAGCGCGTTCAGAACATTCCAAAATTCAGAAATATGCAAAAAAAAAAAAACAAGAATTTTCGAAACCACGATAGTAGACAACCTCTTACATAAAATCTGTTGCAATTTAATATTTGGAACCAATACGTTCCAAAATTAACGTTTAATTGTTTTTCTGAATAAATTAAAATATTGAAGACAAAATCCATTTAGCATCATTAAAATTCACACAAGTCAAGATTTTATTAATCCTCGCAAGAGTGATATGTTAACGAACTTGCTGCTGTTGAAAAACAGTTTCGCGTTTGGCCCACTTCTATCGTACGTAATTTCGTATGCAAATTACTTGTCGCTGCTTGCGGTGCAACAGGTAATTGAACTTAAATCAGCTACATCAATGGCAAACGCCAGTGATTCATTTTGTTTCATTATTTAACGCTTATAAAGATTTTTTTCAATACAACTGCAGCGTTCAGCGTTGTTTCAGTTAGTGGCTACCGCAAATCGCTTTAAAACCGGTTTAGCTGCTCTCATGCCGCTGCATTGTGTTATATGGACTTTTGTGACTGACTTTGACATAAAGGCGACTGATTAAGGTGTTAACAAGCGCATCGAATGAGAATGCTGTCAAAAAAGATGAAAAAGGAGGATACGATTCTACTAAAGTTCAAATACGGTAGAAAAACAACATAGGTTAGGTTAACTTTTCTTTAAAGATTTGTACTATCGTTTATTTTCCAACAATCTGAAATCAAGTCGTTTATTAAAAAAGCAAATAAGTTTGAAATGCTATAACCATGTTGATTTCTTTGTAAACATCGATTTTTCACAGCTCGAGCACGGTTCAACCGCTCAGTTTGCTCGTTTTATAAAGCAAAAGTCGTGCAAACAGCAATTCAAGTTCATTGACAAGCGACCGCGTGTCGCCATATTGGCTGTCATGTCGTACACGAACACTTGCCGCATGCCGCTACCCCCGTTCGCCCACACTACACGGCATATGTATTCACACGAACAGACCTGACTGCACACAGACAGTAATTTAGTGCTTGAAATCGCCATTCACTGATCAGCACCGAATTTGGACACACGCCAATTGCCAGCCGGTTTTGGTAGCTTGCTCTCCCGGACCAAAAAAACAGCGCCGCTGACTTAATTCATCAACTCGAGTTGACAAATTCTACTGCGTTTAGGCTTTTACGCATTTTAGTTGCTGTACGATATATATTATTAAAAGTTTTTTTACAGAAAAAATAAAAAAAAAAATATAAAAGAATGTAAAAAAATTTTAAAAGAAATAAAAATAAAATTCTGCCATTCTTAAAAGCCGGTTTAGCCAGTTTAATCTTTTGAATGAAAAGCATTATGACTTCATAAATAAAAAACATAAAAATAAAGCAATAACAATTTCACACTCTTAAGCCTGCCACTTAGCATTTCTTATTTGTCTACTTCTTTAGCACTTCAAATATCCACAGATTCATGGCACGCCAGCCATATTAACAAATTTACCAGCTTAAATCGTCAATATTTGTTTCGAGCATTTTCGGCATAGTCAAACTTTAAGTGCATACAAATTCTCAGTTTGTTGTATTTGGTATGCAAATATTCTTAAGTTGACAGAAAACCTCTGTTGGCAGCTTTGTGTGCTCTTTTATAACAACAAATTGTAGTATAATGCTCGTCTGTCTGAAATAACAAAGACTTTTGTTGAATTTTTACTTAGGCGAGAGATCTTTTTTTGAAAACAATTGCTTATTGGCATAACAACAAAATGATGTCTTAGTCCAAAGCACTAAAATTGTAGTGGTGAACATGAAAACGACGTCACTATTATGGATTAACGCCAATTAATGGAAACAAAAAGAAAAAAATAATAAAACAAAATACAACCAAAAATTCACTAAAATATTTATAAAATTAGAGGCTGACAACTTAACTTCAATGAAAGTACATTTTATGATATTTGTAAGGTATATTTTTAGCATTATTTCTTTAACATTTCAAATGCTTTTAGGAGTTATAGCCACTTGCAAGTCAGAAAACTGAAAATATCTTGTCCAATAAAAAAGTTTTCCAAACAAAAACTTTATTCCGATCGTTGAGGTCGTATGTTAACTATGTACAGTATCTGCTACTTATAGTGGTTCGATAGCGCTGGTTCCGACAAAACATACAAGGTGCGTTCCATAGTAAACAAGACAAAAACAAAAACAGAACAAATGGTTTTTGCGGCAAAATCAATTTATTTTATTCAAAATAGTTCTTCTTCTGTTTTAATATAGCTTTTGAAACGAGTGTTTTAGCTCGTTGGCCGGTATGACCGCCAGTTTGCCGGTGCAAGCCTTTTGAATGGCCTCTAAGACTGCATAACGCTTTCCTTTCATGAGCAAATGCATTTTGCCGAAAAGGAGGATGTCAAAGAGCTTTGCCTTCTTACCGAATCGATCTGTTCTTGCTGTCTGATGTTGATAATTGTCCCGGATTAACCCATCAGTATCACCGTTTGGGATTCTTAAAATACGAGTAAATATGGAAAATTTTTATTTTTCATCGCCAGTGACAATTCAATACACAAATAATTTCTTTCGTGTTTTCAAAAGTGTTTTTTCGGTTTTCCATTTATTTTTCATTCAATTTGTGTGGCACCCACTTTTCACACTTTTGGATCTTTTCACAGCTTTCAAACGGTCTAATGCTATTTCTTGTGCAACATTTAACACGGCTGCCATTTGCTTTTGACTCAAAGTATCATCTTCATTTAACATTTCTTGCAGTTCGGCGTCTTCACACTTTTTTGGTGGTCTTTCACGTTTTTCAATTCTCACATCAAAATCATTATCTCTGAGCCGGTGAAACCAATTTTCGCATGTTGCTTCTGAAAGAGTATGATCACCATATGTCTCGACAAGCATTCAATGCGACTCTGCAGCACTTTTTTTCAAATGGAAACAAATAATTAATACTTTCCGCAAATCATCACTCTTTATGCAATCATACTAATATTAATATTAAATTACAATCTGTTAGCTTCAAGTATATAAGACAATAAAATTTACTCATAAATAATTTTACGCCGTGTTTTCTCATAAAAACGAAAATTAAAAAGAAAAATCGCTGGATTTACAGCTTTTACAAAAAAGTCAGCGCATTGTGTATATTAAAAATTGCAGACTGTGGCCACAGAGTATATTTATTCGTGGTTTGCTGATGTTTTATTAAATTCAATAAATATTCTTTTGGTTGACGGTCGAATAATTCAGCGCTACTGATTTTCCGCGCCATTGGCAAGGCGGCATGCAAAAGGTATGCGAGCAATTTCATTTTACATGAATTTGCCGCCAGCCCTTGTCGCGATTCGAACGTTGCGCGCTTACAGCTGAAAAAATTTGTCATCGCTGATGGGTTTTTAATAATGTTTTATTGCGACAGCCACTTAAAAAGGGGTATGGGCATATGCTATGTTGTTACAACGAATTTATTGGCTTGATGGACCACAGCCGAAGGGCGAGTTGGGCAGATTTGATTGAGTTTTTATTTAATTTAAAGTAGGCGCGTAAACTGCACTTTCTGTGTGATGATTCACAAGTGTATTATTATTATTAAATATGTATATTGGGTGGTCGAAAAAGTCTTTTCGTATTTTGTCAATAGATGTCATTGTAGTCCAATATCTAAGTGCCATACCATATAGCGTTGGAAGGGTGAAACTTTAAGCTTAATTTTACCAAAAAAAATTAAATTCGGGGAAGTTGAAAAAAAGGTAAAATACGAAAAGACTTTTTCGACTACCCAACTAAGACTTGCATATAGTTTTTGTACTTTTACTCATTATTTGTAATTAATCTTCTGTTATGATTAATGCATTCCATTTAAAGTACTAATAGGTATGTTAGGTATTTCGTAGTCAATTTGGTCATTTATACCAAAAACTACTACCTACACAATTGTCTGAAAATATGCGGCAAAATATGTATTTTTATTATTTAAAAAATAAAAGTAAGATTAAAAAAATTCTTGTCAGAAGTGGGATTCGAACCCACGCCCTCAGAGAGGACCAGAACGCTCCGCACACAACTCGCTTAACGAGTAAGTTTATTCACTTGAGTCTGGCGCCTTAGACCGCTCGGCCATCCTGACACATAAAATCGATTCCACCAATGTGCTAACCAGTGCTAAGCACTCGCCTCTCATGTGCTGAGAGTGAGAACAGTGAAATTAGAAACCAATGATCAATGCACAGAGAGAGGGAGAGTGTGTAGACGTGTAATAGAAAAAGAGTAAATGTATGGAGTGGGAAGAGAATTACAACGCCAAATTGATGATCGAAGCAAAATATTCTAACAAACGAGCTATTTATACAACAAGCCCTATGTTGTTACTAAAATAGGTAGCCGTAAGTAATTGTATAATCTGAGTGGATTATTGTGAGCGACGACTAATGGCGAAACTAAAATATGAGTATACTAATCGTAAATTAATAAATTTATTTGTTTGTGCCATCCATCTTACTACAAATTATCATTATGGGCTTTCATATTCATTACTTTACAAATAAATTATCTTTGCCTTCAGGCGGATTTCAACAACTTTGGATTAAGGCAAATTATTTGTGTACACTTGTGCGTGCTTAGCTTTACTGCCTAAATTTACGATATACAAATTTATTGCCTCCACTTACACTTCAAAGTCTTCGAAGCAATACAAGTTGCATTTTATCACAATTTCCAGCAATTACACTAATCAATTATCGCAAAGCTTTTGAGCCGCTTATCTAATCACAGCTGGCAGCATCCAAGCCAAGCATATGGAATCGGTTTGTATGTGTATTGTTCCAAGGCATTGACTTTCTTGTAATGAAATGAGTATCTAACGAAACCCACTTGCAATTAAGAAAATTGCACACAATGAAAGACGACAAGAAGAAGCAGCAAAAGCAGTAGCTACAGCAGCCAGCGAGATACAATGCTGTCTGGGGTAAATGATGAGTGAAATGAGGGCAAGCGCCTTGTACGGCCGTAATAAATAATTTAAAGCGAGCGTAATGCCACGAAGTGGTTCATTGCAAGTGAGCTGGTGCATTGCCATTGCAACATCGAATGAAGACGCGCCCCGCTGAATGCCTACAATTTTATCTCAGATGTTTATACGAGCTGTCGACAAGCTCAAATTAATTACACAACGTTGCGTAAATAACAGAAAAATGAGCGCGTCGCAGTTTGAAACGAAGTTGAATTTCTGATGGAAGCTTAGGCGAAACTAAAATAAGGTCATACTAAAAGCGGTCTGTACGGTCTGTAAATTAATTTAAACCCGGTGGTGGAAGTCAGAGAAGTTGTAGAAGTCACCTCAAAAAATATCTATTGGTCTATAACTATATCCCTGCAGAAGACCTGTACAAAATTATTACCAATTCGAAGCTATAGTACTTTCCCATCTTTCTGGTAAGTTATTGATTCCATCCTAAATAAACCGCACCTTCTTGACGAGTACCTAAATAATAAATTTTTGATAACCTGTTCTGATGTGAATCGCATTTCAGTGAGGGCGTTCTCTTTCTCCCGGATAAAATGGTGGTCAGAAGCGGTAAGGTCTGGATTATAAGGCGCGTGAGCAAAACCTGTTGCTGTTTTCGAAATAATTTTTAAACGGTTTTGCAACATGAAGCCGAGCGCTGTCATAATGAAATCTAATAGTCTCCTGCCAATTCCCACATTCCGGTCGGTTTTCACCCATCGCTCGCTTCAATTTGATGAGTTGTCGTTGGTAGTGTTTGACATAAATGGTTTCACTCTGTTTTAGAAGCTCGCAATATATCATCACCTTCTGATCCCACCAAATACAGAATCAGAATATCATGGTATCGGTTTGGCTTTCGAATGGCTGGTTGCCAGGGTTAAACCTGGATGATTTTTTGCCTTTAGAGTTGTCGTAGTAAATCCATTTTCATCCGCCACAATCCGATGCAAAAACGACTTTTTTGTCTACTGATCTTCAAAATTGTCTTTCAATGTCTCTTGGCTTCAACTCATTCCTTGCTTTTGAATCTATCCGGCTGTTTTTAAACGTATTGACAAGGATGTTTGAATGAGCCCCAAAGATGCTTTGAGCTCTCCTCATATTTGGCAACAATCTTCATCAAGTAATTCTTTCATTTCCTCTTTTGCAAACTTTTTTGCCGCCCAAAAACACGTTCTACTGCTTCGAAGTCAATATTCCCACTTCTAAATAGTGTTTGAGACGTTCGCTCAGCTGAAGCATGTTCGAAATTAACTTCCACCAAAAAAAGATGACTTTCGACTAAGGTGTTCCTCAAATTATCTAGACGTCAGATTATTTATATTTATGGATTTCGAAAAGGTTTTGTATTCGAAGGTGTTTTCTCAGATTTTGTATCTCACATAGGTAGTCATCGTCGAAGTGGGTCTCACCTTTTTTAGGAAAAGCCTCAGTTACGCAAATTAACTAATTTTTTCTCATTAACTATATATAAAAAGGAGAACACGCAACAAGTGTTGCGGAAGCTACTAAATCATGAAAACAATGGACGAAATTTCGAAACTCAAAATCAACACTGTTTCTCTTTCATCAAAGGCAACATTATCTGCTAAAACACACTGAATTGCAAATAAGATTGCGTTGGTGGCAAAATTAATAACAATAAACCATGTGTGGATGAGAGTAAAGCAATCATCTGCAACACTTCTCAGTAGCATTGTTCTATGCGGCTTGGAGGAGGCTTTTGATACTTTAAGCTGAACTCAGAGAATCCTCACCGAAGCAGTTGCAGTTTGCCATGCCTTCGCCGTTGAAACGGAAAACAAGCTAATAACTTGGTTAATACCAGCAACAAATACATACCAAAATATCCATATTAGATTGTTCAAATGTTTGTGAAGCGATAGGAATACATACTCCACCTATTTGATAACCGTTTGTACCTTCGTGTATGTTCAAGCACATTGTTCGCAACAACAACTTACATATTATATTAAGATGCTTTTCCGCCTCAAAGCGCCATGGCTACATTGTATTACCGTAGCAATTAGTTGAGCTCGGGAACCCGGCGCTGGCTGATAATCGAACTGCCGCACTGTGTCTGATGCAAGGCTGATAAGACACAGCACAAAACGTTTTATTACAATGAAAACAGTTCATTACCGCAGCACTTGGCCGTACGTACACGCTTCATACCGTTAGCTGGTGCCACTAACTCTCACCGTTGCACTGCCAAATGAGCTTCGAATTATGGGCGGTAGTGGGCTAATGGCTAATGGCTGAGCCAACAAACAAACATAGAAATTATGCATTGTTCGGGAGGCGGCGGTGTTGGCTGGCTGCTAGTGGCTATTTGCTTCTGCAGTGGCAAAGTTTACTTAGTAATTAAGAAAATGACAATTAGTCAAGTGGACGTTTTGTAGACGAAATGAAAGATTAGAAGCTCAGATAGTAATTGCCTGGCCTGAGGACAGGCGCAGTTACGCTTACGTAAAAGGCAAAGCATACACATACATATTTATCTGTCTAATCTAGCGTAAATGTAGAAAAACCCCCAGGATATTTGCGCAATGAAGTAAAAGATTAATAATTATTTGATAGAAGCAAAATCTGAAGTAGAAGCATGGTTTTGTTTAGACAAAAACTTAAAAAAAATTACATGCTTTGGTTCGGCAAAGCAGCACTAACTATTAATATTCCTTCACCTGCGCATGAATAGATAGTTAGGTTGGCAGAGTGGCTGTCTAACGACACACCTAGTAGGCCTATTTTGTTACTAATGGGACAAAGGTCCTCTCATTCTACTCTCTTCGCTCTGATGAAATTCATCATTACGAAAAGTATTATCAGTGCAATTTTCGAGGTATTGTCAAGAAACCCTGACCGAAAGTTGTGAATCTTTTCCTATATGGAGCCTTGCATTGGTATAGAAAATGTTCTATAGCCTCCTCCTTTTCTACCTCCACAACTTCTACAATAGTGGTTATATGGCGTTGTTCCATTCATCTCAGCGCCTTTGTCCATCATGCCCTTTTCCTACTCTTTTCTGGAACGGAAGGCAACATTGAGGAATTGGATAGAAACGAGAGCTTTCTAAATATTATAGAATACCCCCTGTTTCTGGCGACTAATGAGGATAAGGAAGCCATCAAATGGGTTTGGTAGTGAACGAGGGCAACACGAAATATCTCCTGCACTCGCGACTTGGCTCCCACGTCACTGTTGATAGTCATAAGTCCTTAGTCATAGACAATTTCGTCTATCTTGGAACTAGTATTAACGCCAACAACAATGTCAGCCTCGAAATCCAACGCAGAATAACTTTCGCCAACAGGTGTTACTTCGGACTGAGAAGTAAAGGCCTCTCTCTACGAACAAAGACTAAACGCTATAAATCACTCATTATTCCCGTCTTGTTATATGGTGCAAAGGCATGGACGATGACAACGATGAGTCGACGGTGCGAGTTTTCGAGAGAAGAGTTCTGCGGAAGATTTATGGTCCTTTGAGCATTGACCGCAGCGAATATCGCATTCGATGGAACGACGAAATTGTAGAAAGTGTTTGCATGTTTGTAGTTATTGGCTCAAAAGGAGCGTATCTTGAAGACGATATCTTAATGTACTTTTTATTCAGTCCGGGTCAAATTTAATCAGATTGTAGAATTAAAAATCTACTCAAATGTTAAAATTGAAAAGGTATACAAACAAGTGGGCACTTGGTGCATTATTATGTCTTGATTAATTTCCGGGCTGCTGAAGCTTTAAAGCTTACCGCCAACAAACAATTTAAAATATTTAACTTTCCTTTTAATGTTCTAACTTTTTTTGAACTTTTTTGAAGTGACCTAAAACCTTTTGTAAGCCGGTTAAAATTAATTTTCGTTGTGTGATTCCACCGCTGCCTGCTCGCACTCAAACAACACCTTGGAGCAGTCACGTGACCACACAATAAATGCATTCAAGCATAAACGACAAAGCACCGAATAAATATTTAAAGCAAATATTTACAGTGTGCGCCAGCAGTATGCATACTCAAATATGCAGGATGGGATTGAGTTGCGTGTAAAAGAAATAAAAAATGCAAGTAGGAGTTGAGCACGAAAGGCCGCCGCCAGTGGTACGTTGCCACCGTTGCCGCTGCCACCTAAAGCCACTATGCTATGCGTCGATTTATTTGCTTTAATTGAATGTTAGCCTACATCCATAGAAGTGGCGGCGCCAGCCAATGGCACTCCTTACGCTCTACTGCCGTTCGCATTTCAGGGAGTTGCTTCAGTTAATATTGCTGTTGCATGGTGTGCGTTGGGCTGTGCGAACATGTGCCTGAGTACTCAGCCAAGTGGCACAAGTGTTTCGATTTTGCGCACATTCCACGCCGCCTAACCGCTCGCCCGCCTTGCTGTTCATAGAAAAAAACGGTTCAGTTTTCAATTTTTTTACATTTGGACCGCCTGCTTACAAGTACTTGATATCCTTTTTGTGTTTTGAGGACTCTTCGTTTTTTGTTTCTCTGCGTTTTATGCCATGCACTTGTACATGATTACATGATTCTTTCGTGCTAGCCTTGCTCTTCATTTGGCGCGCCGACTGTGGCTCATATACATATGTGTGCGAAAATGCTACTGTTTATGCACGTACAATATTGTACATGTATTAGTTGGGGCACCGCATACATGCCACTAACAAATGATGTGTTTGAATTTGCGCACAGGAGTGACACCATAATATCAATGAGCGCAAGTACAGCAACAACAGCAACCACACTTCAAGCATCGGCTGAATGAAACCAGCACAAGAAGCTCGGCTGTCACTAATATTGCGTGTTGTTTTTGTTGTTTGGGAAGCCATTATGGTACGTGTAGCATGTGTGGCAAGGATAATCGCTTGTGTACTTACCAGTTAGCTTACATGGTAATTTAACAATTTAAGCAGCGCTAATACGCCGTGCGAGGGGGAAGCGTGTGCTGGCATTGCTTTCAAATCGTAAAACTACTCAACCGTTAAAAAATGTGAGAACGGCAATTTTAGATGCCATAAAATTTGACGTTGCAATTCGATTTTTGGCAAATGTGCAAAAGTTGCTCACCACTCTCCCCACTGGCTAATAGACCATACCAAATTTGGACCTTCGTGAACACATTGAGAATTTTAGAGAGGGAAAAGGTCTTTTGAAGGGATTTTATGGTATCCTACCCTTGAAAACCATTTTAACAATAATGATACAGACGAACAATCGGCTGAATTTCGTGGCATAGGTGAGCCGAAGCCGAAAAAACTACGTCAAAGCATGTCAAACATCAAGGTTATGTTGACAATTTTCTGACCTTCTGACCGGCCAAACTGTCAACAGGTAACACTATTTGAGTGTTGTGCGTCGTTCTGCATAAAAAAAGGCCGGAATTGTGGAACCAATAATACGTCTCAACCAGCGTATTCGCCAGATTAAGCTCGGTGTGATCTTGGCTCTATGTGGCTATTCAGCAAACTCAAACAATCGCTCGGGGAAACCAGAAAGGTGAAAGTTTGAATAGGAAATCGCAGGTATCAGTTACAACTTGAAAACAAGGGCGTGGCAACGAGTAGGTTTAAGTAGCATACAAATCTCCTAAACCACTTAGGATACAATAACCAAATTTGCCCAGAACAAGGACTTGGTTCGAAACCAGTTTTAGACCTACAGTCTCTTAGACAAAGTTCCGTTTTTTGGCTCCCCGTAAACCGACCGCTTTATAGGGACCAGTGTCAAAATAATACGTACGGCGTGGCACCACCCAAATGTAGGTGAAAACTTATATCTCGGGGTCTACTCAACCGATATTACATAATTTGGAATCAGGTAATATTATCAGCGAAATCAGACAAAAACCACGAAATTTTAAATTCCATCTGTTTCTTTCACTTTCCAGTATAAAAATAAAAAGCAATTAATATATTCCGAGATGTGCCACCTTACGTTTAAACATCTCATGACCAAAACTATTCAAGCTCCCAGATACCGAATATGTCGACGCCAGCTCTTATTGCGAACGTTTTACCGCAAATAACGGCCAACCTCTCAGATATACTATTGAAATTCGAAAAGATTTTTACACTGTTTTGATCCTTGTAATTTGCAAGAGTATAAAATGTTCGTTTACACCCGAACTTCGCGCTTCCTTACTTGTTAAATACTTTCTTCATAAAAAGCAAACGGAAAGGTATCAGCTGCGTTATGCTTCCGGGTTATCTAATCGCCACTATAAAATACGTAGAGAACACAGTACTAAGTAGTAGAAACAGAAATAATAATGCTCGTGATATGGTCGTATCAAGCGCTAACATCTGTCGTAGAATTTCCTCCGAACATTATTTAATAAAGCTTTGTAAGGAAAATTTTACGGCATTCGGCGACAAAAGTTTCAGCTTACAAACTTTATTTGCAGCAGTCAATATCCTCGAGGCAAAAACAAAGCGAAATAGCAAACAACGATGGCAAGGGTGTTGGCGGGCTAGCGTGTAAGCGCACTACTTCCCTTTCCGAGAATGCTACAAACATCGAACCAGCGCAGAAAGCGAGAGTTTCCAGGTGAGCATAAGGAAATCATGAAAAAGTAACGGTACTACCGGTAGCGGAAGTGACAGGTGAGTAAGCGCGCAAATATCTCTGAAAGTAACGCAAAAGTTTATGAGCAAACGCCGGCTGCAGGAAGGATGGGTACGCAGTAAAGAAAGGGTGCAAGTGGCAATCGGCAACTTGTGTAAGTAAAAGCTTGCTTGCGCACTTGCGACAGGGCAGTCTGTCTTGAATTATGTCGCAGCAACGTGCGCAATGTTAAATTAATAAAATTACAGTCACAAGCGAAGGCACACGCGCCGCAACACACACACATATACACACGCATACATACATAGACAGATGTGGAGTTATGGAAATAAAAATGATTCAGGCGATGTCGCAAAGTTTTGCGTTCAGCGTGGCAATGCGGAAAATGTAACTGGTTAACCGTTAAGAGCAGGCTGCGGTGTGAGCTGTGCGTCTGCGGGCTGCTGCGCACAGCTGGTGCGTCTAAAGTTTTGCCTGGAGCCGGCGCTGCATGCGAAGCCAAATAGCGACAGAGATTAGGTAGTCTAAGTGGCCGTTGAAGTCCGTAAAGTGTCAGTGCTTAAGGAGTTTGTGCATGAAGAAACTTTTACTTGGAGATATATGTGAGACGAGACACAAGGACGTAAGAGGGTGTGTGTTTCTGTGTGCATGATTTGAGCATTTTTGAAATTTTAATAACAAACGCAGCAAAGCTGTGCTAACAAACTTTAATTAAGCTTCAGCTGGGCATAGAAATGTCTGAATTATGGAAAGCCATATTACAGCGGCTTAAGAACGTTAAGAGTACATAAAAGCTTTGCAGATTAATTATTTAAAAACGAAAATTGAAAGAAGTGATTTTGCAAAGTAAATCGAGACCTTAAAAGCGGACTTACTGAAGTAATATATTATATCAAATTTGACCCGGACTGCATGGGTTTGCCAATATTGATCACGTTTTCGGATGTTAGCCGTACACCATTCTTGGCAATCTCGTCCACTCTTTCATCGCCCTCGATGCCTTTGTGTTCTGACATCCAGTATAAGTGAAGTTGCTTACTTCTGGCAACACTTTCCACTGCTGCCCTACTTCCCAAAACACTTTTGGTCGATATGCGATACGCGGTTACTGCCTTGATTCCTGCTTGGCTGTTTAAGTAGATGTTGACTCTGGATCTGACTGCAGGTGCATTAGAGGTCAGCTCCGAGGCTTTCGCAATAGTAAAAACCTCAGCTTGAACTCGGTTTTACATGAGTTTTATGAATAGGATGTCGACATTTTCCGAAAATGTAGCAAGTAGCGCTGCAGAAATGAGCCGAAATCGGAAAAAAAACGACGTCGAAGAAATCGGTCAAAAATACGATTAGTTTTTGATTTCCGCGCGATGGTTCACCATGTCTTCGATTCACAGGTCAAATGGTAAATAAGGGATCTACTTGGGCGTTCTGGTCAAGGGCTATTTTTTCGGCGATCTAACCCCGTTTGGATCGGTGAGTATTAATTTAAGTCTAAACCGGATTTATGAGCTTAAAAACTCAAAGATTTTTCACCACGATAAGCCCCGTAACCATGTTTGACTTTTTGGCCAAAAACGCGTAACGAGTATCATTGTTCAGTCGACGAATTGACGCCCTGACTGCTGCTGCTTTCGAAACTGAAAAATTCGCTCCGAGGTGCGGATTGCTGTGTCGATTAATGCCATCAAAAGTCATTCACTGAAGGTACTGCATGGAAAATTTGATTATTCGAAGGCGATAATAAAGATTTGTATTAAAATACGTGAAAATGTGTTTTGTTTGTCAGTCCGGATCAAATTTGGTTTGGTTTGCTTAACACAATCGTTACCGTGCAAATATGGGCTATTGCCTATTGAGCTCTCTCTCCGCCTCTATCTCTGTCCATGTCGACAAGTATCTGTCAGCGATATCGATTTGACCCATTTCAATCAACCGACAATGCCGTATATACAAAATTTACAGTTTTGCCGTAAACCTAAAAAATTTCTGCTAATCATACTTGACCGCTAAGTGTGTGCATGACAACAAACCCATATTAATATGTGGCACCATCATCATATGGAGTGATGTGCGCACATGTAATTCGAATAAAAATCTCGCCTGAATCTGTCAGCTACACGTTTTGGCACAAATTGAAAAGTTAGTTATGGGCATTAAAACGGTAATGAAACCGCAGCTATGCAACAGACCGCAAATGAACGGAAGACCAATACGAAAAAAGCACAAATGGAAAAATAATAATAACAATTGGAGAAAAACTTGAAAAATATGCCTGTGCTGTAGGAAGTGGGGAAAATTGAGATGGGCAAAAAAATCAAGAACAACAATAATAGTAAAAAGGCATGTAAAATAAAAATCCGCAGGCAAGCGGCCACTCAGTCATCGAATAAAAGGCCGGTGAAACCAAACAGCTGGCCAATGTGAATGCTCACATACAAACATACATATGTACAAATACAACATATAGTGGCTGAATAACAGAGCAGAGCCTGACAGACAAGTAGACAGTAGGTAGCAGACAGACACGGAGTCACATAAAGACAGACACCAGTATCTTGCTACATGTGCACAAACGAATGACTAAAGCGTCGGCTATAACTGCGCTCGCCAGCTTCTGGGCCGTTTTGCAAGCTTTGCGCGCCCATTCAGGTGTCAATGAACGTGTCTGAAAAAAAATGCGATAAAATTTATTAAACTAAAAATAGCAAAATACTGCAAAGAAGAGGTGGGGGCAGGTAGCGATGGCGTCGAGTTAGGCGAATGGGTACAAAGATGGACTTAGATAAAAAATTTGAGCAAAAAGTAAATGATTAGCAGCAGCAAAAATATGTGTGAGCAGATTTATATATCATTTTATAGACGTATGTATTTAATATACATATATATAAGTATATAGTATAAGGTTGTAGATACACGCTGACTCGTCGGACAATTGTAAGCGAAGTTATTTCCAAATCGTATATTGAATTTAGCGTAAACGTGAATATTGTAAAAATACAACGCTCGATGTAAGCAAGTGAGTGATACCTCCATGCCGAAATGCGTAACTGTTCGTAGTGCTAGTCTCGGATGTGTAACCAAACGCATTTTTCAGATACCGTTCCGCGTTGCTGAATATGTGGTGAATCATTGGAGCGCAACTGGTATGCTGAGCATACATGTTTTTTGTTGTTGTTAGTTAATGCAATTCAGTTTTATTTTCCATACGTTATTTTCTGTGGTTTGCGTTAAATTATAATTTTTATACCCTGAACGAGGTGTAATAAGTTTACGACGATGTTTGTAACCGCTGAAATGGCGGAGATCCTATAAAATAGTATGTATATACATACATAAATGATCGGCGTGACGAGCTGAGTCCATTTAGTCGCGTTCGGTCCTTATAAACGCGAACTAGTCCCGCAGTTCCTGAGATATCGATCTGAAAATTTGCACCCGCCCTTTTCTCACCAAAAAGCTTCTCATTTATTGAAGCCGTCGATATCGGACCCTTACAGCCTACAGCTGCCATACAAACTAACCGACAAAAATCAAGTCATTCTAAGAAAAACGTTTTATTTGAAGAGATATCTTGGCGGAATTTTGCATAGATTACTTTCCAAGACAATGCAAAAATGTCAGAAGAAATTGTTCAGATCGAACCACTATAGCATATAGCTGTCATACAAACTGACCGATCCAAACCAAATTCTTGTATGAACAACTTTTATATTTGCCGAGATATCTTAATGAAATTTAGCATATATTACTTTCCAAGGCAACACTACAATCTCGGAAGAAATTATTCAGATCGGACCACTTTAACATATAGCTGTCATACAAACTAGCCGATCCAAACCAAATTCTTGTATAAGAAACTTTTTTATTTGTCTAGGGATCACTACGAAATATGGTATGGAGTATTACCCAAGGCAATGCTACAAACTTGGAAGAAATTGTTCAGATCGGACCACTATAGCATATATCTGTCATACAAACTAAACAATCACAATCAATAAATATAAACTTTGTTATTATTTTATGCTACAAGAAATGCGCCTGTGCAGGGTATTATAGCTTCGCTGTAGCCGAAGTTAACGCTTCCTTCTTTTTCCTCTTTAAATTGATAGATTTTCTTTTTATGTTGTAATATTTTATAAATTTTATTATTGTTATCTTTAATTGCATTGCTTTCATAGTGCAAAGTAATACAATTGCTGTATAATAAACTCTTTTTTTTTAATTAATATTTCCTACTTATTTAAAAAAAAATATTACGCATACATTTACATCTACACGCATATCAGAAACTCTAATCGCCATACATCACTTATTTACAATAATAAGCATCTTCTGCGCCTATTTGCCGCACTAAGAGCAACAACACTTTCAACACACTCAACCAACTGAGATAAAAATAGCAAATAACGCTTCGGAACAAGAGGCCGCCGCCATAAAAAACGAACTCGAAGTATTGAAATAGGCAGAATAAACATGAAATGCTGGTAAAATGTTACAATAATAACAACTGCGAATAAGCAAATGTCAAAAACGTCAGCATAGCTACGCTATGTGGCATGATTAATGTGGGGCACGGACGATTTTCTGGTACAAAATGCTACAACTCACTCAACAACTCAGTTGTTTAGCGCTGCTCCACTTGCCAGACAAGAGCATTCAGTGGCAATTTGTTTTATGAATTTCTATTTGTGCCAAAGCAATAACTGCAGGCATAGAAATGTTCCAGTTAAATACTATTGTCTGTATACATTTAATGCAAATTGCTAATACTTAACAATTCACTTAAATAATAAATAGAAAAAGTTTTAATAGAAAAATAAAAAAAAAAAGTATTGCCGCCCGAGCAGGGACTTGAACCCTGGACCCTTGGATTAAAAGTCCAATGCTCTACCGACTGAGCTACCCGGGCATATATTTACACATTGTCAAAGTGATCATAACACAGCAAGCAGCTGTGTTCTGTGTGAAACGAACACACACACATTGACAATTTTGTGATACCTTTCTCTTATTGGAAAGAGGATCTAACTAGAATAACTTATTTATAATTTAATGCCATGTATCTAATTGGAGAGGATTTATGGGCGCACTGCTGTTATATGAGGCATGAGCTTTCACAAGTGCTATTGGACTTCCATTTACAAATGAACATATATTGTAGGTTAAGTGGAAGTTTAGTTGAAAGAGATTTTTACGCATGCATTTTTATTAAGAGTGTATTCTGGTCTACAAATTAAAGCAAAACCGATTTTTTTATACTTTCAAAGTTTAACTATTCACGAATATGTCTACGATAGAGTTTTTCAAAATTCAGATTATTTTTAAAGATATTATTATATAGATTGTTCAATAAGTTTTGTCACACAGGAAATCATAGGCAAAATGCAGGATATGGTTTTGGAAGATCGTCGATTGACAGAGAGAGATTTAGTAGAGGCTCTAAACATCTCATTAGGCAGTGTGAGCCATATTTTAAGTGAAGTTGTGGGTTTTAGAAAGTGGTGTGCACAATGGTTGCCGTATTCGCTAACAATGGAAACAAAACACATTCGAGTGCGACTTTCGCAGCACCATTTGGAGCGTTTTAAAAAGGATAAAGTGGACATGAGCGTCGATTAATCACTATGGATGAGGCTTGGGTCTATCACCATAATCTTGAATTAAAACAAGAGGCTAAAGAATGGTGTGAATCTGGTTGTTCGGCTTCGAAACGAGTTCATGTCCGGAAATCGGCCAGGAAGGTTATTGCATCAGTTGTTTGGGATGCGAGAAAAATGTTGTTTGTGAATGACTGCAAACTGGCAAAACAATTAATTCTGAATATTATTTCAATCTTTTGGATCAGTTGAAGGAAAAAATTCGTGAAAAAATACCCGATTTGCAGAAGAAAAATGCTTTTTCAGCAGGACCGTGTGGACAATGCACCGTGTCAGAAGAGCATTTTAACAATGGCTAAGAACAATGAATTAATGTTCGAATTGTTGGAGCATCTACCAGATTTGGCCCCCATTCCGACTTCCATTTGTTTCCAGAACTCAAAAAACTTATGCATGGCAAGCGTTTTTCATCAAATGAAGAGGTCATAGCGACTGTTGAAGCGTTTTTGTCGACCTTTCGGCTCTCACTTTAGGGATGGGATCCACAGATTGGAGGGTCGTTGTTGCAAATTTATTAATGTTCATGGAGATTATACTGAATAATAAAGTGTATTTTAAATCGTAAAATTGTGTTTTTCTTATCAAACGGCCAAACTTATTGAACTACCTGGTATGTATGTTGCGACTTTTTAAGCACTAAAGGCGTTTTCGGTTGAGTTTAGGTATTTTCTCGTAAAGGGTAATTCTAATTTTCGCAATCCAGATTCGCTGGAATATGTTTTTGGCCGCCGCTTTGCTGCAGCAAATTTAAAGCTACATATTATTAAATTTTATCTATCTAATATTATGCTTTTATGTCTGTATGTATGTTTGTAAATAGCAAATAATGTCGCTGGGGCGCGTGATGGACACAAGTTAGGTAAGAGGTAAGAGAGCAACAAACCGAAGAGATCAACGCTCCAAATCTGTTCCAGTTTCGTCGCTGGCGCTTTTCAAAGTTGGCTTTTGTGCTCGGTTGCACTGTCAAGTGACGTGCAACATCTGCAATGTTAACGATGACATTGTTGTTTATTAAGATTTTTTTGCATATTTACATATACATACATATGTATATATTTGTTGCTGTTTTTGATGTCTCCATTATTGCTTTTATTGTTGAGGGTAAAATGGGCAGCAAGATTTGTGGGGTAATAGAGGTTTATGGGCACAAAAATATATGCATGTATGTATCTATATGTAAGTATTTGTGTGAACTCGCTCTACCAAAAACAAATGGATACGGCGTTGTCGTGCTACCCTCATAACTCCATCACCGTGTTGTTACTGTTGTTTTGCTTTTAGCTGCTGTTTTGTGGAAATTGATGCAAATATGCTGCACAATACTTTTATTTGCTGCATATTTTGCCTCTTCGCAGTGCCACCGTCGATACACGCCTTGACTCAGTCACACGATAGTTACATATTTACATATCTATGTGAGTGTGGACCCATGCATGTGTTGCTGCTGACGGCGAGCGCTGGTGAGCTGCCACACAGTTGCAAAAATTCCCGCTTGGCAAGGTGCCATGAAATGCAAATCTGCCATCTTTTTCATTTATTTATTTTTGTTGCATGCATTTTTAGACATGCTTGGGTGTGTATTATATTTATATCTCTTTGGATGTTTATTATTGCTGCAACTCACATTTATTTGTATTATTATTTGCATTGAGAAAATTCAAAATACTCAACTGTCGCATTTATTTACTTTGATTGAAAGGTAGATCGTCTGTCGGCAATCAGCGTAACGAAAATTTCAGCAAGTGGCAACATTATTTGCAGAATTTTGATATTGGTATAACGATAGTGCGTCCTTGAAGGGCATTTAAGTGACTAGAAAATAAAATTTTTTTAAGGGCTCTTGAAGGTTTTAAATACTAAATCGTTTATTGTCAGAGCCTTTTTGAGAGAGAATACAAATTCTAAAATGTTTAAGGGGCTCGGGACTTTTGGGAATTAAAAAACAACTATTCAATTAATCGATTTAAGTCAATTAAAAAAAAAAATTGAATCAATCGTTACAATTCTTTAAAAACTTTCAAAATAGGCACCGATGCGGCTCCGTGAATGCCTAATGTAGAATATCCGATAAAAACCTCCGATTGCGGTAAGATGAATTTTGTTTGCTAAGGGCAAGTGATTCGGTAAATCCCGTTCTACCCTTGGCCAAAAGGATCTTGCAGCCGTACTGGAGCGGGTAGTCGACCAGCGTCCGCTAAGCGCACGAGAGGTGCGTGGGTCTAGTGCTAGATCGCAAGACGGTCATGAAGATCGAATAGGGTCTCATTCCAATGTGACTGGGATAATGGTGCCCCCACTGGTCAGGTAATCGGCTGTACAGTTACAAACGAGTCTGATGATGATGAAGTAGTTTGAAGTTATTTCTAGTGTGGACAGACATTCCGTGACTAGCTTTAAGCACACAGTTAGCGAACTCAACGCTAGTACTGCCGCAGTAATTTCTGAGCGATTGCTTACCACCCTAAAGGTGGAATGTTTGAAAAATAGTACAATGATCCGCTAACCTAATTTCTGGAAAAGGGTACAATGGTCCAGTAACCTAATACTTCTATTGACGGAAAGCACAATTCCCACAACAGTCCATTCTATTATACCGGATTTTATCCGGCAAAGGGTTGTTATTTCGAGGATCTAACTATGTATGTTTGAATCGGTAAGGAATAATTGCTGGAAAGCTCCTTACAGAAAACTCCCCCTAAAACTTTTTCTCTTCGCTTCGACCCATCCTTCTTCACTCATCTCACTGCGCCTCTTTTTCAGCGTCTGCTACACATATTCCTAGTCGGTATGCAAGACAAAAATATATATATTTTTTTGGACTGATGATCTTTAATTGTTAATAAAGAACAAATGTTGTGTTATCTTTTAATTAAATAAATTGTATAACAGTAAATGAAGAAGTATCTCCACAATATTACGAAATTTTCTTTTCCAATTGCCTTTTTTCTTCAACGCGGTTTATTTCAAAAACTGTTTTCGTAATTTTCGGCTGCACGCGAGGCTAAAAATAAATGTATTGCATAGCAAGTAAGTGTATTGCAACGGCGCAAGTCACGCTAGACAGAACGAGCAATTAATGGCAACGAAAAAAAAAAATAATAATTAGAAACATATGTACATACGCCTAAAGATATTTATTTTTCTACGCAAAATGCCGAAATGCCGAAACTAATAAAATTAGTGCGGACCTGTGTGCAGACATGTGTAAAAACGCTAAAAGCAAATGGGTCAACAATTTGCGCTAGCTTAAAATTCATATTTACACAACTCAAAATTTATTTAAACAAAACACCAGACAGATTGCATGAACTGTCAAAAATATTTGTTTTTCGTTTCGCATTTGTCTATTCATTAAGTATTTGCATTTGCGGGCATCACACACGCCTGAGTCTGAGTCAGCCAAATTTTTACTAGCTGCACAAAATAAACACCGTAAAACTACTATAAACCGGAATATGAACTGAAATGCCAGCAAAACGCACAAATTTGAATATTTGCCAACAAATTTCGAAAACATTTATTTTTTGTGTCTTCTTTTATTATTCATTACTTGTGCGCATAAAAATATGCATAAATATAGAGAAGCGCCTGAAAAAAGCAAGTGTCTGGTTGCAGACGCCGGTCCGCGGAAATGTCAACAAAGCGTAATTTTCGAAAATAAAAGTAAGTATAAAGTAAACAAACGATACACCAACAAAAGAGCTAAAAATATTTGCTTTCCAATTAATACGATAACGGAATTCAATGAGCGCTTCACTTGGTCAGGCAAAAAATTCAGATTCTCTATGAGATGACTATTTTAATCTCTAAATGTGATAATGTGGGGTTTTACGAAGCAAAAATATTTAAATTTCCTGATTTTGTATTATGGAGTTTTGGCACAAGAGTGATCTCGCTCTTTATACCTACTCGACCGGAGTCTTTTCTAAGATTTCCAAGCCAATCGTCCAACTCGTTTTCGAGATCTGATGTATAAACACAAAACTTCCTACCATACTTAAAGTGTCTGTTTCTAGACATTTTATAGAATAATTATATCTTAAACAGGTTATATTAAGCTGCTTTGACATCGGAGATTCTGTTATCTGTTATATTCTTAGCAACTGAACTCCATCTGGTTTCACAAAGGACCAAACTGGTCTGCCCACTAGATTAACCTATCCTAAATGATCAGCGTGATGAACTAAATCGATTTTGCACCCGTATGTCTGTTCGTTTCTCTTACTATATATACGTGAACTAGTGTCTCAGTTTTTGAGATATGGATCTGAATTTTTTCATACGGATCACTATAGTATATGGCTGTCATACAAACTGAACGAAAGGAAACAAGTGCTTGTATGGAAAACTTTTTCATTTCAGAAGATATCTTCACGATATTTGGCATAGATTATTGTCTAAGACAACGATGCAATCGCCGAATAAATTAGAGATCGGATCGCTATAGCATATAGCTATCAAAAGTCCCTGTATGGAAAACTTGTTTATTTGATAAGACTTCTTTACGAGATTTATTGCTCAAGGCAAGACACGGGATTGGAAATTCTCCGTTTATACTTTCCATATCGGACCTCTATAGCAGATAGCTGCCATAATGTCGAACCCCTAAACTAGTTGATAGATACAAACAAAAATTGTCGAAAAGTTTCTTGAATTAACTGGCTTGATTTATACATATTTTGGGACACTGTAAATATTATTATACTTTTCTGATCTATTTTTTTTAAAGCTTTGCCTTCAGTGCTACCTTTCTAACAAATACCGTTCTAATAAAGTGTAAATAATGACGCAACGCTTCACCTTAGCTGACGGCATACTTTAAAGCACTTAAAATCACCTTTGAATTTTTTATAACCGTACCAGGGCAAAAAGGGGTTAAAAGCGACGATGAAATTTTATGCAAATTCGTAAATGTGCTGAACATCAAAGTGCAGCAAATTTTCACGCCGCGTTGGGCTGATTAAGTTTGCCGGTTAGGCAAACGCGCAAGCAAGTAGGCTGGCTAGCAGGAAGCGCGTTAAGCGCGAGTTTGGCTGAGGCATGTTCGTGCAAGGAAGCCTACACTTAGGCGCTGCACTACTTGCAAATTACATTTGCATATTAAATTATGCGCGAAATGATGTTGAACATCGGCTGTCTGTCATAGGTCTTCAACGCGTGATTTCTCAACGCCGCCCCCCACAGCTCGCACTTTCGCTGGATTTAAGAGATTGTCATTTACGCGCTACAAAGATGATTGCTCGTCGGCAATCACTTTAGACGGAACTTCGGTTCTTATTAACCCTTGCTTGGCAGACTTCGCATAAAACCCTGGCAGTCAATACGCGCAACTAAATTTGTGCTTATGTAACGCGTCTAACGGTATGCATTACTGTAAAACTAAGCGTATATGTGAGCGAGCAAATGTCAATTCAAATAAGAGCTCCAATCACTCATACTCGGTACCCCGGGCACCGACGTTGCCATTACGTTAATGCGCATATGTGCGCCAGACTTGGAGGGCGGAGGTACGAAAGGGTTGGGGGCCTTCACAATCACTTCACTGCAGCAAACAACTGTAAACATTTGAGTGCGCGAAGGAGTTGTGGTGTTGGCCTTGATGGCAGTGGCGTAGCTGTTGAAGTGTGGGTGCTGATGTTGCCTACATTTGGGCGTATAATGGCGGCCACATCAATGCGTACAACAATAACAAAAGCTTGAGCGACATGCGCTACAATTACTATCACTGACAATGACATCGTCAAACAAATGATCCACCACCTCCTGCTGAAATGTCAGCGCCAGCAACCGCAGCGTATGCAAACACAAAAACAATAGCAAAGTGGCGAGTGGCGCAGCGCAGCGCGTAACTAACCCAATGCAAACAATTGTACTTCCGGCCACAGTCAATTATGTCGTTTGATTGTTGTTGAGTACAAGCACAGCCACAAACATGCATGAGCGCCACATGCTACATGCCACATGACACAGGTTAAAATAAGTAAAATTTATAATGCGTTGTAAGCGTTATGTCTGCCAAGACAGCGGCGTGTGGTTGGGCGGTTTTAAGTGCAGTCCGCGGCCTGCTATAGCCACTCATACAAACATACACAGGCACTTACATATGAAAGAGTATGCCAAACGAAGGACGAGAAGAAATGCTTTGCAATAGACACATGAGTGCGCATGATAAATGATTCCTGCGTAGAATACTTTTAGGCGCAGAATAGCTGTATCCACAGTTTTGTTTTGATGAGGAGAAGGTCGTTGAGTTTTTTTTACAGAAATTGGCTTTTACAAATATGAACTCTTAACTACAAAGATAATAACAGACTGCGTAAGTTTGTTTTCAAAAACAAGGGGCCTTTAAGGGGTTATATCCACTTGGGAATTTTAAAAAATCTATGTTTTTGTCAAGTATGTCGAATTTTGAGAATATTCTCGCTAATAGTTTCAGAGTTGTTAAGGAAATTTTGTTTAAATCAGGTGAACTAGCCGACTTGACTGGTCCTTGGGTCATTACCTGTATTCATGAGTTATTATATTATATCTTTTTGGTCTTAAATTTTATATAATAAGATTTTCCTCACCTCCAGACGTCGTTTTCCGGAGATCGGTTTGGACCGAGAACACAAAACTTCGTCTATTGCCTATCTATAGACAGGCCGCCATGCACTTCGTCCTTACTTCTGTTCTCGACCCATTGGGAGTCAAAGGAGCTTTTCGTTGAAGCATCATCCTCCTAGCGTACAACATGGCCTACCAAGTGCATTCGTTGCATGCCGCCGTGTAGCTCATACAGTTTGTGGTTTCATATGATATTTATCGTTACAGCTCCAAAGGCCTTCCAGAGAGCAATTCTATCGAATATTAATACGACGCTAATAAGGAGAGACTTATGATATAGAGCATAATTTTTATTCTTCGAGAAAGTGATCTGCTACTCGGTTTAAAACTGATTCCAAAGTAGCATCTCGTGGCAAAAATAAATTTGCGATTGGTGAAATCCTGGTTCCGTGGTTCACTAGACTCGAGGGATCTTTGTATGGTTTCAAGGAATTTTGTTTTGTTCTCGTTCATCACAAAACCAACTTCTTTCGCCGTTTTTTCTAGGTTGAAAAAGGCTGTGCTAACGACTTTGTTGATAAGACCTACGCTGTCAATATTGTCTGCGTACCTTAGTAGCATTGTACTTTTAGAGTAAACAGTGCCATTGCGGTTCAGATTAGTGGAACGTACGACTTTTTTCAGCATTACGCACGATTGGAACCACTCTAAAACTTCGTCTGGTATCGCCAGCTCGGAGGGCTTCTTATCGATTTTAACGGGGCTGATAGTTGTGCTCAATATTATTCTGCATAACCGTGTAAATTTCGACGGGATACAAAATAAAGACATAGTTGAATAGGCACCTCTTGTCGGTTGTCTCAAAAGTGGCTTTGAAATCGACAAAAAGGTATGGGTGTCAGTTCGTTTATCAAGCGTCATCTTCAGGACTTGACACATTGTGAAAATCTGGTCTATGTTTATCAGTAAGTCTTCCGCACAATACTGCCGAAAGAATCTGATATGTAATGTTGAGAAGACTGATCCCGCAATGACAGGGGGATCTACCTTCTTATGGATAGAGCAGAGTATCCTCTTAGTATTCGCATCTAGTACTTTCCTACTCGAATCTAACCAAACCTCTTTGAACAATATAATAATATTATTACGCCAACAGTAAGCTCTAATTTAATTACAAGTCAAAGCCTCTATAGACAAACATTCAAAGAATTTCTACGCTTCAGAATTCAATGTGTCACTTCGCCTTGCTTGCCACAAAGCAACCACAAATGCCGAAATTACTGAAAGTTCTCAAACGTTCCCTTAAAGTCAATGTATCAATTCAAATTAATTTTCCACACCAAAACACCAACAATAATCTAAGCAGAGGCAACAAATCCACTTCAATTTATTTGTATAATTAAATGAAGTTGTAATGGAAAAGAATCGATATGCCTGGGGTCATAAATCAATGTGTACAAAACTTTACGAGTTCGTTTGGGCCTTTTTGGTTTTGGTTGTGTTGTTGTGCTACAACAAATTAAATGCATGCTTTACAATATTTAGATTGCAATTTAATTAATAAAGACAGGGCACACAGACAAAAAGTCAGACAGACTGGCAGACAGTCAGTCAGCCAGCGCAGCAAAAACAACAACTACGCGTTGTGAATGCCACCACACCCCTTCGGCCTTGCATGCGACAATGCAAATTCAATTAATCACAGCTTGGGCAGCCAAAACTTCGCCGTGTTTGCGGGGAGGGACGGCGCTTGAAAGCAAGCAACACGCACTGCACAGCGCGGGCATGCTTACATTTGTGCCAACGCGTTGCTGCGAACTAAGCTGTACATTTCCGCGAGGTAATTCCACTTGTAAGCCGACTTCCTTTCTGTGTCGCATTTTGTTTTTCTCGCTTTATTTTTGCCCCTTTCATTTGTTATTTGTTCGTGAGCAACGAAAGCACTTATATTGGAGAGTAATTTGTATTTAGTAGTGCGCCTAAAAGCATGCTACCACACACACACACACGCACACACAAATTTACATGTTAAGCAAAACAAATAAATACAAGTGTAAGTGGAAAGCGCACAGCGCAACAAAAGCAAGGTAGACCGAGCAAGCAAGGACATACGACACGCAAGAGCATGTTCGAGCACTTTGGCAGTGTGGCAGGCATTTGAGCGCATGTGTGTGTATGTGTGTGGGTGTGCAAGTGTTGAGTGCGAACAAGAAAAATGGCATAAAATTTATTAAACTCTTACGTTTGTTTGCTAAACCGAGTGCCTGCTCCACATCAAGCTTGTAGTGTAGCATAAAAGGGGGAAGCATATCTCAGTGCGCGTGTGGTGGTGTGTGAGAGTGCTTAAGGCGAGCAACAGCTAGAGCTGCGCATTGCATACTTTTTGCCGTGGAACACTGCCATTGAGGTTATGTTTATAGTCGATATTTCATTTAATATGCGCCGTAAATTGCAGCAAAGATAAATGCTTCGAAGTGGAGTGAGTGCATCGTGTTGATAGAGATTTAAGTGGTAAAAATGGCATGGCGCAACAAAGGCCGGGCGCAGGGTTACTCAAATGGAATAACAAAGATATATAAATTGCGAGAATACTCTAGACACTTACCAGAGGCACTTAAGCGTAAAAGGGAAGGATGGAATTAGCATGCAAGTGATATTTTATTATAAACAGGCTATTCGAAACGCATTTATGGCGAAAAAGGGCTGCAGTAATAGAGTTACTTCGGAGATCAAGCAAATTGTTTGGTGAGCATGAAGTTTCTAATTCGATTTATTAAACAGTTACTCTTTGTTTCTGGAGATTATATTAAATGGAAGTGAGAGCTTAAATTAGCAGCACTACTCCTGTAGTTAGATACCAGCTATCGACAAAGCGCCTTGAATCTAATGTAAGTCTGCTTAGGTGCTTTATTTCTATAGGGTTTTCTCAGAGGGGCGTTCCAAATATAGACCGATGGGGACAGCAAAAATATTATTTTTTCCCGCTCAGTTGACATTTCTCTTAAGTAAAGTCAAGTCGAAATTATTAAAATTTACTACCGAAATTCGGAGTCCAATTTATGGTCATAAGCGTCCTGTCCTGTAGTGGAAAAATGTGAATTTTGCGAGAGCATTTTGCCCTACATTTTTTACAAGATTAAATTGACGCAAGAACTGAAGCCACTTGACCAATAGACTCGTCATATGTTCGTGAAATGGACTAAGCAAGAACTGAAAAATGATCCGGATTTTCGTCGAAAAATCATCTTCAGCGAAGAGGCAGCAATACTCACGTACTCCATGATTTACCATTGTATCCTGAAAAATTTACGGTTTGTTGCGGTTTATGGGTCGTCGGCGGCATTGGACCGGCATTTTACTGTGAATAGGAATCACTACCGCTCAATGATAACCGGCTATTTTTGGCTCGAATTGGATGATATGGACTTGGACAATATGTGGTTCCAACAGGACGGTGCCGCAAGCCACGCAGCGAATGTCATAATCGATTTATTGAAAACCAAGTTTGGCGAACGTGTTATCTCACGAAATGGCCCAATCAATTGGCCGCCTCGGTCGTGCGATTTGACGCCGTTAGACTATTTCCTATGGCGCTAAGTCAATTCTATGCATCGGCTGATTTATGCAAGAAAACTTCTGTAAGCTTGCCCGTGGCGGCCAAGCAAAAGAAATCGTGTTCCATACATAATGACATCGAATGTACTTTCACGCGAATATCCAAAACCGTTTTTGTTTTTATATTTAGTATAAGATACGAGATGCTTTAGCTTTGCTCTGGCTATATTTGAGAAGGAAGATTCTATCTCATCTTCTTCCAAACAGCTTATGCAACTTACATACAAAATGTTCAATCTTACCCCCTGAATCTCGATCGAACATTGAACTACTATAATTTCTTGTAAGGTGGACTTTGCTGAGGACGCAGCGCTTATTAAGCCTCTAACGATTTACCACTTACTAGAAGGACCTGTACAGCTGCTAGTAGTTGATCAACGCTTGCTGATTTTGTCTGAAAACTAACCATCGTATAGTGAACACAGGAATCCAACCAAATTCCTACTCCTTTCTATTTTGCAGCTATCGAGACTGAAGTACCTGAGCCTTGTAATACCGCTGTGGCTAGGCATCCAAATCAGCTTAATCATAGAGTAACTGGATGTCAGAGATAAGGAAGTCTGGATTCCTTCTCTGGTCTTGAGCATACAGTCTGCGATTTCATGGATAATATCGCCGCCCTAATATTGGAGTGGGAAGTGCCCACTCTGAAGGAGTAATTCTTCACCATACTTTAATCCATTAGTAGAAAAAGCTTGCCGTTTCTCTTCTCGGAGGAATGTGAGCAGAAACCGACAGCCTAGCCCTAGCGAACTGGTGATCCAAGTATATTGGAATGAAATGAAATGATGCCGTAGAAACTTATGTTTGATCTGTGGTGATAGAAACAGTTAATACAACAAAAACGTTGCATATTTTAAGGCGATTTGGCAAAACCACTACCAATATGTACGTGGACAGGATAAAGAATTGCCTACAACCAGGCGTAGAACCATTGCATTACGTAAACCGAGACACCCCATGTTAATCTGATTAACAAACAATAAATGGAAAATTACAGCAAGTAGCAAGCAAACAGTCAAGGTAGGAAGTACCAATGTTTCATAGGAAAATACGGATTGTTTACCGCATGAAATCCTTGCATTTACAACCAGATAAATACGAGTAAAGAGCAAAAATAAAGTAGCAATATGTTGAAAATTCCACTAACAGTAACTACTATTTAAGCGTTTGGCAGAATAGTCAATTTTATTGGAGGGTAGAAAGACCCACTAAGCTCATATAGATGGATACCATACATACACAATTTGACCACCGGCAGTCACGTGCCTTTTGGCTCCACTCGTACAATCGAATCACTGAAGTAACCAACTAAATCACGAATCATGACAGTGGCAACAGCCACCCGACCCAGCAGCTTAAACGGAGCAACGGAAGTGCTATGAGCTCATTTTATTTACCAAAACAATGTAAAGTGTGTGTGCATTTCGTTACACGAGTAGTGGTCGGTCGTTGAATGGTGTACGAAATGTAAAACAAATTGCGACAAAATCCGCACGACAAGCGTAGCGAATTCAGTGGACACTGAGAAAAATCAGAAGAAGGTTGACTATGGAAAATCTGGAGGAAACCGATGAAAGAGTTTGATTCCGTCGGACTGAAACCATTTACCAACTACTTCTTCAATATTTTTTATAATTTTTATTCCGACTGTAGTAGATAAATGATGTCGGAAGATTATCTATAGTAACTTCTTGCCGTTACGCTAACCTTTAGAGAAATAACTCCCTTGATCTCGGAATGCAGAGTTCTAAACGACCGTTCCTTCTCTGATTAGAGATAAATTTGTTTCAGCTTGGACGCTTTACGATCGGAATGCAGAATTTACAGAAAGTTCAGAAATACCAATAGAGACCTGTGTTGCAGGAAGTTTCGATCGGCTCTTTCAACCGCGTTTGATATGAACTTGCTCCTTTTTCCCGAAAGATGACATCATCGATACTTTCAGCTCTGCGTGTAGGACTACTCTTTAAAGCTCCTATCCTCTGAAAACTCGGAAACGCAAAAGGAAACGCCTTTGGTGGACATCGGAGCTACCGGAGATGAGATTTTTGAGAAAAAGACTCTTGAATAAAGCCCATAGAAGTGGCTATAAGAACGATTGGGAGCTGTATAAGGCATGCCTATATATAAGTTCGAGTTAAGAAAAGCCAAGAGAGCTAGGTGGAGAGCCTTCTGCGGAAGTGTAGAGGGCTGTCATGAGCCCACACATTTTAGGCGCATTCTAGCGTAAAATTCTACTCCTCAGAGGTATCTGAGAAATGCTGATAGTAGTTGGAACGGGAGACACGAAGAGTTATTGAGACTACTCCTGGATGTTAACTTTGGAACCATTCCGTTGAAAGTGTCACAGGGGAATTTCACTTTGGTAGCTAACTACCTACTTAAAAAACTCTAGGTACTAGGCTCTCGGGAAACAGCATACGCTGATGACGTGGAACCTGCATTTCCATCTGACCCAAATACTCAGAGGACATGGAAGCTGTAGAAGCTAATTATACACAATGAATTTAGTCGGAATTGACCGCCGTGTACCAAGTATATAGAGTCTATAACGACAAAACTGAGACCTTATCAACTGATTAAGCGTCCGTCAGTCCGCAAAATAAAGCGGACTTAAATGTCTTGTCCTCCGACGACGTAGTACGGTGGTTCCGTAGGAGAGTCTTGAGTTGGGAATAGGTTTAGCGGATTTCGATGTTTCCCCCACCTACAAAAAAAAAGATGGTGAATGCCGAATAACAGTACATTTTCCGTTCCTATATTTTTCAGTGTATTGAATGAAACATTTTGTTTAACTAGAAATGGTGACGAAACAAATCGAAAATAGTGTTACTGCCCTGCAGAGTATTTAATCCCAGCACCTACACACAATCAGACAAGGGCTCGACTACAAACACACTGAAATTTAGCGCCATATTGGGACCCTCTTCTAGGGAGAATCAAACATACAGCAGCAACACGCCAATATTAGCCTTGTTAGGTGTGGCGAGTGGCAAATGTAAATTCACCAAATAATAAGCAGAGACAAAATATGGTTACCAGTGACCGGATCCACTCAGCCACACATACACAAAAGGGAACATGGCAGGCAGCAGCGCATGCAAGCTGGCAGTAGACGTCGGACCGCAGCTTCAATTGCAATTGTAGCTTAAATCAACAAAGGATGTGCCACAGTCGGCAAAGAGGTTATCTCTGTTAGCACGGGCATCATGCCGCAGGATGATGTTGCAAAAAATAAACACGGATCTTTCGTGTTTACCCGGGTGCTGGGGGCAAGAGCTGAAATTGGCGCGAACAAACAGCATTTTGCATTTATCGCAGTGAGAGGGAGTCCACCTTGTTGTGTGCCATGACATGGCTACTATGGACTTATTGCAACTAATACAGCAATGCAAGTGTCGCGGTCGAATGAAAACAATGACTACGTAAAACAATTATAAATTGCTATAATATTGGCAGTTGAGGGTTCGGCAGTTCTATTGGTCGCAATTTAGCTGCCATAAATAGATAGAGAGCTGTGTGTGTGTGCACTTTTATTTGCCTGAATTTGTAAAATATTACTTTATGGAAATTTTGCGATTATTTGCTGTCGTGTTTCGAAATTGAAAAACAACAACGCTTTTGCTTCGTATTTATTTAGTTTCGTGCTAATGTTCCATTTAGCGGTAAACCGCCTAAAAATAGGCAACAATTAATTTGTGGTCAATGCGGTTAGTTTTAATTGATGACAACACATTACCTGCAGATGTTACATTGATGGCAGAGAGAGAGAGGGAACATACCTGAAATGAAAAAAAGCGGAATTGAGGTTAGTTTCTAATGATTTAAACACATTTTGAGGAAAAAATTTTCAAGTTGAAAAATTAAAATTAATATCCTATATCAATAACAGTAAAAATAATGAGTGAGTTTTAAGGACTAATAAAAAAAAAACCATTATTTTTGCATTAATTTTAAGGTTTACTTAGTACAGTTAGAATTATCCGATTTAGAGGAGATGTGCATCGTTTTGTTCGATAACTTTCTGGCATTTGTAGGTAATTTTATAATGCCACTCTCAAGAAAGTGTCCTCCGTTTTGGCGAAAACCTATAAAAGCCGATTTCTCCAAGCTTTCCTTGAGACAAATTATTCGCCATAGTCAAGAACAGATTGTATGGTAGTTACTTGATGTCAGATCTAAATTATAAGGTGGATGTCTATTATGGTTGTTGTCTTCTGATGCGATATATGAATCGAGCCAATTTTTGCTTGTATCATCAATAGGAACAAGTACAAATCAAAAGGAGCGATGTCAGCAGAGTATGTAGGGTAGAGTAGTTGTACAATTTCAAAGTTTCCGGGTATGTTTTATGTTTTCACGATCTTGGAAACATGTGGCGGAGCGTTGTCATGTAGAATTATTATCTTGTCACAGCATGAGTTTCGAGCTATGTGATGTTAAGGTCTTCCACGTCATATTCAAAATTCCTGACAGTTTATCCTGGCTTGGTTACCATTCGCACTGGATAAGCAGGACAGTTTTCGATTGTCTGATTGACTCGCCGTAAGTGATCAATTTTTCATCATCAGTAACTAACCTCTTCAGAACCGTTCCCACGACAATCGGAGAGGACCCGGATTATTATCCGGCCAAGGGTTGGCAACTATGCAGAATTCTGACGCTACAACAAGAACAATCCGGTGATGTTAAGGTAGGTTTTCACAGCTATGATTAGCTCCTGAGTAATCGAAACAGAGCTTACATGACAATCGAACTTGGCGATTTCCATTATTTTATCTATATTTTCGACCTTTGGTATTTGAGACCGTGGTGTATAGAAAGTTTCGGAACGGAGTCGACGAAACCAAAATTGACTAATACAGTATCAGGACCGTCTGGTTCGCCTTTATGCCTTTATTGAAGAAAAAGTTTAAAATAAAATACTTTTGCTTTGCTGGTGACCATCTTTGACGCGTGCTCAAGTAATACTGATTGAAGCAATCACAAAACCGTCTGAGAGTTGTTTTTAGTACGAAACCTTATCTGTCTAATGGCATATTACTTAATACAATCGCACTTACACAACGCGATGTACAGTTTACGAAAGTCACCTATTGGAAAAATAATGAATTTATTTCCAATATACCTAATAAATGCTATGATAAGGGCTGTCAAAATATAAACTTAACATGTATATGTATAGCAGAAGACTCACAATAAAAGAAGGTTTAATAATCATCGAAAATCATTTAGTCATACACAATTTTCCAACTCTCAAACAACACCCTTTAACTATATTAACACACAACTAATGAATGAATTGATGCATTGCAATTACGAATTTAAAATTGAAAACAATATTCAAAAATAAAACAGACAGGCACAGGCTAGACATGCTAAGCTAAGAACAGAGGCTAAAAGTTATCGTTAATGTCAACAGACTATCAGCTACGCGCTGCTGCGAAACGACGCATCACACCATTGAGACCACACAGAAAGCCGCCTGATAAATGAAGCGATAGGGTTAAGGCATATTGGATTGCCCAATATTAATAGGCCTATCAGATACGACATTGAGTCAAAAATTTATGACATAATGCTATTTGTAAACGAGAAACTCAAAGTGTGACATCGCCGGAAAGCATGAAAGTAGCTTAATGATAATCGCTATAATAACTCGTACAATAACCAATTGATAAGAACGGACTGGACTATGCACAACTGCAAATTCATAAACATAAAATATGATGCAATTAGCATAAAAATTGCAAAAGTCATTATATTGTCAATAAATAATGAAGCAAACGAGAAAAATTGTAAAGTAAAAAAGCGTGAAACCTTTAATGGAAAAGTATTATACATTGTATTATACATGTATTTCCTGTATTAAGAGAAAGAGTGTTTAAAAGTTGTCACGTGTATTACTACTTAGCAAGATCTGGCCATAATATATGACCTGAAGCACAAAAACTTTAATATGGTCCTCCATTACCACGTTAAGGGCAAACAAAGTGGAAAAATCCAAATATCTCATCATCATTACTTGTTTACAGCGAGCGATAATTCCACAAAATGTGCACAACATGGTTTTGGGTAGTTGCCCGACGTACCGCAGCACTAAAGAATTTACATAACCGACCTCCATCAGCCGTTATACACCCTTAAAATTGTTTTCGGAAACAGCTGAGCGCACACGAATACACGTTAATCGTTTGCGACGCAGACCGACGGTGAAAAAATGTCGTCTGCCATTCAGTGTGCACCGCCAGTCGTCGCTTTTCGCTCGGCCGCTGTCCATTTATGCCATGACATCGCTTCACCTCCCACCTGTAGCAGCTTTGACGGCTTATGTGCACTGTAATTTTTCGCTTGAAATCCATTTTTATTGCATAAGCATAGGCGCCAGCACCGCCCATGCATAATTAAAACACGCATTCAATTCAGCAGGATTTACAATATGCCTGTTTGTAAACAGATTTTTTTTTGCTTTGAGTGCTCAGCGACAGCTACAGTTTTAATTATTTGCACAAAAATAAACGCATAAGCGGATTGAATTGAAATTGATTTAGCGCGACGTGTTGGCCGTGGGCGGTTGCCATAGCATACATGCGGGCGCTGTGTAAATATGCGTATAATTTGGGGTTTTCGGAAAAGCGTTGTGCATTTTATTGATAAATGAAATTTGAAATTGTAATGCTTGTATTAATCACGATTGAATTGAAAGTTAAACCGAATAAATTTATTAATCTAATCAGATTTGATGAAAATTTATATCCAGTAAAGCTAGTCTGATTTAAGCTTGACTATGTAATTTTTTCATTATTACCTCAGATCTAATCTAAAGTTAGGTAAAATATAAGTCGATAAAACACACATACAAAAATAGTGGAATTGGGCAAGAAACAAGTTCATAACGGCACTTTAAGAATAGTTATTACCAATCTATATGATAGGACTTGCTTTAGAAAATGGGATACGTGCCAAGGTATAGGTAGGTTGGTAGATAGAACAGCTACCTAAATGTCCACCTAAGTCTTTAGGCTCATTTGATACCACTGGGAAAAAGTCCCCTCACTCTTTTGGCTCCTCTCTGGCATACCCCGTGCTTCTGATGAAGTTCATCAGTACGAAAAGTTTTATCTGTGCAACCTCCGAGTCGACGCTAATTTCCAATGGGTTCTGGGGATTTTTTTCTTTTCACACCAACAATAATAGTTTAAAAGTTTAGCAAGACTGCTCTCGCACAGTCAATGGATTCTTAAAGCATGTCCTTTGGCTGCTGCTTGATTCGCAGTTGCAGCTACACTTTTTTCAACTGGTAGGCAGCTTGTCGCTTTTCTGCAAACCCTCTCTTAGCTTGGCCTTCCACCTTCTTCGTCCACCTGCTTAGCAGCCACACTTTGCAAGATGATTTGGTACCGGCTGCCCGGCGTTAGCTTCAACTACCTTGTTCGTACTATGCTTTGCCCATGAACCAAGCTTCGCTCCAGTTTTTGCGCTGGCTGTACTCGAGTTGGTTACAAATGCTGCTTCCTTCTGGGAACAACTACTTTAAATTTTTACTACTCCTTTAAAGTTTTATTTAGATTTACTTACATGACACCTTGAACCATCCCGTTTTGTATCCCCAACCATAGTCAGACAGACTCCTATGGAAGCTGTGCTATTGAGGAGCAACGAATGCCTAGGTAGGAAGTCTGAGCTAAGTTAGTTACCTCAATACTACAACAGCTCGAACTTTTGCGAGCCCGTCCCTGCCTACGTCGTGATACTGGGGTATATATATTCAACCTTCAACGAATTTCTACTTTTTAAGCTGAATCAGAAAGCCCTCTCATGTCTGCATGGACATTAGGTATGGGGTGTTCATAAACCCCAACACGTGTTAGAAATTATCAAAGACGTGTTTGCTCCTATTATTGTAAATGTTTCGGAAATTGTAACTCCCTCTTCAAAATACAGTAGAAATGAAATAATAACAGAAATAATCGATCCAAATACACTTCATAGCTGAATTTCACCCATTTCATTTACTTTTATTTCGGATTTTTTGCACTTGACAATATTGAAGCGCTTTTACCAGACTGCTTTAGACTTTTTCCCCATTTTTTCCATTGTGCGATTTCACTTTGAATTGAAAATGTCGAACATGTGTACGGATTCTCGCATACATTTCCATCGAAGGGGGTTTATGGGCCGCTTACGCTGATAAGCGCTGGCGCAAGTGAGTGATAGGCGAGCAATGGCGCACAACACACAGCGCACAATGCAATATTTATTGACGTCTGTTGGGGGTGTGAAAAGAAAGGCTGCTAACCCGTACGTAAGCGAGAGAGAATGGCAGAGCAAATAAGAATAGCAATCAAAGCAAGCAACGGACAACGGACACAGTTGTAAAGCACATTTCACAGCTGTTGCATATTGAAAAGGGTTCAATGACAGTTACACTCCCCTTTAGATGAGCGCACACTGATGGGCGGCAAATCGCGGGGATACAGAAATTTGTACGTGTAATTCCCGGCAGCAGCGCCGGCTTTCGTAAAGCGTGACAGGAAGGTGATAATGGCGATAAGCAAGCTAATAGCGCTACTTAAACGAGTGTTGAGGCGCATAAAACTGGCTGTGATACACAAAAAATGCGAAAATTAGTTCGGCATGCCAGACTAACCATTCAGCTTGCAGTCTCGCTTAAGCTAAATAAACAAAGTTAAGACGAGTGTGTGTGTAGCTCACGATGCGTTATCAATATTTAATTAATTATTTTCTTTTTTTGGAATTTCAATTATAATATGTACTTTATTGTGTATTTAATGAAGTTGTTTCAATTTGCTTCGCATTTAAAAATATCTGTGTTATCAGCACGAAGACTAAGTGAAATGATTTCTCTCAGTTGTGGCGACCAAGTCAGCAGCAATGCCACACTGTGACAAAAGTTAGCTGATAAGACGTCAGCGCAATAAATACATTTCATATTTCAACTGTCTTAGACAAAAATATTTACTTACATAAAAATAAATCTTCAGTAGCAGTTTTATAGCTTAAGGTGTCGCAGGCACTACTCTGTTAACTGTGTGAAAGCGAGTCCCGCCCAAACTATTGTGAAAGTGTACAAAGAGACAAGAAATGACGCAGAAACTAATTGTAATCACCTTTATCTGCTTGTTAAGCGCTGAGGTAAGACTCCATAATACTTAAGACTACTTTAACAAAATAAAATTATACATACATATGTATATGCTATACATACATGTATAAACATACAATATATCTGCTTCCCGTGCCGCAGCTTTACATTTGCGCCCACATAGCACGCGTACCGCGTAGCGCCGAGAGCGAGGAAACCGTCGTCACAGAAAGTCCAGTTGAGAACGCAGTTGAGCATAGCTTCATTAGCAGCGCCACACGTGCTCAATTCGAACGCGAGGCCTTGAATGAGACCAAAATTTTTCTAAACACCTTATTCCGCTCGCAAATTGATTATTTTAGTAAGGTAAGGGCATTTTTACCGACCACTGTGAAGCGCGTAACGGATATAAACAAGTATATTGAGCGCTTGGAGAAAGCCATATTGGCGGACTCGGTGCAGGAGAAGGACAACATGTGGCGTGACACTTTCGTTGAGGTAAGCACGGCAGTCAGAAGTAACTTTCCATTTACATATTGAATTATAATTTCCAATTTTTTTGTTTTTTAGTTCAGCGAAAGTGCTTTTCTACTCAATATTGAGAAGGATACTGGTGTTTCAAATATGCGTTATCTGGAAATCCTTAACGATGCTGGTCTGGAAGAGACCACTAAGAAGTTTTTAACCGATGTGACGATATACTTTTGGAAAATGGCCAAAGCGAGCGGCAAAGTAGTGGAATCAACTATTGAAGAACAAATAGAGAAATGGACAAAGGAATGAATTACACGAAATTTGTGAAAATGTATGTGAAAGAAGTCTGAAACTAAAAACTTTGTTGATCGAAGTACAAAAAGCCAAAAATATATTTTGGAAATATCCCTTTGTAGTGTTAAACTAATATAACAAAGCAAAAGCATTCTTGACGGTAGCTTCTCTTACGGTTTATAGAAATTAAAAACTGACAAAAGGCAGCATTATAAAAAAGTAGAGTTTTACCAAAAAAAATCGTTCGATTTACTATAACTATATACGTAGGTTGCATTTTATATTTGGGCATCTGGACCCTCACAACCTTACCAAAAATTTTAATATATTTGATGTTATACACACTCAGAACGTTTTGATATACGAGCGCTATTTATGCTGTTTACAGTTACTTAAAATATTCATCTCGGCCACAAAATTAAATTCAATAGCCAATATTTTCGCGAGATTATTTTTTAAAACTTTCTTCGAAAACTTCGTACATTAACACAGCAAAAGTGCATCGATGAATTCAATTAAATTTCTGGCGATGAAGCTTCGTTAAGGACGAGTGTGTATCGATGAATTTATAGAGGTTGCAGAGCACTCCAAGACGATATTCGTCAAGGTGGTCCAAAATCAGGCCTTTTTGGGGTCGGGAATGAGCAAATCCAAAGTGAAAACTATGTTCATTGTTTTTTTTTTTTTTTGACATCAATTTGTTCCTCCTGGACAAACCATCAAAGCCAAGTTTTACGTGGAACTCCTCAAGAGACTGAAACGAAGGGTCAATCGTGTCCGACAAGACATCGCAGCCGATTGGAAGTTGCACTACGACAACGCCCGACTCATACCGCCTTTCTTGTGAACAGCTTTCTAACCAAAGCCGGCATCCCAATGCTTCCGCAGCCGCCCTACCGCCCAGATGTGGCTCCCCAACTTTTTTTTTGTTTCCTTGCCTTAAAAGGCTGATGAAAGGCAACCATTTTGAGATGACAGATGGGATCCAAGCAGCATGCATCTCGCCTCTCAAGACGACGCCTGCATACTTGGAAATCGCGTTGGCGACGCTGCATCGACGCAGAAAGAGCCTATTTTGAAAGTTTTTAAATAATTGTAACGATTGGTTCAAACAAATTCTATTAATTTCCGGACAAACCCTGTACTCATATCCATAAGATATCTAGCCATTATTTCTCCACGTAAGTTATAACATATGCATGTCTAAATATGCACGTTTATTGCCCTGCTCTTTTGAGGTCTCCGTAGCGCAATGGTTAGTGCGATTGACTGCCATGCGAGCACACCCAGGTTCAACGCTTGAATCAAGGATAATGTGTTTGAAGAGAAACTTATACCAAGATTTCTTGACAGGAGGCTCGGAAACAGATAAATAACTGGCTTGGCTGCTTATCTAACGGTCAAATTTAAGAGCAAAGAGCCAAACAAGCTCGCAAAATTCTCACAATTGAACATCGGAGTTGTGTGGACACGGGTGCGTACACGAATCTGAATCACGGTTGTAATTACTAGTTAAGCTTAAAAATAGGTTAAATTGATTATTCTAAAAACAAAAAAGAACAAAAATATTGTATTAAAAATATTTTTATCATTTTTAATTAAGTTATTAAAAATTTAAGAGACTTTTCTAGTATTTATATAATCAAATTTGTGATGCATGTAAAGTAAAATTTTTCCCTCCACAAATTAACATGCCCCAAAATAGTATGAACCCACACGCGACCAGACAACAGATAGCGCTGAAAGATTGTGGCGAGTTGAATTTGGTGCGCTAACCAACTACACGACCGAATAACTTTTTGTGGTAATAGAAAATCCCGAATATGAGTGAAGCGAATTGAAATGGCGCCGGTGAAGTGACACTTCACTGCCGCGCCAACGTCGGTCTTCCATGCCACAAGCCAGAGGTTATTTTAGATAAAACCCAGATATATTCAATACGAACATACAGAGGTATGCATATGTGGACATAAGTACACATGAATACATGAAATACACAAATAACGGAGCATAGTTCGCGTGGAGTTCGTACAAATATGACTACTGTTTCGGTAGGTAAGTGCCCTGTGTACAGCAGTAGTAGGTACGGTTCAATTAATGTAATTGAAGTTTCTAAATTTTTGTTTAGCTGTCCGACGTACGCTTTCGACATTATTTAAATGAAAAAGTTGTAGTAATGTTTTTCATGTTGATTATTTTGAGTTTTGTGCAAAAAACCCGAAACTAGGAAGCAGAATAGGGAGTCGATATTAATGTTCTAGGCAACTTTAAACACCTTTAAATATTATACCATAGAGATGGCATCTCGTATTCGAAAGTTCCTGTATAGCTCTAAAATACTAATTTTGAGTGTTTCGATTATGAGATTGGAAGTGTTTTAATAAACAAAGTTTATGTGTACGCTCTCATGGAAGTCAAACATCGAAGAGAGATAGAGGAAGGCATCAGTCGCCCAATATTGTTTTAGAAAAGCAAATGGAAAGAGTTAGAGGTCTCTCATCAAAATTAATGATATGGCTCTATGAAACCGCAGTTAAGCCCGGGGAAAACTAGTCTAGCTAAGCAGCTGTAGCGTGTTTAAATAGCGGCACTCATCGGCATTTAAGGTAACTAAGCACAACACCAACAATGGCACTCAATGCTATTCTCCATGAAGCGCCTGTGGACATACACTACTGCTCGTTACTTGGCGTCGAAATCTGCTATTGGAGCTAAGTTTTACGGAAACTGGGTTAATGAGGGTTACCAGGCAGAGACATATGGGAATTTTCCTGGCTTTGAGCTCGTTGACTGTGCGCTCAAGACTTGTAAATGAATGCTTGACTTCATTAACAGCTTCAAGTTTTACTTTATATAAGAATTGTATGGGTACCCAGTCACAGCGGAATCGCCGGAAACTGAGCTTGCTAGGGAGACCATCCTTAACCCAATTTCATCCGATTGAAAATGAGTCGGTTTTTCGATGTCCTCTTCCGCTCTAGCGCTGGCCTTATGAACCTGCAGGGAGCTTGGCTGGAGCTGGCCAAAAACCAGAACTTGTGCGGCTGCGTGAACCATAAGATGCCCTCCGAACAGCTTGCACTTAGCAAAGTCAAGCTATTGTAGCGGTTCTGACTGGACGACCAACAGGCTCAATATTTTATAGGATACTTTTAGTCAAAGCTGTTTTAGCAAGGCGAAATGGAATCATCTTGTCACTTTCTGCTCTATTGTCCAACCTTTGGCAGTCTAAGATTGCAGAATCCCGATAGACACATTTTTGGAGAACCTAACGAAGTGATTGATATTAACTGACTTACTAAATTTTTGGTAAGCTCAAAACACTTCGTCGAACTATAAAATGATGGTCTTTAAGCAGTTTTTGGGTAACACAAATGACAAATATTTGTTCATTTGAGCTCCATTTATTTTGGTCCAACCTTATGACCTAATCTGACTCTTTATTGAAACTGCATTCGAAACCGCGGTTACCTTTGCGTCAAACTCGTATCCCATCATTCAAAATAATGTATACTCTGAGGGTAAGTATATTCCATATTTATGACTCGATTTTATTTCAAATTTTTCCAAAGTAGGCACGATTGAGATTTTCTCTGTGGCATGTCCAGTTCCTCTGATTTGTAGACAATTATAGACAACTTCGCCGACAATAGTGATTGTCGGCTGCCTTCTCTTAAAGTTCCAGCTCAATAAAAGTTATCGGCAGCTCTGATGTGCCTGGCTTCACACAATCTTAAAGCCATCCTTACTTAACTATGAAGATTCAAGTGTTTAAAAATACAAACAAATTCGAAATTTAGTATCATTTTCCAAAGTCTTAAACATCGAAAGAATATTTGGTGTTCATGGGTTCCCTTGTATATAGCTTTTAAGTTTTTATGTAGGTTTACGAGCGTATGGTTGACATAATCGTAAAAAATTTAGTTGCAGCATTGACTTTGAATGCCAAAAAAGAATGGTCCTGTTGCAGTGCCATACTCTTAAACACACGTTTCGTTGCTGTCATAAAAGGTTTTGTTGTTGTCAATATAATTATCCGTTATTTCGTTTCCTTTACCTTTCTTGAAGTTGAAATGCTAAGACCCAGCGCCAACATACACATATTTACAGCGCCTTCCGAGCTCCTAAAGCCGGCTTTCATTATTAACGCATTTTTATAGTGTGCTTTAGGTCGTTGCATAAAAGCAGACTGCCGAATCCACTGCGTGCTGCAGACTCCATGGCGTGGCGCATATGTGTGAGGTTGGTTGCGGATATTGCAAATATATTTCATACCAAAATAAGCACACATGGATACATGATATGGCTGGCGCATCTACTTGTAAGTAAACAGTTTAGCGCAAGAAAGCGAGTATATTCCCCGGTATTGCGCCATTTTTTCACATAACTACTTGCAGGGCTTACTTTAGCGTAAACGAAAAACAATGTGAAATGTGGAAGGAGTCCCACAGCAGCGCTGAAAATTACGGCTTCGACGATGTGGCATATCCTGCGGTCCGCTTGCCGCAGACAAGTCCTGCGAAGACACGCACACAAAGTCCCGTAAGATGCCACAGTCTTCAGTCTTCCATTGTGCAAGTGTATACTATATGTGGCAGACAAGGTCTCTGACAGTTGCGTACCTGCATGGGAGAACCAGCCCAAGCAGTACTTCATATACAGTAGCTTATGGGAACTTACATACATTTTCACATGGATTTTTATTTTTCGTTATGCGGTCGTCTTACTCGTTCAAGGCGCGCATAAATTTTCTTTACTCCCTCGTTATGCTCTCACCTCCAGCACTGGGCGCCCTTAGCGAAATAAACTTGAAAGAAAACTGTGTAGAAAGGTGAGCGAAAAGACATTTTTTATAAGTCGTTGTGTGTGCTCATCCTTAGCATATTTTAATATTCGGTTGCCAAAAGCAGTAAAGCACTGCAAATGACGCATTCTTCATTGTTTATTTTAGCGATTAGTTCTCATTCTCCAGATCGGAGCTGAAAGTGCGAGTTGTGGTTATATAATGTACCAATACAAGAGACAAGCTCTGCGTTTATGTCTGGTTTAAAGCAGCATGCAACAATTGTGGGGAAAAGCGAATGTTTTGTCGTGCTGAAGTAAAGGGTTTGTCCGGAAAGTGATAGGACTGATTTTCTTCCGCCAATAAAGTTTCGTAAATCGACTCAGTCCTATTACTTTCCGAACAAACCCTGTATATCGAACTAGTAGTTGGACAAAAGACTAAATTGATTACAAATCTGCATGATTTACTGTATTGTTGTGACTAGCGTTTCTTTAACTAATTGACAGTCATTATTAATTGATATACATTTGATATGTTAAATATGTCCCCTTTGCAAATTAGTTGGTTAATATTAAATAAATCAATATTCCACAAACACCTAGGGTTAAGCTAAAATTGCCTGTCATTATGCTTTAATTACAATATAATTAGAAGTATTTTGTTAAAAATCATTAACTTCACAAAAACATGTCAGCAACATGCCTCGTATAAAAACGCCCAGACACTTAGAGGGTGGCACATACACCTAACCCTATAGACGGGCGGACTGTCTGACCAATAAAAAGGGTTGCCATACAGACAATTGTATTAGAAAAAGTCCAGCTGGCACCCAAATTTAATGTGAATCGATTTGACCCTACTTAAACTTGGAAAATCCACAACCTGTGCCAGAAAGGATACATGGAGGAGGAGAGGCTGCCCAAGCGAAGTGACCCAGTAAGCAAATTCTTCGTAGAAAAGGTTGAAAGGAAAACTAAAATTTGGTTGATAATATCAAACTAAAAGAACTGCGATGTAAAGTGCGGCTGTAAGGCAGACAGACGCTTCCCTGTCAACTTTCAAACGCTTACGTATCAAAGCCGCAGCTGACAGCTGCCAAATAAAGCTTTACAAAATACTTATTTGTATTTGTTTACGGTCATTGTTAGCTTTCGTTCTGCGCGTGTGTGCAAATGTTGAAAACTGATTTCTCATTCAGGTAGGCGAGGCGAAAGGACGCCAGCAAACAAACCAAATACTTAGTAACCATCCACATAGCTGTAAATATATACATATAGAGATATTATATATGCATACAGATAAGCGACCGACCGTAATTTGTACAGTTTTACGGATTAAATTATTGTCAACCAGGGAGTTGATTTGTTATAAGTTTTACTCAAATTGATTGCATGAATTGAGTGACCCAGCCGAAAGGACAAGCTGTGGAAAGGATACATGGGTACCTACCTATCTCCCCACATCAGCGAAGCTTTGCATCACAATGTGACATTTGCGTACAAATGCTGAATAATACCTTTTAAAAGAATACGGTAAATGATGTTGCACAATTGCAGACGTGCCGGGGACATACCGATTCAATGTTTGGCATTAAAAAGCTGAAGCCCATTGTGTCTACATAGTGTGTGTGTGTGTGTGTGACAGGTTGAAAGACGTATGTAGTAAATTGTCAAAGAGCAATGAATTGTGCCGTATTATCCCTTTTATGGCATGCCACAAATTTGTGTAGTTTACGGCTTAGGATCTTTTTGTGGAAGCATCTGAATAGTTGCGCCACGTTGCTTTGATTGGAAAGTAATTTGAAAAGAAGAATGGAAATCGCAATGGTAAATGAAATTTAGGTTCTAGAAAGAAATTTGACGTTAAAAATTTCGTCATTTCAAATAGTTGTGAAAGTGAATCTCGCTTCAGTGGAACGACACTGGAGCATATAAAATTGCTTTTCCTGCTTCGTTTACTTACTACTACATACTTAATGTGTGGATACAAAATAATTTTTGGAACAAACTTTGTGTTTCCAATTTCGTCATTTTTATTCCTGAACAGGATATATCAAGTCTGCCTCGATGTCTGCAACAAGCAGAAGGAAACGTCGGAGACCCTGAGTTTTGGTTATAAAATGGTTATATAATGATTATAAAAAGGTTATATATTGATTATAAAAAGGTTATATATTGGTTATAAAATGGTTATATGTTGGTTATATCTAACATGAAAATTGGCATGGAATATTGTTCAGGGCAGCGCTATGATAGCCGAATATATTGTTCGGATCAGAGCACTACAACATATAGCTGTCATGCACACTGATGGCTGAAAATCATTGTCCAAGGCAACGTTATGATCTTTGAGCATATTATTATACCATTTTATGCTATAAGAAATGCTCTTGTAAAGGTCCTTGATGCAAATAGTAGATATTAAAATATTACCGGTGAGCAGGTGAAACAGCATCGTCAACACTGAAGTGCTTAAGGAAGACGAAGAAGTGGAAGATCCAGCCATATGGCGGCGTGAAGTCGAATAAGAAGCGCAGAAAAGTGGTTATTAGTGGAGAGAAATTAAAAATCTAGCATCCAATAAATCAGCTTCTAGCTTGTATCTTTAGCGCTGGTAAAAAAAACTAGCAAGTTCTAAAAATAGCACACAGTTATGTCGCATTTTTACTCTTACAAAAGTTTCCAAAATTATACGCAAATAAATATTAAGTCTCTTATCTTTCCAACAATTGCGTTATGCTCGTGCACTTGTCACCGTTTGAGTAAATATTTTTGGATATTTGCGTTTATATTTTGGTAGCTGTATCATCACTGGTTCAAACTGGCCTGGGGGTTTTTCGTTTATACTTAATTTCATATATTAAAATAGTTATTCTTTAACATTGTTGCTAAGTGGGCACTTAGTCTATTTTTTGCCAATGTGTATACTGCTGTGTCACCCGCCAAAACACTTGCTGCTACTGTGATAATTTCTATTTGTTTTGGTTTTTAACTTCTGTTCTTTTGTTTGCTATTCAAACACCAAAACATGACTTCAACATTTGTGACACTTTTACAACAAACAACAAGTTTTATTTGCACTTTTTTGCACCCAACAAAAGAGTACGTCATAAACCAAATATTATTTTATAAATTTGATGACATACGAGTATATGGATGCAAATCTACATCTGTCCACCGAAACCCGAGCGTATTTATCTTTTCACCGGCTTTGTGATGAAATGCGATATGTATTTAAGATAAAATTAAGATGGCATTCCAAATGCGTAGAAGGCGCTTTTTGCATATAAAAGTGTAAGATAATTTGACAATTTCGTTGTTAGCTGCTCGAGTTCGTCGCCGCCAGTGATATAGTGCGAAAACGTAATGTATAAGAAAGTGAAAGAGTTATACAAAAGTTAAGTGCGCCGCGGGTAGTGATCCTGTACGAAGAGGATACAGAAATCAAGTGAAATTTATACTTGCTTAGTGAATACTGTAAATTTAAAAAAAAATCTGCCGGATCTCGCTTCATATATCTTGAAAAATTAATTATATAAGGATCCCAACAAAATGATGTTCAACTTGTGCAAGAGTTCAGAGGGTGTTTTTAGCAGCGCCTATCGCATGCAATTATTCGCGGCAGTAAGTGGTAAGTTCTGAGGTGGAAAAGGCAAAAGTGATATCTACTGAAAAGAATATACCTTCCTCCTCGAAATTGGCAGAATTTAGAAGCAATAAAATCAGGCAATCGCTGCACCGAATTTTCTATATACAGCTGCTGACAATAGAATTGAAACAGACTGAATTCGGTATTGAAAACCACGCTTCCTGAATTTTTCCACATAATTCCCCTTTATATCGCGGTTTAGTCTGTTCCTTTCCTTTAGAATCTTTTTCAGATTTTCTATAGATTTTAAATCCGGATATTGCGCCGGTCAAATCATAACATCGATTCCTTGATACTGTAGCCAAGTCTTGACCACAACGCTGGTATGCTTTAGGTCATTGGAACTGCCAAATTAACGGCATGCTCCATTCAACATAAGGAAGCATTACATCTTCTGAATTTCTCAGATAGTTAGAATAGTCCATGATTTCTTGTTTCCAAAATAAATGTCCACCTTCGTACCTGTAAAGACATGTTATTATCTGCTCCGTGTTTGACATTTTTTGTCATGTATTGGCAATTATTTTCAGCATTCTTTGGACATCGAACCCAAACTTTTCCATCGCTGCCTACCATATCTATTTTAGATTCATCGCGCCAAAGCATCTTACGCCACTCTTTGCATTTTCTTCACCGTTCCAATTGGTATGTGCCAAAGGAAAAGCAATCGGATTGTTCCGCTCTCAGAAATTCCTACACCCAATTCTTTTTGGATAGCCACAGAGGAATAGTTAACCCGAGACGTAGTTTTCTGGGCTGTCCCCTCAATTCGCACTCTTTTGGAGAACAGTTTACTCAATTTCAAGTAAACTCGTTTTTTTTTCTTTGGTAAAAATAGCTACACAAACTTTTTGCGTCGTAAATAAACGGCTGCAACATTAGTAAAAGTATACTAGAGATATCGAGACTTTGTTTTCTTCTTCTTTACTGGTGAAGGCACTGCTTACGTGGTTAGAGCCGAATTAAAAACAGCGCGCCAGTCATTTATTTTTGCTATATTGCGTCAATTGGAGATTCCAAGCGAAGTCAGGTCCCCTCCACCTGGTCTTTCCAACGGAGTGGGGGTCTTTCTCTTCCTCTGCTTGACCTAACCAGCCTAGCCGCTGTCTTTTAATTCGCTGAACTAAGTCAAAGTCTTCGTATATCTCATACTGCTCATCGTTTCATCGAATGCGGTATACGCCGTGGCCAATGCGCAAGGACCATAAATCTTTCGCAGAACTTTTCTTTCAAAACCTCGTAAAGTCGATTCATTAGATATTGTCCATGCCTCTGCACCATATAGCATTCTACCTTCGGGTAGTAGTTCTAGTCAAAGTTATAAGATGGTATATAAAAATATATACAAAGCTAATTCAGATTGTTTTTTCATTATTATTATGCGATGCTTTAATTTTTCTTCCCATTTAGTAACCATCATAACATTTTGCAATGGCATCGCCATTGGCTGGTTCGCACCCATGCTGGCTAAATTGCAATCGCCCACCAATAGTCCGGTTGACTTTGTCGCTACAGTGGAGCAAGGTTCATGGATCGGTTCACTGCTTTGCGTCGGTGGCCTTATGGGAAATTTGCTCTTTGGTGTGCTGATGGATGCTATTGGTCGTAAGGCCTGCATTTATCTACTCGCAGTACCGCATATAGTAAGTGCTCAACATTGGTATAGCCGCTTTCGATATTATACTTAATTTAATTATTTGTAATTTATAGCTATCCTGGATATTAATCTATGTGGCGCCATCCATTGAATATCTGTATGCTGCACGTTTTGCTTCCGGTATGACCGGTGGCGGCAATTGGGTTGTGGTACCGATTTTCATCGGCGAAATCGCAGATCCAATGTGAGTTGCAGCCATCCTTGTGTCACATGTCTCTTTGTATACATTTACTTTTATTTAATTCATAACACAGTATTCGCGGTCGTCTCACCTCACTGTTTACGCTCACCCTCAACGGCGGCATGTTGGTTGGTTATATCTTCTCCTCATATGTACCCTACCACATTATACCGATGGCGGTAATATTGTTGCCTGTACTCTATTTGGTAATCGCACTCTACTTCCCCGAAACGCCCTCATATTTGCTGCGCTGTGAAAAGGAGGAGGAAGCAGAGAAATCGTTGAAATTTTACTTGAATAACAAAACTTCGACTAAACTTGAGCTCGAGCAGTTCAATATTAAATATGCGGAGCTGAAAAGCGCCGTGAAACAACAAAGAGCAGAATCGGATGCGGTCACACTGCGCGATTTCTGTAAGTTTATATAAATACACAATACTTAAATTTTGTGACAATTTAGTTATGATGAATTTAATTTCGCCTTTTAGTCACGAAGCGCTCGCTACGCGCTTTTTGTATCGCCAACGCAGTCGTTTTCATTAACATATCGACTGGCAGCTTCGCATTACTCAACTACATGTCCACGATTTTCGTGGCTGTTAAAACCGAAATCCATCCTGACACGAACACAGTCATGATCGGTGGGGTTCAAATTCTAGGCGCCTATATTGCCATGATTGTGGTCGATCGCTTTGGGCGCAAAGTATTACTTCTCGTTTCAACAGCTTCCACAGGCATTTTCTTGGCAGCTTTCGGTACGTACGCATTCTTGGTGGAAGAAACAAACGTGGATCTAACAGCATATAGCTCGTGGCTGCCACTCGTACTCATGGCTCTCATTATACTCACAGCGAATGTGGGCCTTATACCAGTGGCTGCAGTTATCATCGTCGAGATTTTGCCGACAAAGGTAATAAGGCGTTGTACAGTTTCAAAATCCACGCGTATTTATTGTATATAAATTGTCTATCTCCTCAGATTCGTGCAAAGGGTGTATCGTTTTGTGTCGCATTAATGAGCATCTTCGCTTTTACCATGCTGAAGCTGTTCCCACCATGTATGGAAGCCTTTGGTTTGGCAACGACCATTTGGGCTTGTGCGGCATTCGCTGCTTTGGGTCTAATATATATAGCAATATTTGTGCCAGAGACGAAAGGCAAGTCTATGGACGAAGACGTAGACAAATAGTGGAGTATGCTGTCTACTTGTTTTCCAAAAATAGCAAGTCAAAACGAGGCATACTTACACAAAATTCGACTACAGTAAGTGAGTGTTATCAGCTTATCACATCATATCTGTAGAAATATACAAGATAATCGTGGAAAGCTTTGACAAGATATTGCATCATTTTGTGTATTTAAACCCAACATGACTTGTTTCTTCTTAATGTGATATTATTAGATTTAATGTTCAGGATTTTTTAACATTATGTAGGATAATAAAAATTAAAATAATAATAATTACTGAGAACTGTTCCGCGGAACTTTGAGATCTTACTATACAAGTATACAGTTCGCTGGAGTCTCTTAAGGACTTCCACACATTGACGGCATTTCTAGGAGGATCAAATTCATGGTGGATGTCAAAAAAGGCAATGAGCAGCGTTTGCTGAAAGTTTTTGTCATGACTCTTCAGGTGCTCGGAGACAACTGATAAGCCGCCCGTCGGTGTGCGCACGCTCCGAAGTAGATCACAGCAGAAGAAAATCAGTCTTCTTACTTTCCGGACAAACCCTTTAAATGGAAGAGTCTACGAGTTGTCAGACTTTAAAAGAAGCATGTGAACCCGGGCTTCTGTAATGCCTTCTTTTTCAGCAGAGTTCAAAAAGGTTTGGAATTCTAATTTTAATCTCTCGGAAGTCCGTTCGAGTGATTTTGGTGGATATTTTGGATATGAAACGCGTTCCTTTTCGACTCGTCCCGATAAAGCTGAATTTTTTTTCAAAAAAAGTACCGTAAAAAGGACACTTTGGATCCTACGTTCACGGAGAGCATTATAACTGCCGAGGTTTAGGAGTTTGACATGCAAACAAGTCATAAATCGAAGAGGAGAAAAAGCGAGCCAAAACCAAAAAAAAAAAACCGCGCCAAAGCCTGCATCAGGAATTCTATTTGACCGTATTGAGGTGTTGGCTGAGAACATCCGTCGAAAACGGTCGGAATTGTGGGAGGACAATTCATAGATTTTACACGATGATAATGCGCCATCACAGCGAGCCACGATTCTGACCGAATTTAAAGCTAAAAACCCAATGAATACCATCGATCATTCACCGTATTCACCAGATTTGAATCCAAGTGATTTTTTTCTTGTTCCCCAAACTGAAATTTCTGCTCCGTGGAACCTGAATCTAAAAGCTTTACTCAGCGAAGAAAGGAACAAATAGCAAGAACAAGTCAAGAGTCTTATTCGAAAATAAATCAAACATGCAAGTATATACATACATAGATATGTTTTCATCTTTAGGCAGTGAACTTTGACATAACTTTAGCCATTAACTCCAGGCGATTAAAAACCTAGAGCATACAGATTTACAAAGCATACACTGCGCGTGCCAAATACAGTGTCTAAGTGAAAATGTCTGATGACCCTCAGACCTACCAAATAACAGAGCAACATACACGAACAAAATTCCGACGTACGGAAGTGTACTTGAATGATTTTAAGTGGAAATGTAAACAAAAGGAACTTTTACGAAAATTTGTTGTTTTGTCGGTTTGTTTGTTTGTTTACATACATTCATTTGTAGGGATGTATGTACAGTAGGACTGTTGTTGATATAGGACAATTGCAATAACTTCAAGTCAGCATTTATAATACTCGCCTTGCCATTGTTTTTGTTGCACTGAAAGTGGAAAGTTTTTCAATTGCACATTGTTGTTGTTGAGCGCAAAGCTAAACCAAGCTCGGTGCCACAGAAAGCGCTTATTTGAGCACGCAGGCCATAGGGGTTTGAGAGCTTGATTGCGGAAGAATGGCAGCTTAAATGGGTTTCTAGTTAGCATTCAGGGGTTAGAGCGTAAAAGTACCTACACATGTTCCATAGTTGCTGACTCATTTAACCGTGAACTTCAAATTGAAGTGATCATTGTTGTTATTTCAATGGTTATGTGCTTTTGTTTGGCGTTTTTTTTCAGCAAAAATATATTTGGGCTCAAAATAATATAATTTATTATACCATACACATCCGTGTATTATATATGTATATATATATATATGCATCTACATATCTATATATATACTTATAGCATAGCTATGTATATACATATGTATATGTTGTGTATGTCCATAATTAGTATTATCAAAGGGGTATTTCTATGGCTGCTCTGGTGAAAAATACGCACGAGTATGTGAAGAACCGAACGACTACGGTTGGAATCAAATTACAACATTTCTAAGCCATTGTCTAAAAATTTCTTTGCGAGCAATATTATATTACAACAATTTGACCGACATACATACATACTCACGTAATAATCAAAAATGGAATATAATATCAAACGAAAAGTCGGTAATCGGTAGAAGTCCAACCTCCTAAATATACCATCTGATAATATATGACTCGGACTTGTTCATTTAAATCGACATTTTTTTCATTTCTTCTTAGTAGTGTGAAGTTTTGTTGATAATTTTAAAGAAGAGTTTTGGAAAGTCTACTTTATCACGAACGCAAGTTTTTAGCATTTAGCAAAGGTCACAGAAAACTGGTGTCATGCGAGTCATCCATTCAACACAGAAGAAGTAAAAGAAACAGTGCTTGAAAATAGTCGTGTTGGCAAGGGATCTCCACATCTTTTATGGATCCAATGAATTTTAATTAATGTTTTGGCTAAGAGGCGTGTCAATACTAGACTCGTACCAAAGAACTTTAATCTTTTGCGAAAATTACTCCGAATACATTCTGTAAAAAAGATCCTTGATAAGGTAGCTGAGGACTCTGCATTCATCAAACGCAACATTATCGGTCACGAGAAGTGGGTTATGACGTTGAAAATAATAACAATGGATGGAGTTAGTCGTCGACCAATTCCTGCTAAGCGTATTCCAGGATCGTTGGTCTAATGATAGAAATCAAGACGCCTATGGTGATTCAACACGGTCCCTTCGCGATGTGAGCGAGGCAAGAGTGCCCTTTCTGGCTAGCTTATGCCGCTTCCCTGAAAGAGGCTTCACTTCGTAAAAGTACGCCTGCATCCAAATTAATTGCAGCCACTTCTGCCAACACTACAGTGGTCTCGTAATTTAAATGTATGATTGAAGAAGAGCTCCTTATAGAAATGCCCTCTCCAACCTTCCCCCCTAGTTTTCACCCACCCATGAAAAAGCTCCCTCCGCCTGTTCTCTCTATCCTTATATCCTTCGAAGAGCCACCACGAGCAGCTACTGCGACGCAGTGATCCACATTTGCGAGAATACAGCAAAGAATATTGGCGTGTTTTCTTTCGAACCCTGGCTTCTCTGAGTTTTAGGGCCCACTTCGCAGCAATAGATCAGCCGGCAATGTCTAAGGGTACTTTGTTTAAAATGGTATTAAGTGCTATTGTTGGGGTAGCCGATGAAAGCTGCTCTTTGGGCACGTTCAAGCTTCTTAGCTATATAGCCTTTACGAGCGTCCTCCATCAGACGAAAATACCACAGAGCATTATTGTCTTGACTACGGTATCGTAGAACTAAAACACCACCGTTGGTGAGAGTCCACACATTTCCCTATAGCTCTACAGCAATATAAGCCAACGTCTTCTTTGACCTCTCTTTAATATTTGGTCTCTATGAATGCTTTCCATCAAGCATAAACCCTACTATTTCACTATTGAAGACGTGAACCTTCGAAAATGCTAGTATAATGGCTCAAAAGAAGCCTATATTGAAGCCGATAATAGAGATTTGTTTAAAATGCGTGAAAATATTGTTTTGGTTTTGTGCGGTCGGATCAAATTTGATTAGATGCTATGTAATTGTCGATATAAAATATATAGTTTTTGATAAAATATCGTACTTCGACACTTATCTTATTCCACTCTAAAGCTGACTCAGCCGAAACCAGCTTCAATTTGTGCGCCAAAACACAGTATGTTTGAAGCGATTAGTATTTTTCCAAAAGCCAGAGTCATTACTTGCAACAAATGACCACGAAAATTGTCTGTTATGCAGAAGAAAGAAGCAAAAACAGATGTTGAGAGCAGTGGCAGATATAGAACTTTGCGATGTTTGCTTTTTGGTGTTTTTCCCATTACAGGGTCATAAGAATAAGTACCTAAGCGCACACCGTGTTCGGCGGTATGGGATCGTGGATGCTGTTAACTCTGTTGCTTTTTTGTTGGCTTTGCGGCTGTAAAATTTGCAACGTGCCAAAAATCATAAATGTCAGCGAGACGGAGAGGGAGGGAGAAGCAGGAAGAGCCGTAGCCAAGCGTATAGAATGGGACGTAGGTAGGCAAAATTCTTACACGAAGAGAATACATAGAAACGTCAAATTGCAACAACGCCCTTGCGGCACGCCACATGCCGTTGCTTAAGTACTTTTAAGTGGGCTAACGTTGGCAAGTATATTCGCCACTACGTGAGTCATAAGAGCACAACACTCAACACTCATGTACATACATATGTATATTTACATATGTGTTTGCGAACATACATAAGTGCGAAGCCCTTTCCGATACTCAATCGTACGACAGTCACACGCGCTAAGAATTTATAATTTAGTTGCTTGCACCGTCAGGTTTTTGTGAATTGTGTGAAATGCAAATTTGCGATAATATAGTAATAGAGAGAAAAAATAAGTATATAATAACTATGTAAGCCCATGCAATCGTTGGGCAATAAACAATCAATTTTCGCAATTGAGTTGGCTGACCTCGGGAGTGAAACTCTGTGCGCCTGAAAGTAAGGTGCACAACAGTCACGTGCTCCGGTTAGAATTTTTAGTGGTAACAATAAAATTACATGAATGGATTTAACCGTTAGCAACAATAAAGACGACTGTGTATATTTTGGAATGAGAGGTGAAATTTACTTTGAAAAAAGTTAAGTTTTTGACTTTTATAATTGAGCAAACAGGAGATTAAAAATCTCCCAAGAAAGTTTGGTCATATTTTCAGATTCTAAACTGTATGACTGCTGTTAACACGGTTATAGTAGAAGAAGAAGAAGCAGAATGAATGGGCGACTGAAATGTTCATGAGATGATTGTTCAAAAAGTGTTAAAGGACGAAAGTTTAGTAGTTTATTTATTCATTCTAATAAAACGTGCTTTTGTCAACGCTTTTTTTAGTCCTCGAAACAGTCGGAATATTACTCTTCCGGTACAGATTCATATTCTTAGATTCAGTTTCTATCTCCTCGATGTACCATATAAATTAAATCTTTTGACAAACAGTCCTACCAACCTAAAAAAAAAATGACCTGCCTTTCTGATAATATAGCCCGCTAAAATTCAAAATTCGAGATACTTTTTATACAAACCTCGTACATCACTTTCTTAGCTACGGCACACATAACCATATAGTATCGTTGAGAAATCTTCATTTGTCCTCTTTTTAGTTTCACTTCAACATAAGTAAAATTTTTACCTTTTTCTTTAATTTTTTGCAGATTATTGTTTATTCTCTTGACATTTTACTGAAGCTATTTTAATTACATCAATGGCGATTCCAAACACAAGCAGTTGTTAGATTGCCTTTTATATTTCAGCATTTGGCAACTCTAGAGTTGCAATATGCAACTCACAACTTTATCGTAAAGTTTGACATGTTTGATGTTATACATACTCAGAACTTTTTGCTATACGTGGGCTATTTGTGTTATTTACAGTAACTTAAACTATTCATCTCAACCGAAAAATGGATTAAAATCGCTTCACTTTTGCGCGATTATTATTTATAACTTTGGAAGTGGATTAACTCAGCAACAGTGCATGGAGGTCCTAGCTCTCCATAAGACGAAGGATTTTCTTAATCACTTATGACCCCAGAAACTATTGATGCTATACCTGTTATTGCAAGATCTTTGTGTGACCTATCGTTTGAGACAACTATAGAAATTAGTCGGACAAACATACAGCCATGGACACATAAATAGCACACTTGGTCATCAAATAAGAAAACATTAATTTATTCCTTAGGTTTATCACTTACGGATTTAAAGAGGAATGCGTTTTATTTTAAAAATTATTCACTTTAATATAACTATAACACTGAAACAATAAATATTTTATTATCGCCAAAAAAAGACGAAAACATCAATATCCTATATGACAGCTTGGACACATAAATAGCACAATCTGAAAAGGGTTTTAAAAAAAGGTACAAAAATTTATAAAAATTATTAAAAAATTGCAAAAGAGTGTTCATTTCGTTAGTATTTTGTACTATATCCATCATTTTTAAGCATCCGCTCACATCTTTGCTGCATGCTGTCCACCAGTTCTTGATATCGTTCCTTTGGGATTGAATACCAAGGCTCCTCAATTCCAGCCCATAAATCATCAAAATTTTTTAATTTTTTGCTTGCTATTTTGAACTTTATATCATTCCATAAATTTTCTATTGGTTTCAGATCTGGGTTTTGCACAGGCCACTCATATATTCTAAATTTTTTATTGCCGAGACCATACTTTACTACCTTTGCGGTGTGCTTCGGATCATTGTCTTGCATAAATGTCCAGTTTATGGGCATGGATTGAAATACATTTTATTTTTCAGTACATCCAAATACTAAAACTGGTTCATTTTACCATTTATTCGAACAATTGGCACGATGCCATGCCATGAAAACACGCCCCGGACCATGATACTTCCACAGCCATACTTAATGGTTTTTTTGGTATACCTAGGTTTAAGGGATTGACCTTGTGGACGACGTAAACATTATTTTCCAACTGGTACCTTCCTATTTATCTTGGTTTTGTCGCTCAAAAACACGTTCTTCCAAAATTGTGCTGGTTTGTCTCCGTGGGCCTTTCCAAATGCCAGTCGAATTTTGATGTGGCGTTTTGACAGGAGTGGTTTCTTGCTGGTAATTTGTCCAAAAAGTTGAGATAAGTTGAGTCGTCTTCCTACAAGCTTTCTGGACACGTCCACACCATATTCGTCATTAATTTCGATCATAATTTCTCTGGTTGGCTTAAAAGGATCCGCTTTGCTCTTCCGTACTATGTATTTGTCAACACTAATATCGGATTTACGTGGTCCTGGTTTTCTTGGTATCTTTTTATTGACACAAGGTGGGTCTGTTTTGTTGCATAAAGAGCATTTTATAACATTTTTGGAGAGCAATATATTATTTTAGCAATTTTGACAGGATCTTTTCCTTTTTTGCTCATATTGGATATAAGGGACTCCCTTTTTCCGGCGTGGAATGTTTTTTTCCTTTTCATTTTAACGAAATATCGATGAAATAATTATATATTCGCAGAATTAAATTAAAAATATGCGAGAACCTCACACAAAATTAAAAAAAAAGTACGAACTTAAAAATGTGCTATTTATGTGTCCACCTCAAATCAACACTATACGCAATAAAATTGTCGCGTACAAAATTTAATAGAAAATAAACAGTATTTTTATGCAGGGAAATGAGCCTCATAACAGTGACAAGTAGATACATACCAAATTTTTATTGTTCAGCTACTTTAGGATTAAAAAAAAATTAGAATTAATATGGGATTCAGATGTGTGCTATTTATGTGTCCATGGCTGTATATTCAATATTGCGTGAACATTTGATTGTAAAAAACAACTTTTTTCACGTTGGATCCCTATACAAAAAACACTCCTATCGATTGGCTGAGGGAAAAGTTAATAAAAATACGATAGTGGTGCTTCGAAACATGTTTATGATATCATGACAAGGGATAATCATCGAATGACTTCTTTTTATTCCTGTACGTCAAAAGTTAACTAAGATTTTCAACACTTGAAGAGGCGGTTGATGCGTTCAAAAGGCATAGTTTGGAGATACTTCAATTAGAGTGGCAAAATTGCTTCGACAATTGGTTCAAACGCATGCAAAAGTGTATAGATCTTAAAAAAGAATATTTTGAAAAGAGAGATAAAACGATTTTCGATGATTAATATTTTATTCCTCTCTCTAATTCCGAAATATAAAAGACAACCCCACGTAATTACATATGTACATATATATGATAAACGAATAACTTATTTTCTTCTGAACGTCGCTGTATAAATATTTCGTAAAACATAGCAGACTTTTTCATTTTTACATTTCTGCAAAATATCTGTCAGCAAAAGTGCATCTGTTACACATCATTGTGGTATGAAATATCAAAAAGACAACCGCAACGATACACAAGATTTAATATTTGACATGCAGCATGTGCCCATGACAGTTTGAGAATGCATACGCAAAGCTTATATATGAAGAAAAATTTGTACACTCTTCATCACACAGACATTTCTTTACACTCATATGGAAAAATATCATAACCGTTGTGTGCGAAAGTCTTTTATGATCCACATTAACTCTTTAATTGCCACAAAATCTTCATGAAATTTTCTCACGCAGCAACGTAACTTGCAACAGCTGCCACATAACGTGCTCTGTGGAAAAATCTAAGAACGTGCGTGGGCAGTCGGGCTAATTCTGTTGCTCTGTCTAGTAGTGAAGCTTAATTAATTTTAATTGTTACAATAATTCCCTTTTCCTTTTCAAAGCAACTGAGCACTTTTATAGCTCAGCGCTGCGTGGAAAGTGCTGTAGTAATAGAGCGTATCAAAACAACGGTAAAAAATGTTGAAACTTCGCTAGCGAACGTGATTTATGTGTAACCATCAAGCGTAGTTGGCGCACCACAAAAGGCTGTCGTGATCAATGGTAACAAAGTGAGGGCCCAACGAAAGTCGTATAAACGAATAATTGGACGCTGACCTAATTAATTAAAGCGCGCTAAGTTTGAGCTATGCCAGGAAATAGCAAAAGTTAATCAGAAGCACACACACAGTGACATATAAATGTTCATACATACATGTACATAAGTATGGGAACACACGATTGCTTATTAAAAGTAGCCTTTTATGGACGCCTGTGATAAGCCAAAAGAAATATTCGTCGTGAAGTTTCTAAGAAAATACTAAAGGGAAATTCCATATGACTCTGTGAGGGGTAGAACTGTAGATATACATATACATATGTGAAAATGAAGGGTGTGCTTACGTCAGTCAAACGTCGATGTCAGGCCAATATCTCATGAAAGGTAAGCTATTTCGCACATTGACTACATGTTCAAGTCAGTTAAAAATTTAAGCACGTTTTACTTTCAATTGCTTGCGGACTAAGACAGATTATGCAGTTTGGTTGGAACAGCGCGGTTGACCGGTAGGAAATAGAAACACGCTTAGCACTTGGGGCGATACTATGGTGACAATTAAGCCAGGCTATCGAGTGACGTTAGACAACTTATTACGTGACATATCCCTTAACAATACAACAAATAATATAATTACTATCACGTGAGGACTACAGCGTGCTAAGTACAAAACAAAAATATATAAAACATTACAACAAATAGTGGTATAAAAGTAGACCAGAATATCAAGAGAAAACAAAACAGACGACAAAAATTAACTCCAAGTCGGCGAGTTCATATTTTATGCCTTGGTCTCATATGCCCGAGCGCTTCAAGCAGCACTTCATTCAACTTCACTTCACTTCAAGAGACTTGATGGAACTGCCAAGCACTCAGCGCGGAACACCTACGATTCTCGTAAATTTTTTAACCAACTGACATTTTTGAGTAATTTGATTAATTAATTAAATGACATCTGTACGTGTCCGAACGTCAGGCGGTTGGCATCAAGCGTTTTTCATCGATGACAGCATCAACGCTGCTGCACTGGCGCCACGACTTTCTGGGCACTCACGTTCGCCTGCGTAAGGAAGTTCGAGTACGAGTAAGTAGCTCAATGAAGTTGGGCATGCGGGAGCACAACTGGTTCACATCACGTCACGTGTCAACTCACAACAAGCACATACGTCGCGGTACCGTTGAGCCCATCAACAGACGAGCGGACAATCGACCGTCGGATGTCGCAACGTGTCAACAATGCGTGGCATTCAGCAGCGCGTCTCAGAAGTTTTGTTTTTGTCATGGGTTCATTCCGCACCAGCACTGGTCAGCACTTGGCATGCACAACATTGCTGTTGGTCTCAGGCAAGGCATGGCGCCAAAGGTGAAATGCCAACGGTGCACGTAAGCTCTTATGTGCCACGTTCCAATGAGTGTAAGATCTTCTTTTATTCATACGCTCCAACTCATGTGTTGTGGCTCATGCATTGGAGTTTAGGTATGTGTACTCGTACATAATTTCTTATTCCACACGTACTCTTTTCGTTTAAGTAATTGAGTTAATGAGCGTCGGTGCATGTCGTAATTGGTTCTGTAGGCGCCATGTTGCAAAACTTGCGCGTCTTCGCTGGTTACCGGTTGTACTTGCCCGTCTGTCGTTGTAGCAGTGGTACTTGCCTGCTTGAGCCTTTTAGTTGGCGCTTATTTGCACAGCTTATGACCGGCTTTGCATTTGTTGTGGTCATTAATCTTCAATAGTCTGGCTGATTTCATCCAATGTGTCGGCTTGGTCTGTCTGTTTGCTTTGCATTTGACGGAGTGCAGGCTTGCTGTTAGGGCATTTACACAGAATGCGGTTAATCGGGGTATATTCAAAAGATATACCATCTGATTAACTTTTCAGTGACGTGAAAAGTTTGTCTGGCGATTTTTCTTCTTCGTCTTCATTGGCGTAGACTTTGCTTATGCGATTATAGTCGAGTGAATAACAACGCTCCAGTTGTTCTTCGTTCTCGCTGTTTGAAGCCAATTGATCCTTTTCCACCTGGTCTTTCCAACGGAGTGGACGTTTTCCTTTTCGTCTGCTTCCCCCGGCGGGTAATGCGTCGGATACTCTCAGAGCTGGAGTCGGACGACATGACCAAGCTTGGCTGCTGTCTCTCAATTCGCTGAACTATGTCAATGTCGTCGTATAACTCGTACAGCTCGTCATTTCATCGACTGCGGTATTCGCCGTTGCCAAAGCGCAAAGGACTATAAATCTTCCACAAAACCTTTCTCTCGAAAACTCTTAACGTCGAGCACTCCTGACGTGGACTTGTGATTGTCCATGCCTCCACACTATATAACAGAACGAATTTGGTCTTTGTCCGTCGAGAGATGACTTTCTTTTTCAATTGCCCACTCAGTTTAAAGTAGCACATGTTGGCGAGAGTGATTTTGAGTTGGATTTCAAGGCTGATATTTTGTTTGCATTAATGCTCATTCCAAAATAAACGAAATTATCTACGTCTATACGTACAAAGTTATGACTGTAAACTATGAAGTCTGAGCTTAGTCGCTAGTGCGACGACTTTTTGTTTGATGACAGGAGATATTTCGTCTTGTACTCGGTCTCAACTTGACTCATAGCTTCGCTTTTTTATCCAGTTTGGAAAAAGCAGGACTAAAGTCATGGTTCAGGCCGCTGTACACATTTATAGAAGATTGTATCTTCTCTGTTTAACTCTGCAGCTCATATTTTTTCTCCAGCAATATATTGAAGAAGTTTCCTTGTCTGAAACCTCGATTAATAACGCACTGCTCGAAAAGGTCCTTCCCGATTCCGACGGAACTTTATTTGTTCCTCAACGTCAGCGTACTCAGCCGTATTATGTAGTTTTGTAAGGACGTAGCGGCATAAAGGTAGCTCCTTTTTTACTATTTTTATAGACAAATTCACACTCTTTAAGATCTAAATCATTTATTAAAGGTTAGAAGCTTCGCCGAGATATTAATACAAACTGACGTTAAATGGCATGAGCTCTGCGACCATTAAAGCCATCCTGATATTTCATGCTGTAACCACATATGATTCGGAGTAAAAATAATATTACTTGCTACGTGCTGCGTCACTTGTTTTCAGTGCAGCTCGACAGCACCTCGAAGTGACAGCGTACATAGGAGACATCAAGTGTCAGATGTCAAATGCGAATATGATGAGACTTGAAGGAAAAATAAAAGTCAACATTTTCAACAAAAAATTTAAGCAAAAGTGGTTGTTGGAAGTTTTAGACATATCATATATAAGGTATATGTATGTATTTCTACAACGGCAGTGACCAGTTATCAACTATACCGGAGTTTGGCTGCGTTGATTATAGAGAGGTCTGCTAGGAGAGACCGGCGTTTTTTATGCGAGTGAGCAAGCGAGATAAAAATAGAATGTTAGCCATAAAATGGCACATGTGGAGCCGCAGCCGCCAGTCGCTTTACTCAAGTGTATCTACAATTATTTAATGAAATTCGCAAAACGGCCGCGTCGCCTTGCACGCCACTCGACATTATGGGTGACATGTTTTGACTGTATTTTAAATTTATGAATGGCATTAAGCTGCACTAGTGGCACATATGTATGTATACAGCCTTTAACTTCGCTACAAAATGACAATGTGTGGCATAAAGCCACAAAAGAAAGGACAGTGAAAGGATGTGCTGTTGCAGTATGAACCTCAAAAACAATATTAGAGAGTACAGAGTGTAGAAAATTGAACCTAAAGGCAAGAAAAAAAACTTTAACTTATGGTTCCATCGAAGGTGAATACCCTTCCCGACGTTTTCGAGACAAATTTTGTTAAGTGATGAGGACCATTTCTGGCTCAATCGGTATCTAAACATGCAAAATTACCGCATTTGGGACGAAAGGAGAACATGAAGAGATTCAGGATCTGCCTTTTCATCCAGAAAAAACAATGGTTTGGTGTGGTTTGCGGCCAGGTGGAATCATCGGTCCATATTTCTTCAAAAATGATGCCAGTTAGAGCTTAACCGTCAATGGCGACCATTATCGCGAAATGTTAAACGACTATTGGGTGCCTGAAATTGAAGCTCGTGATCGCGGTGACATTTAGTTTCAAGAAGACAGCGCCACTTACCACACATCGCATCAATCATTGGGTTTATTGAAAGAACCCTTTAGTGTGCAAATAATTTTACGTTTTGGGCTGGTTGGTTGGATGCCAAGATCGACTTAGCATTACTTTACATTATGTAAAGTCCAAAGTCTAAGCGGACAATCCCGCTTCAATTCAGGCCATGGAGCAAAACATTAGGCCATGGAACGAAACATCATGCCTTTCATTAGCCAGTTACCAGTCGAACGAGTCAACCTCGAAATGGGTCACCTTTAAAAGGGATCAAGTAAAATATAAAAATTCACATTGTTTTAAAATTTTAAAGATTATGGAAATATTAAATTGAATTAAGTAATAGAATTTTTGCAAAAAAGTCAAAGCCGAATATTATGCCAGCGGCTTGCATAGCTTTTACAGATCTACTTGTATATCCAGCTATGCATTTCATATCAGCACAAGTAGCCACCATTCTGTACTTTCTTAGCAATTATTTAATTAAAATTATTGCAACTGTCATTTATCAAATCAATTTGCATAGTTTATTTCATAACAGCTGCAATGGCATGGCAAACTTAACCTCATTTGGCATGAACCACAGCTCTTGCCTTGAACTACAGCACAGCTTTCAGAGCAAGCACAAAAATATTTTTTGCCACAAACGCTCTCCATTCTCCTTGCAAGCGTGGCCAAAATACCAATTACGGTACAACTTGCAGTTTGTGCAAACTTTGTTTTGTCGGTCGACTCGTTGCATGACCGCAAATATTGAATGTTGCCAGCGCTCTCGAAGCGAAAAAGTTAGTACGAGCAGCACGTTATGTAAGAAAGTGCTGGTGCAACAAACAACAAATTTGTCAGCTGACAAAAATGGGGTTGCGTGTCCCTGCTGCTTTGCTGCTCTCTTCGGGCAAATGTGTTAAATGACAACGTGTCCTTGCACTGTTCGGAAATGCACTGGCATGTTTTACAACCAGTAAATATAGAATACAAGCACATTTGTTATGGACTAACCACTGTTGACATGTGATCACAGAAGATGGTTGGGTGCAAGCAAAAATTGCTTGTCAGCGGAAAATGGAAAACAAATGGAAAAAGACTAGACCAAAAAGTGTTGGTTTGTGGTTTGGGCGCTCGTACGGTTATAACGTTAAATAAAAAATATAAAAATATTAAATATTTTTTCGTTTTTTAAATAGGCTATAACAAAGAAATAAAAATAAAACACTTCTACGAACCCTCACTTCCTTGCCATGTCCGTTAATAATACATTTTTTGACTAAAAAATAGAGTTTTAGTTTCAAAATTTATTGGATTTTCATGTTAATAAAGTGATAAATTTGTACCTGCTTAAATTATAGAGAATTGCCAAACTAAAAAGTGTTGGAAAACTCATTTCCTAAGATAATTTCCCAGAAGTGCAAGCGTGTTCGTTAACGAGTCGTAAAATTGTTCAATCGGCCATAATTACGAGTCAGTCAGGCCCAAGAGAATCCAGCAGATTTATTAGTACCATTATCGATTGACACGACAAAAATCATAAAACTTGATTTAATACACAATTCAATGCGAATGAAGCGAGTAAGACGCATATACCAAACAAGCAGTGAAGTAGCTCCAAAGTGATTGCAACCAACGGTTGAAGTGTGAGTGGGAGAGCGGATGGGCTAAGCCAAATAAATGAATTGCTCATCAAAATTTCTAGGCACGTTGCCATTGCACTGTAGTTTGCTGACGGTTTTATCATGCCTTAGCTGCGATTCCGTTGAAATGGACACAGGGGAAATGGTGTAGGGCCTTTGGGGACGACGTAGAAAGGCACTTGCGCATTGTGAGCGCATAATCAAACGAGAGGGAAGTATTGAGGAGTCGATAAGGAAGCAAGATAAAATCGTATTTATGTCATATATCATATATACAAACAATAAATAAAATAATACATCGATATATGCAGGTGTGGTGTGCGGTTGGTGAGCAGAAATACATTTTTTGCGGAGTGGAGTTTGCGATGTGAGTGGCGAATCGAATAGGCGAAATATTGTTTTTATTTTATTTTAGCTGATAATTTATTAAAGAAAACCAATGGTGAAACTTATAATGCGATTTCTCATATGCCACTGTTGCCTACATTTCGGCGCGGAAATAATAATAAAGGAGAAAGTCTCAGCCGATTCTAACTCATACAATTTTGAGTATCATTGCAAGTAGGAAAATTGAAAAATTGAAGTTAGAAACTAAAAACTTAAGTGAAAATTCGTAGCATTCCAGAAAAGCATGATGAAGAATTTTCAAGCCCCAAACGCTTGCTGGGTAAACAGCAAAGACAATACAGAAATCTGTAGAGCAAGCAGAACGTGAAAAACAAAGCATATTAAATGCAGAGCAATTAAATTACGTAAGTGGCAACAATTTTCGAAATTGTGCGAAAATTCATGGGCAATGAAAAAAGAAATGGTAATCAAAATAAACAGAAGCAAAGTGGTTTAAAAGTAGGCAATGAGTAAAAATAAATTAAAAAATATTTTAATGTAAAAAATTGAGGGAAATTGTATAAATATAGACTTCATTGACGGCGCCAGCACTTGTTAGCGACACAAGAAATAATATTTATAAAATGGATGACGCGGCAGATATGAAATTAAAAATCAACACATTATACGAGTGTGTACATTGTGAGCAAGGAAGCGGGTGGGAGAGCATCAACAAGGATTGACATCGCTACCTGTTTCCAACAATAGCAAATGAATGAATATAAGTAATATGCAAGTATAGGGTATTTTGCAGAGCAGAAATAAAGACAAAAGAAGAAAAAACGTTAACTTCGTTTGATATAATACACAAATACAAAGATGCCTTAAGAATTTTGATCGATCCGTTTATCCGCGACCGAGCCTTCCTATACGCTTCTCCACTAAAGGCGATTTAACCTCATACGCTGCTGCTTAACTATCGCTAGGTATAGCGACAACACCGTCGAAACGCCGCCCTTTGGAAAAAGGAACAGTGGTGTGTCTTCCCCTAGGGTTTTCATTTGTTGAGGCGACATTATTTTCTTTTGCCGAAACCTCTGCTGTTATTAGCAGCATGCTTTCGCTGCGATGCAGCGATGTGAGCTCCAGGCTAATCCACCATGCCTAATTCACCGCAAGGTTGAGTCTAATGGGAGGCCAGGGAATTTGACCTCTTTAGATGCCTCCAACTGCTTGACACCGAGTGTTAGGGATCTCAAATCCGGAAGATATCCTCTCTTAGTAAAAGAGACAATGGTTGTTTTTGACCGGCTGATATGTATATAACCATACCGTATTATTGGCCTGATAATGGCATGACAATGTCATTTGCGTACGCCTGGCATTGGATTCCATTGCTGGTGAGCAGCTCAAGAAGCTCACCTACTATTAGGCTGGAGGATAGAAGGGAGGGCACCCTCTGAAGTACCAAGCCGGCACGTTCTTTTTCTACAGTACCTTGATCTTGCGTGGAACGCATTATTAAAAGCAATGAACTGAGGGACTAGTTCGCATATATAAATACGGACAGACAAGGACAACAAGCTTCTGGAAATAAATACATGTAAGATGTACGAGCTAAATGTTTCCAACTGAAAAATGGAGAAAAATTCAAAATCGGCTTGCCAAGATGGTTCTCACAGTGGCGGTGGTCATAAGCTCAAAATTATATTTAAACTCCTGAAACCATAAATAAAAACAAAAATGATACCCTTTGTACAGACATAATATAACATATAATCCTCTGAAAGGTACACCTTTCAAATGTTAATATCTTTATTTTCACTCCAGCAAATCAACCCGTTTCTTGTTGGAACACGTAGGACAATAAAAATCATTTCAACGTAAGTAAACATGCGCCAAAAAGTGTAGCATACTTCTCGGATTGCCTGCAATAATATGCGCGCAGGCAGTCATTTATGGTCTACATTATGAGGCGAGCCATATTTTTGGGTGCATTTTCGGCAACAAACAGAGATAAAATTTACATGCATGTCGCGTTACAGCTCCACAGAAACATCTCACTTTGTACGATTATACAGATGTTGATTTGAGTGGAATTGGCTGCCGCTGCTACGCATACTTTGCATAATTTAACGTCCGACGTATGCATTTTAACACAATCTTTTAAAAATGGCTTAAAATTACCATAAATGCAATAAAGTCACAATTTTTTCCCCACACTTTATTTGCCGTATTGTTGGTTACCCGAAAGGATTTGCGTAAACACAGACGACAGCATCGTGCAGCACAGTCGGCTATGGGTATGCAGTGGCTCACAGGCGGCAAGAGACACGAAATACAACTTCGAGCCATTAATAAATAAATATGAGTACACGAAGTTGGGTGAGTCGGTAATACAAGCTTTTGAAAAATTAATGTACATAAATCTCGCGAAAAATGAGTAATACCAACACATATGTATATACATATATATTATTGTATATATATTTGGTATATAGGTAAGTGTAGCCCCAACAGTGGACAATTTGGGTTGAACGCTTTGACCCTCGTCGTCGGAATTCCATTTAAATTACACACTCCACTGCATACCCACACTTAAGAGTATGTACAGCTGCACTCGGCTGCCTTTAACGTGTGTGCAACTTGGTCTCACCATGTAATTGAAGATGGTTGTGTGTCGGTGGCTGTGCAACGGATATCCTTCGGGGCATGCTATTTGGCCACTCATGTCATATTTGCGCCATGATTTATTTATGTTAATCCTTCGAGTTAGTCGCGTAGGTGGCATCGTGTGACATGAAGGCTGCGCATGTAATGCATTATAGCGGTATCTGTGTACTGCTTGACGTACCCAGAGGACCTGCGGCGCCTGTTTTCACACATGCTCACACACACACTTTTAATGAACGCATTCCGCTCCGAAAAGGACATTAATTGCGAAAAAAGCTGTAAATATATTTAATGTTTTCAATATGAAGTTGTTAAGTCAGGTGAATGCTCAACTGAGTGAATTTAATTAAAAACAAATATTTATTCAGCAGCTTTTTAAAAGGAAATATGTCAGCAATAATCGGAGATGGATGGATGAGTAATTGCAAAATTCGATGTTAAAATGATGTGAAAGGAAGTAAAAAAGATACTATTTTTCTCGATGTTCATCGGTCAGTTTCACATGGAAGCTATGGTCCGATTCTTCAGAAACTGTAGTATTACCTGAGATTACAATCTATGCCAAATTTCGTGACGATACTTTGTCAAATTAAACAGTATTCCATAGCTTGAGTTAGCTTAAATAGGTAGGCCAATAAGCCACGCATAGACCAGTTTTGGTCTTTTGCGATACCAGATGGAGTACAGTTCCTAGGTCCAAGAGAAGTAGTCATCCTTTAGGATGCCTGCGCTTGACGCAAATTTAATAGACTCTGCGACCTCACTATCGATACCTCCTCCAGTGTATCATACCGTTGGGACCTCAGATGCTTACATCGTAGTCTTGCCAATGCGGACAAGTGCACATGAGATGCTCTACTGTTTCCTTGGTGCCCTGCTCAAAACATTTCCTTCAGTCTCTGCGGTCGTGTGCCGCCATCAGACAGTGATTAGTTAGTATTCCGATCATTTTCTTACAGTCTTTTCTATCGAGTGCCAATAGGAATGCTGTGCACTTCCGATCTACCGTTTTGCTAACTTTTGCAGTCTTGCACCCAAGTAGCTCGTTCCATCGTGTTTTGGCTTTCTTTACCATGCTTCTGTCGAGATCGTATATAGACAATGCATGGGTTTCCCAACGTTTATCACGTTTCGGGATATTAGTCTTGCACCATTCTTGGCAATCTCGTTGCCCTCGAAGTTGCTTGCTTCTGGCAACACTTTCTACTGCTGCTATGTTTCCCAAGACACTTCTAGCCGATATGCGGTACGAGGTTACTGCCTTGATTGCAGCTTGGCTGTCTACTTAGATGTTAACTCTAGAATTGCCTTTAAGTACGTTAGAGGCTTTCGTAATAGAAAAGACCTCACATAATAATTCAGTATATTCCGCACCAACTCTATCCTCCATTTTCGAGCCATCATTATAGCTGTTTTGAGGCAATAATAAGAGTTGTATTAAAATAAGTAAAAATCAAATTTTTCATTGTCATTCCGGGTCATATTTGATCAAACGTTATGTTATCGGCTATTCACTTTTTAACACAAGTTTAAAGTTTAAGTCTTTTAACACAAATTAATGCTGTAAGCCATCAATATCTCAGCGAATTCTCAAAGACGAGTTTACTTTAAAAGCCCCTTTGAATTGTAAAATTATATTTTTTGAACCCTCGTGCCATTCCTTCGATTTTCTCAAGATATATTCATGTGTAACTGTCCAATATTTGCTCTATTAAGGAGTCATAAAGTGAATAAAGTTAAGTAAAGTGCGTGAGAACAATGCATTTAGTTGATAAGGTCTTCAGAAATGAAAATATATATGTATCTCCTTTCCTGATTTACGTGCCCCAAATACCCGCTAAATGGCGTATCTGCTCTTATAGATACATTGCTAATTATCACGAAAACTTTTATAAATAAATATTAATCACATAAATATTCAAGGAGGAAACAAAGATAAACGCACAGCTGTTTCGCCCCGCTCACGGCACATATCCCGGTCAGATAAGCCATTATTAACTGCTGCATTGTCTTTTTACGCTTGTTTGCCATGCGATAACAGTAAAACAATACAATAGTGCAATATCCGAGTGTGTACACTTATTTATAGATTTATCGCATTTCGCAACGACTATAAGCGCTTTGCCAAATCCACACACACACTCACGCATGCTCGAAATGTGTCAATATTTTATTGTTCACGTATGTTTAATTATTCCCGAAAACCGCAGCAGCATCCGCAAGAAATTAATTAAGTTTTCCGCATGCGTACAAACACAGAGACAGTTCTGGAATTTTCCTGTCATCACTCAATATTCGCAACATTGCATCAGGAAATGAAAAGTATCAGCGCAACCAGGATGTGTGAAGGCGGTGGTGGTGGCGATGATGTCACAATTCCATCACCGAGGCGGCCAAGTTCATTAAGCTTTATTGTTTATGCCGCGTGCGGATGGCGCAGCAGGCGAGTGTTGATGGCATTGATGGCGCCATTATTAACAGCCCGGCCGTCACTGAGCTCGTATTTGTTTGACAATCAAACCGATGATATTAATAAAATCACTGGAGCAGCGATAATTGCATTTTGAGTGTGACTATGCTGGGACTTGGGTTTCATGTTGCAAGTGTGTGGCAAACCGAAATTTTGCTTACTTTGCGGGGGGTATGAAAAGCTCAACATTGGCATGGCAATTCATGCGGGAGATTTTTACGAGCAAACTCTTAAAGATTTGTGGTGTAATTTAGATGTTGAAAATGAGTTCATCGGCGTTAAATTGAAATTTATTCCATTTTGAACTTACAGTCACGAGGGAATACTTTTTATGGCAAAATCTGACAGCTGTCAGCATAATTTATTGTAAGTATGTTGTAAATGTTTACGTACCTGCAAAGAGAAGAGAAAATCTTATTTTATTGATGTAAATTAAGAGCATTTAAAGTTAGATAACAAAAGAGCAAGAACAAGAGAGAATTACGTTCGCATGTTCATTTTATATAAGATTGGTCAGAGTAGTCACGCAAACAAGCGTCAAATTTGACACTTCCTAGCTGACACTGACAAGTGTTGACATTTCAATACGATGCGTGTAATTTGTAAACTGATAAAAACAATTGCAACAGCGGCGAATGGAGAACGGCGAAAGTGAAGCTTCACGAAAAGGGCGGCTGAAGAGGCATTAATTACGCTTATCAGTGTGTAAATATGTGAAATGTGAGTGGGAGGCAATAAAAATGCAGCATACTTGGTAAACAGCAACGAGCAACAGCGTAGTTACACAGTAGGAATTTTACAGAAACGATCCCAGAACCGAACTTCATCAAGCATAATTGAGGGCTTTTACTTTGCAGGCAGTGCCAGCAGACTGCCGTACGAAGGAAAGAGGTTGAAGAAAGGTATTAAAATTTTTCAAACTGAAGAACTCAGTACACGAATGACACTGTATAATAAATACAAATTGTCACCTAAAATGCAAAACAACGTATTATCAAAAAAATCGAAATTGAATATTTTATTGTTTATTTTCAGCTTTCGCGCTCAGATGTAACCTATTCATAACCATTATATAACTATTTTATAACCAAAACTCAAATTTTGTTTCAATATGTGGATTTTTTATATCGTTTTTCTTTCGGCTGAAAACTTATGAAAAGTGATGTTATGTTATTTTGCATTTTAGGTGACGAAATAATAAGTAGCTCAAGGCATATAAAGCATTTGACTCTGTAAAAAATGTTGTCCACATTTCCTGCTGGGGCGCACGCGGCTCAACTTGTGACTCGACTAAAATGTCAGCAGTCATAACAGCGCCGATAACCATCGCTTGGTGTGTAAATAAGCAAATTGGCACATAAAAAACAGTCAGTGGCCGCAGCGGCAGCATAAATGGTCATAAAAAAGAAAACAAAATATAATTAAGTGCAATGAATAATAACACCTGTAAACAAAGCTGCTGCGGCCTGACAGCTGTCATTGTGCAAAAACTAAGTGCGGAAGGAAGTGAGCTGGGTGTGGCAATAGCGCACGTTTAACACTTACATACACACACAGACAGAAATGATCAGCTAAATGAGCTGTTTATGACGGTGCAAAAATCTATAGAGTCTGGAGCTACAAGGGGATATTAAGTTAAAAAATCGCTGTTGGAAGAAAAACATATAAAACTATAGCCTCGTCATCAGATCTAGCTGTCGAAAGGTCAAAGAATTTTAACGGAAAATTTAAAAAAATTGACCACTTTTCAAGGTTTTAAAGTACTATTTCTTTGAAAGTTTTCGATTTTATTATTCGACAGAGTTAACAGCCAAGCGGCAATTAAGATAATAATATCACAGCGCATTGCGTCAGAGATGCGTTTGGAAATAGAGAGAAAAAATATACAGGGAATTGTCCGGAAAGTAACAGGATTTAAAATGGGCTCCTTCTGCTTCCATATCTGGGCTGTAGGGCGGCTTTCATTAGGTACATAGCTACATCCAAAAAGACCTGGTGCCACCGAAACACACCACTTCTTGCTAAAGCAACATCTGAGTAAACCTGCCTGATCATATCAAAAGTCTCTGTCGCAGAGTTTCACACAGAATTTAATCGCGTACGGACGCTGCATTTTCGGTTTGCGCCACTCACAGAAACATGTCGCACGAAAATGTTTGTCCTGACTCTCCAGGTGCTCGAAGACAACTGACCAGCTGCTCGTTAGTTAGTTAGGAACACCCTCTACCGAATCCAGTCGGTGTTCGCACGGTCCGAAGTACAGTCGCGGCGGAAGAAAATCAGTCCAACTACTTTCCTGGCAAACCCTATATACTTGTTGGCGGAAAGCGGCGTCCCGACCACAAGGGCGTTCCATGAAACGAAATAGCTGAGGAGGCTCAAGAAAAGTCTTTGAAAACGATTCACAACGAAACTTCAGAAAGGGCTGACAGACGTATCAGAGTGAGATGGAATGCAAGTGACCGTAAGGAACACACGCAAGCTTTCTAAACACACAGTCTTGAAAAGACTGCAGAACGGTTGTTGGCTTAGTCGCAGGTCACACCATCAAGAATTACAAAGTACCTGTAGGCCAGGTAGCTAGAGTAACCTATTCCATAGAGCGATAGTAATTTTTATAACGAATGTGCAGGCAATCCGAAGCCCAAGACTTGTAATATTTCAAATTTTTCTATTATTTTGTTTGTAGAACGGTGAATTAGTCGAATATGACTTGTGGAGCACTGTCTTGACAACAGAGCTTTCACATCGCCAAATATGCACAAAGACGATGTCAAAAAGGTTCGCTTGATATCTTTACGCTATTAGCTATTTTTATTGACTTCATTTGGCGGTCATAGAAAATAGTTCAGATAATTTTTATTATGTTGCCGTCCATAAATGTCGCTTTCGGCGGTACACTGCGCCCATCTTCTTCGGTTGTCAAATACCAGGATTTCATAAACCACTTTCAAATGACTACTTCGCCATTATTTGCTATCAGCAACATTCTTAGCATCAAATATTTTCATTAAGACACGAAATGCCTTTTTATCGCTACCTCTCACTTTTGGTCATTCAGATCTTGTCGAACATTAGTCGTTGAGCAGCTTCTTTGCAAATAATCTGAACTCTGCAGCTGGCCGGTAGCGAAAGTATAAAATCTCGTTCCATCGCAACTTTCGCATGAGTTAAAACCAATCGCAGCCACAAATTCAATTTGCATCCTCAAATCGAAAATAGCGCCATAATTCGCCGGCTAAAGAGTGCCAAACGTGCGATTATCCGACACTTTTCCACAAAAACAAAAATATTGGAAAAATCTTTTGCATATTACTTTTGCTCCGATGCAAATGGAAAAGTCGTAAAAAGAAAAAATTAGCGCAAAAATACCGGTTCTACATTTATAGGTCAGCAAAACTGGCGGTGGCATCGTTGCAATGAACAAATAAAGCGAGCGCATACATGCTAGCATATATAGTGTACATCTAGCGGTGCTTTATTTCGCCTTTTATGTGCACAGAGTCGAGGTTGCCTCTGCCAAGCGAGAGGACAAAGTTGAGTCAAGCCTGGTTGAAGTGAGTGTTTAGCGCTTCTAAAATGTCTGTACAAGTATGCCGAATGCACGAAGTTGAACCTGCTCACCACACATATACATAGACAGACAAATATATTGATCGGAATAGTGTTTAAGTGGGGCTAATGCAGAGTGGCAGTGCACCGAAAGGAGGTTATTAGATGAAAGGCAAGAATGAAAAATTTTAAATTTTTAATGGAATAAAAGTTGAAAAACTTAAGGAAGAAGTTGAATTAATGAACGTGGTGAAAAGAATGACAACTAAAGTTCAGCTAAAATACTACAGGAAGGCAAAACTATAATCCGCTAGTCGATTCAGTGACGGTGTTTGCAGAGTTAGGTTAAGTAATATGAATGGATTGCTTTAATAACAAAAAAGTTCGTTTAAACTGAAAATAAACAGAATTTAGATTATAAAATCACTCAGGATTGTAAATAGTTGATGAGCAGTTCTCTAAAGACGGCGCACTTAGCCTTGCTAGTTTCGAGCACACAAGTTCTCAAGGCTGTATCTCCGAAACTATTATTCGGATCAACTTGAAAATTTAGGACAATATTCTAGAGGTGTTATAGAATTTAATAAGACAATGAAAAAAAATCAATTTTTTGAAACCCGCAAACCCATGTGGATTAAGACGGATTATCAAAGACTTACGTAGCGAAGTTAAACCGAGGGCATCTAAAGAGTTTCTAAAAAAGTATCAAATAAGTATCAAAACATCGGACTCGGACTGAAATTTTTTCATAGATTGATACAAACTTGGTTCAGGTTCGGCTGCGATTTGATCTTCATATGACAGTTAGAGTGCGTAGCCAGGTGTTTTGACTAACTTAGTTTGCCGTTTCCACAACAGTCGGGTGAACGTATCCGGAACGGACCCGGATTTTTATCCGGCAAAGGACTGTCAACTCGGCAGAATTCTGCAGCTCCGACAACAACCACTAACAAATTTGCTCGAAATTTTGTGTTTCGATTGAATTACGGATACGGAATCGTTCAAAATGTTGATGAAGTGTTTTGGAGAGTCTACTTTATAACGTGTACAAGGTTCTGAGTGGCAAAAAGTATTCAGTGAAGATCGTAAGTTGCCTCCATGCAGCCCTGTTATTCACGATAATATAGAAAAAGTAAAAAAAAAAAAATACAGTTCTTGGATGTCGATATCTCTTATGGGTCGTGGCAACAAGTTTTGATGAATGGTTTGGGAAACAGATTCATAAGCTGGTTGTGTCAAAAGATGTTGTTAGGTAAAAATGACGAGTCTAAATCACAAGGAACATGTTCCAGAAACCGAAAACTCTAAGATTCGCTGCATGCACTGAAGGACAATTGGAACGTTAATGGAATTGGCTCAGGAGCCTATTTTGAAGGCGATAATAAAGATTTGTATGAAAATGCGTAAAACTACAATTTATTTTGTTTTGAAAAAATTAGAAACATTTTATATTCATTTCTTGAAAATTCGGAATTCCACTGTAAACTAATACCGTTATTTTTTTTTTTTAACTGTTAGTGCGAGTTTAATCCAATGAACACAGAATACCAAACAAGTCGTACACACTTGCAGACCCCGAATTCGCGACTACCCGCACAAAGCACCGTCCTCAAGCCACTTCATGTTATATCTTTGTGCTTACGAGTGCCTCTCTTCAACTTCTAATGGCACATTTTAACTACAAAGCGTTTGGAGTAATTATTTTTACGGCCTCATCTGCGCATATTACAGCAATTAATAATGCCTAACATTTAATTATGGACATTTTTTTCGTACCATTATTTATCTTGCTTGAAATTAGTGATGTAAAATTAAAGGAAATGAAATAAAAGTGCCGTCATCAGCTACAAGAACAATGCGAGCTTATGCTAATAGAATTATTACAACGTGGATTTCAAACACGGCGTCGCTTTATCATCTTAATTTGCGTTAAGTGTGTGGACGGCCGGAGCTGATAGCGTGAATAATGAGTTTACTGCTACTTGAGTTATGAGTTTGTCACAATTCAACCAAATTCGAAGTTAAAAAAGAGAAATTAATGCTAAATTGGAGGCAGTGACAACATGCAAACAAAATTTTAGAAGGCAGGAAATCCCAAGTAAAAATCTCTGACCGTGTAACAAAGACAAACGAAGTTGCTACACTTGATGATGGATATGTTCCATGTTGTTTGTCTGAATCTAAAATTTAGAAAAAAATTAGATAAGACAACTGAAAGCACAGCATTCTGTGAGTAGGTTTTGGGCGAGGCTCAATCAAAATCGACAAAGACTGAGGGATTGACATTTTTATCTTCGAAAAGCCTCGCGACCCTTGTAAGCATCTTTGGCAGTCACTTTGAACTGAACGTAGGAGTGCAGACTGGATCTTAATGTCGCGGTCGATGACATTAAAAATGTGATAATTTGATGACTCGGCAGCCTGTATTCTCCCACTCTGAAGACGACCACAATTATTGCCAAAGCACAAATCCGCAACAAAGTCCTGAAGTCGTTAGCCCTGAGTGAAGTGTGGTGATTATATAATGAAGCATTGTTGGTAATTTTCGAGGCAATCGGTCGGCAGCTCAGTGGCAACGCCGTTCGGATATGTGGTGGAATGCCGATTAAGAAGCTTCAGACACGCCAAAGTAATGCGCTCCGTACAATAAAAGGATGAAGGAAGGAACACGATGTACTCTTCGCCAAGCTGCTGCTGCTGCTGGATGTTTTCGCTGACACAACCCTGTCTGCTTTAAGCGGAACAGTCTTTCAAGACGACATTGACCAAAACGCCGACCAGACCACGGACGCAACTAACTTCAGATACGTACAGAATCGACCGCGACTTACCAATATATTTCATCGCACATCTATAACCACCTTTTTGTTTTCCGAATGAATTGCACTCAAATAGGATTTAGATAACCATTAAAACAACAACCTACTTGGGCGGTAGTTTTAGTTCCACATTTGTAAAAGATTTGACTAATCATTAAGGTATCGAAAGTAACCTTTTGTTGCACAAATCAACGAGATCTTTCGATACGAAGGTAAAGGTTTTTCAATAGGAGCACTAGAAGCCACTGACTCCGAATTGTGGTAGTAAATTTTAATAACTTCGACTCGTTATTGGATCGTATATCTTTCCATGATCAAATGATAAACTTTACTGAAGAGAAATTTCTAAAGAGTGGGAAAAATACGGCATCGTTTGCGGTCCCTATCGGCTTACTTTTGTAGTGCTCTATTAAAACCCTATATATATAACTTCTAAAAATAGATCAGCGACCTTCTTTCTACTTTGCAAGACAATTTGTAATTACATTGCCTACCCATTGAAAATTATATTGGTTTCTCGCTACGAATATACACATTCAGACGATCCATTAGCACACTCAATCATCGGCCAATGACTTTACGCCTGCCAGTAAATTAAAAATTATTACGCCAGTAATGCCATACAATACTTGTCGATGTTTTCGTGAGTGCTGAAAATCGATCAGTTCGAAGTTCGAGCAGATCAAATGATAAATAGTTATCGCAAGAAATAACTGACAGCATAATAAAGCTACTGTTTCTCTACATTGCTTGGCGAACTAGCAGCGAAATGAAATAAACGACTAGTTGCCGGCGATTATATGGAGGAAAAGTATGTGCCACAGCGTGTGCCGACTTTAGGTCTCATGTGCCCATAACTGCATACCTTCCAGTTATACAGGGTGTGCCTGGAACCGTTTTGTTTTCACTGCTTTTGAAGCATTTTGTTTCTTGCGCAATCATTGTCTTATAATTACGCTGATGGCAGCTTGGACAAAAAAGAAGCAATGGAAGAATAATTATAAAAAAATACTGCAAACGACTAGAAAAACGAAGACAAAACATTAAACCAGCTAATCGTTGAAAAGTAAATTGAACCTTAATGGAAAAACAATATGCGCGCAACAACAAAGCTACCATGAAAAAGGGGTCAGTCAAAGCTTTTAGTTGCTCGCCACCTCTAAGTGCGTCGCTGCGCCGCACTGAAAGGGAAAAGCTTGGGCCACGGGTTGAGCATTGGGTTGTTCAATAAGTTATTTCGTTTTTAGTGCAATTTAAACACGATTTTTTTAGTGTGTAAAATATGTCATGAAATTTTATCCAATATACCCTTTGCCATTTTTTGGGCAAGATTTTGATTCCACGCTATTTAATTTCTGATCTTGCCGGCAAAAAACTGATCCAAATGGTTTTTGGCTTTCTAATGTCTTGAAGCGAGGGTTCTCCCATTCAAAAAAATTTGCAATGATCAGAACAAGTATTAGAGTATTAGTCCGAAGGTGCCAAGTTTGGAGAATATGGTGAGTGGCTTATACCATTCATGCTGCAAACGCTTTTCGCGCGAGTCATCAGAATTGCATTCGATCTCGCATTATAGTGGAACACTACTCCTTTTTTATTGATCAATTTTGGACTCTTCTGCTAAGTGCAACACTCAATTTGACCAGCTCATCACAATATACTTCAGAATTAATTAGGGAAAAGCTCCCACTAACATAACCTTTTTCAGTTGACTATCGGTTTTGGGACTAGTTTGAGCTGGTTCATCTGTTTAAGACCATAAGCTCATGCATTTTATTCTTCTTCCAAATTAATCTTAGACTTTTCAGGTGCTTATTATTGGTCGCATTAGACAAATTTAATGTCACAGCAATCTATTGAGTTTTTATTAGACAATTTACATCGACCGACGACTTTAATTTATCCCCATCGGGTTCAAGAGGGCTTCCAGGACGTGATGCATCTATAAGATCGAAATTAGCGTCACGAAATTTTCAAACCTTTTTTACAGTATGCCGAAAAGGCAGTTTTCGATCTTCCAACTTCGATAGGGAACCAAACAAAAACGATTTCAAAAATTGAAGAATGTTTTTTAAATAATCCTTATTACATCAGCTGTTAAATATTTAACGGTAAAGCGTTTAGGCGTGAAGTTGGCTGCGAAAACATTCAATAAGAAATTAGAAATTTCTTAGTGAACGACCCAATATAAATTAGTTGATTTAGTTTAGCTCACATTCGCTTGAAATAAAGGCAATTGTGAGTGACGGCTCATTAGGCGCCGATACAGTGCAGAATTCGGGCAAGGCAGCGCGTCAAGTCGATGATGTGTTGAAATCTGCTGGAATTTTATGTAGAAATTTGAAAAAGAAGTTGTAGTAGCACCAAATTTGTTGATACATATTTTGGAAAAGGTAAGCTTTGAAATGGTTTCTGAGAGCGAGAGTATTGAAGTCCAATTGATTTTTTTTAAGAATGACCATTTACGTTTCGTCAACGAGCGGAAAGAGGGATGGAATTTAATCTTTTAAAGGAACGGTAGAATTCTCCAGCGTAACAAAAAAATTAAAGTTATATATATGTAAATAAGAAAAAAACACAAAACTAATTTGGTAGAGATATTTCTGTATAGGTATGTACTTATGTATGCTTTCGACTTATACCCAAATCGGTTTGTGTGATGACGAAAGAGTAAAAATAGACATACATAAATAAATTACTTAACAAAGCGGCATTGTTATGCTAATTGCCGGAATTTGTATACAAAATTACCAAACAAAAGGGACGGCAACTCGGCGAGGGGACGCGGCGGCAATGGACATAGCAAATGCGAGCAAATTCAAAAGCGAATTTAATGACAACTTTGTTGCGAAAAACTACGAAACGAACATTCGACAGTCACTAGAACGCAGACAATTTGTTGTTGTTGTTACGATGGTAAACGGAGCATGCAAAAATTAGAATCAATTTAGTGCCATATTTTGCTATCTTTCATGTTGCTCGTTTGAAAATATTTCATGTCGCGTCGTACTCTGACTAATTAAGTGAATTACAAGTGAAACGGAATGTCAAGGCTTTTGGCATTGCATTTTGTGCGGTTATGAATTGAAATTAATTAAGCAATTATGATGAGTTTAGGCAAAAATGTAAACCTTTTTGTGTTGATTTCGAAAAATATAAATTTGAGAGTAAAATATACAAAAAGAGTCATTAAGTAATTGAGTGTAATTGAAATTGAGTAAGAAGAATTCGTGAAACTTTTAATATTGAATTCGAAGTAAATTTAATATTTGTATATTTGGGTAAATATGTATATTGTAAAAAAAAATCTTGTCAGAAGTGGGATTCGAACCCACGCCCTCAGAGAGGACCAGAACGCTCCGAACACAACCCGCATAGCAGGCAAGTTTTTCACACTTGAGTCTGGCGCCTTAGACCGCTCGGCCATCCTGACATGTAGAGATACTCCAACAAAAACGTTAAATACGCCTTAAAAGATATAACTAAATATATAGATACTTGTGTATATATACAGACTTAACTACATGACCTACACATCAATGAGTGATTTCCTAGCGATCCGTTATCTATTTTTACTCCATGTGTCAATCAATGATAGCGATGTTGTTATCATTCTTGTCTCTATGGTACATAAGAAAACAGCAAAGCGAGTCTGCCCACGCAACTACAGCACATAATTGATTTCCCAAGCGGCGATTTCTTTGATAAGATAACAAACTCTGCCACTAAGAGGCCCATTTCTTGTGAAACACTTTATAGTATCTGTTAAAATGTGTTATCTTATCTAAAACGTAATATGTAACAGTAAAGTTATTAAATCTATTAAAATAATCGCTTCGGTAGTTGAGTGCTGCACTTGTAAATGATCAATTAGGCTTTAAGTTTTGTGATCTGAAGTACATGTTAAGGGCTTCAAGAGCCCTATAAATTAGGGTGTGCCATTTTAATGGAAGAAATATTTAAGTAGACTCCAATAGCTATAATATTAAATGTGAAAGTGAAGTTACCTCAGCGATTTATTTTGAAAATTTTTGTATTCTCTTGATCTCGTAGGTGAACTCCAGGAGAATATCCAAAAAAAAGGGATTTTGCGATGAGAAAGATTGGACCGTTTAAAATTATCTCAAATCAGAAAAGCACTTTCTATTTTAGGTGGATTCAGGTAATGATCTAAAGACTAGTCAAAATTTGTATTTTTGGCAAAATGACAGCTTCTCAAGAAAATAGTTTTTGTGTGAAAAGTTTTACATTTCCTAGGCTCTTACAAAATCGAAATTATTATCAAAAATCGTTTTTCTGCGATCATTACTAGATAAATATATCAGAGAAAATGGCATAGAATTTTCAAATCAATCGGCCGTTTCGGAAAAAATCTTCCTTCACTGACGTCCTTAAGGTAAAGATCCAAAGACTAGCCGAAATTTTGATTTTTGCAAAATGACGCCTTCGCAAAAATATAGTTTTTTGGGACTAGTTTTACACTTGATAGCGTCTTACAAAATCGAAATTATTATCAAAAACCCTTTTTCTTCGATCATAACTACAGATGTCGAGTAATGATCGAAAAAAGGGTTTTATATTAAAGAAGGTTGTACGAAATTTTCGAGTCACTTAATAAAAGTATCTTTGGATCACACAAAGCAATACATTTACGAGTACATCACTTTATGACAATCACGAGCACACGAGTAAATACATTAAAACGATTGTTAAGTGAGAAATACATTGTTCGGGGCTAAGTATGCATTTATAAGCCATAAGGGTTCGACGAATCATAATAATGGACCTTTTAATTAAATCGTGACAACGTTGTAATTCTATAACATCGAAAAAGTAAACATTATTGAATGCAAATAAAGCGATGAAGCGCACACGATTCACTTAATTGATGAATTAGCTGAAGCATTAGGGTTCGGATATTCGATACACAAAACAGCTGCAACGATCGTGGCAATAAACTTTGTGTTTGCTATGTGAAAATACTGATTGAAAAGACAATTAAGTGCGAAAGCAAAAACAGGCTGCATGTGTGGGCTGTAGAACGCTGAAGAGTACATGCTTAACAGTCTTTTACGCTACAAGAGTGCTGATAATAAGTAAACCTGATAGCAGGAAATCCACTATGAACAACATGCCACACCATTTGGCTAACATATATACCTAAATAAAAAGGTCAGGGGCACAAAAGGCCGTTAAAACTGGAGTGGGTTACTTGAGTTACAGTGACGTATGTATATTCTGAGTCGAGTGGATCGCACCAATACTTCAGTAACACTGTTAGTGGCAAAGTGTGTTTTCAAATGTATACTTATCTATCGTAAGTAAAGTTGTAAGGTTTGAAGATTTATAACGTAGAAGCCACATATCTTCACTATGATTTAGTTTTTAATGTGAATAAATATCTCCTTTTTTGACCTGCTTTCCACCACACACACACACCGTTGACCGGCTTTCATGTAATCCAAATAGAAAATAAATGAAGCGCGCCCGAAAAACTGAAACCAGTTTGGATTTCAGTTTCAGACAAACTGTAGACTCACACACACGGTGGACATAGAGCGCCGCCAACCGCCGGTAAGGCGCTCAAATTACGCACACGAAACTGGTTTCTTCCGACAGTTTTTTGCTTGCATTTTCAAGCAAAGCCGGCTTCATCAGTTTTTTGTGTACATACTTCCTTGTGAGGTTCGTGCAACGACGATTTTTTATTGTTTGCTTTATTTCCCTTTCGTAAATTTTGTGTGTTGTTTTTTGCTTTTCTTTCTTGATCGCCCTTCTGCTGTTTCAGCTGCATTGTTACTCTTGCGCGTGCGTTTGTTGTTTCTTTTACGATTTGTTGATTTTTCAAACGCAATCTTAACCGCTAAGTAAGCATTCACGTTTTAGGCACAAAGGCTGCTTGCTCCCTTGACCAGTGAACACAGCCATACATACATCGAAATTCATAACAAGAATACCATGGAACTTATTGAAAGCTGGTCACGACATGCTCGGCTACAATTGCAAAGACCACAACAGCGCTTCCTCTGCTGACTGTGTGTCTGCAGAAAAAGGTTCCGCTGCTCATTCAATTACCTCACAATGGCTGCCAGCCGAGAGCACCTAAGCTGATTTATTGTAAAAAAAAAATACAATAACAAGATGTGTGTTTGTTGTTGGCTTTTGTCAAATTGACATTACTTGATAGCTCTTCTTTTCGCCACACAGTCTACAGACATCTTATTTCCGACTTTTTTAATAAGTACTTTATTAACATATATTTGAAAGGATATGCTAACACATTTGTAATTTTCCCGTTTGTCAAGCGTCGAGTGGAGCAAATTTGGTTTTGTTCGCCTGCTCTCAACTGTCACGAGTTGGTACTACGCAGAGTCATTTGCTTTATGGGCTGACTTTGACGCTTCTGCTTGTTGCTTTGACGGCTTTTTATTTGTAAAACCTTTTCCGTTGATTGTTCTTTGTTGTGCTTAACCGAAAGTTGTCACAATTCCTGGGAATGTGCAGACATTTAATAGGGTTTTAATGTCGCTCATGTGTTATGCCATATAATACTCTTGTTGACTGCTTGTTATGTGAACAAGATATGGGTTGATGTGTAGAACTTAATTGAAAGAAATACATTTTGAGTTGACGAGATAAAATCTGGGTCTGAAGAGAGTGTTTGAACAGCAGGCAATTGTATCGTTTCCTTCTTAGTAAGAGTATAGGCTGATGGGTAACTAATTGAAGATTCCAAAAAATAATACTGGAAAATGTTGAATTGTCGAAAAAGTCTTTTCATATTTCTAATTCAACGTCAACTTATTTTTTTTTATATTTATAATGAACCAAACTTTCCAGCCAAGTTCTCTTAATTTTTGCCGAGTTATGAAAGATGTGTGTTCAGCAAAGAATAACCGATGTTAATTCGGTCCATTAAATTTTTCACAGACAATTCATGTGGCACCCAGACACACTATTGACAAAATACGAAAAGACTTTTTCGACTGCCCATTAGTAGTATAGGCTGATGGACAACTAATTGAAAACTCAAAAACAGAAATAATAATGCAGGAAAATATAATTTTTTGAAAGGTTTCACGTCGACATACATACATATCTAAGACTATCCGAGCATGTGTATTCTCCAAAACATGACGTAGCGTCAGAAGCTAACTAAACCAAAATTCGAAGTAAAGAAATTGACAACACACCCCCGAATCTATAGATTGAAAGCAGTGAGCAATAAAAATGCAACAAAACGACACATTTGGCAATCCAAAAGTGGAAAGCGCAGAAACCAATCAACAACGAAACGAGAAACCGAACAAAACACTTTTACCAAATGAAAATTGGCGCCAAGTGCTGACTAGAAAAAATTATAAGCTGGCAAAAAAAAAAAAATAAGAAAAAGAAAACAATTTGAATACAAACAAACATATTCTGAATGAGTTGTCTGGTCGATGTTGGAGATAAAAAAATGAAAACTGACTAAGCAAAACAGATTCACATACCGGAAAAAGATTCGTCGGTGTGGAATAAGTGTATTGACCACACAAGGCGCAGGTATTCTACGATTGTTACAATACAACGTCAAACATACTTGGAGTATTCGTTCCTATACATATGAAACATGTCATTGAGACAATCAATAAACGAGATTAAGTAAAGTCAAAGCACATACCGTTATTGCTTTTTCTGCAAGAAGGTTTTATAGAACAGTAGTGGCCACTTGTATTTGATAGTTGATGCCTTCAGTTCTGTTCAAAAAGTCAAATACATTAAAGGAGCATCTATGGGCAACCACAAAAGCTCTCAGCTATAAATTTATAAGGAAGCTTACGAAAATTTTATACATACAGTGAACCAAAACAAAACTTGTACAGAACATGTTCTAACCTTGGTGTTTGGGCAAACACCGACTACATGATCCCACTTTTCAATGGGAAAGAAGGTTCAAAGTAAACATGGAAAAAGATTCTTGGCGTAAAGGTATGTTAGCTACGCTCTGAACATCTATACTGATGGCTCCAAAATGGAGGATGGAGTTGATGCGGGAATATACTGTCAAGAGTACGGCATAAGGCAACCTTTTAAGTTGCCGGACCATTGCAGTATATTTCAAGCTGGCCTCTAAAACACCTGCAGGCAATTCTAGGGTCAACATTTACGAAGAATCGAATATCGGCCAAAAGTGTCTTGGAAAGCAGGGCAGGAGTATAAAGTGTTGCCAGAAGTAAGCAACTTCTACTGAGTTCCAGGTCACAAAGACATAGAGAGCAACGAAATAGTGGACGAGATTGCCAAGCATGGTGTGCGGCTAACATCCAAGAACGTGATCAACATTGGGATCGCAAAGGATCAAACTGGTCCATGCGTGGCTTATTGGCCAACCAGATTAAGCTAACCTAACCTAATAATACCCACTAGTCAAGAAAAAATCTATATTCTTCATTCTTCTTAAACTGAGTATTGTGTTCAACAACTTAAAAAGTCATAAACAAGCTACCTCTCAATAGCAAATGCAGAGGATGGCAGCAAAGCGAGCACAAATAAGGCGATAAAACACAGAGGCTAGCAAAATCAATAAAGTCAACAACTTTTATGTCCAGCATAAATGAATTTTTAATATTTATTAGCGAATTTCTTGGCTGTCAAGCAACTACGGGCAACACACAGACAATGCTGTGAATAAAAACAAGCAAATAGTGGGAGGCGGAATGCATACACATTCACTTACACGCAACAACAATGTATTTATATGGTCTTACAGCGATAAACATACAGCGACACCCGCACCCAACTGACGACTGGTGTTGCCAGCTAATTTAAATGCAAAACGCACTTCATCTTTCATTCATTCATTGAATTTAGCGCTGTTTGCACACACACACAAACACATATGTATATATTTACTTGCTGATTGCACTTTTAAAACGGAAGTTGCTGGCTGTCCATCTTCGCTTTGACGCTGCGCTGGCACCCCTTTAATTTTCCACTTTTTGTCGCAATTTTATTCTGTTACTGTGTTTGGCAAAAAGCGCACTTTGCATGCAGCAATCGTACTTCCACACGCTTTTTTCTCGATTTTCCTGCAATAAACGCTAGGAAAGTCAGCAAAAAATGTGACAAAATAAAGCCGGCACCGGCTGAACCGGCTGCCATTCATTATCAATGTCAACGCAGTCAGTCACTGCATGCTGTTGGTGGGCGTGTGCACAACTTCACATACTTGTCGACTCGCAGACAGACACACACCCACACCTCGTGCCGTCAGATGCCACTTGTTGTTGCTTTCTATTTCTGGCCGGAAAGTGGTGCTGCAGTGATTTTTTGTTCACACTACAGCAACAACAAATGTGTGATTCGTTGAAAAAATATGCAATTTTTATGCAGAAATTCTTGTTGTTGCTGAATTTTGATCGACGAAGTGTTTTCAACACACCTTTTATGCACATAAAAACACAATTCTAACATCGCTTCCACGTATGAGAGTGGGAGTTCCTGTCAAAACCTAATATATACATACATATGTATACATACATATGTATATATATCTATTTTTTTTACATTGAAAAATGGTCAACTTCGCAGCGCATGAATCTATTTTTCCGACTACAATCAAACGACATCATTCTTCGGTTTCTTCCTGCTTATCATTCGCTCTTTAATCAGTACACATATTTTGGTCAATAAAAGATTTCACTGTCTTTGTCTAAGAATCGTGTTTTGATTTAGTGAGTTCGACTTCATAAGCGAATGATTTACTGGCAGATGTCAACTGAATTTATGGCTTCAGATGTGGGCAGTCAACTTTGGCAGAAAGCTGTGTTAGTGGAGAGAGCAAAACGCTGAAAAATTGATGGATGGATGTATGGAGAGCTTCTCAGTTAAAGATACCGATGTATGTATATATTCTACAAATCCAATAATAATGTGAATATTCTATAAATTCAAGCCACAGAGTTGTTATACTAAATATTAAAAAAAAAATTGTCGAAAAAATATATGTACTCCTTAGCACTATATCCAGCAAATTAAGCATTCAATAATGATTCGTACACCACTATTTTATTACATTTTTAAATTGATCACTAAATCGATATTCACATTATTCTCCTTAGTTTTCCATTTAACAGAGTGATTTTAGATTGTCATTGCTATTAACCTTTCGATATTAAAATGTCAGTTTTTATACTTAAGCGCCATTTAACAAAACTGTCAAATGAAAAACGTAATTTGATGCGATGAGTTTATTGTACATATATGCTCTACTGCACCGATGTACCCTTACAACGATATTGCACATAAAATATTATTAACACGTACCCTGTAGGAATATTTTCTGTTCACAGCAGTTCTTTTGAAAAATAAGTAGAAAATGATTGAGTAATTTGAACACGATTTCACAAAAAAAAATAATGATAGTAATAAATAAATAAATAATTATTCAAATTCCACTTAGATTATTTTTAATGTTTTTTGTCCTAAAATTCGATAAAAAAAATTAACTGGTAGTCATCTTTAAGGGGTATTCTAGTCTAAAATGCAAGAAAAATCAGTTCAGTTCAATTCAGTTTTTTTCGTTAAATCGTTTTTTGGAATTTATAAGTTCGTATAACACTTTAAAATTTATATATTCTTCCTTGATTACGCATAAAAATAAACCAAAATATCCACAACAGTCAGAAACTGATATTTTTCCTTACCGGATGCCTCGAATGAAAGCTGGAACATTTTATTTGCGTTCAATTTGCAATGTGCTGGGGAAGGGCTGGGTTTAAAAATTTTATTTTATTGCCAAATCACGCACAGCGATTTTTATGGTATTTTGGTTAATACCAAACATATATGAATATTCCCGCAAATAGATGTGTGAGTGTTTGTAATAATTCGTATAGAACATGAGGGTATGTACTCGTGCAAAATTTCGCTAGAGAAAGGTCAGAGCAAATCTGTTGCAATCACAGTGGTCACAAAGAGAACGACCAACAGGACACGAAGCGTAGGGGAGCGTACGACAAGCGACAATACAGTTAGTATGCAACAAGCGAGCGCCTGACACATACCGACGCCTGTCCGACGCGTTTCCGCTGAATAGACACGTGCCGACACCCGCTTACATTCATATGTACACGCGTTTATTCAAGCAATGTTTGCAAGTAGTTGAGTATAAATACATATAAACATACATACATACATTCAGACATGCATATGTACATATGTATGCTTGTTGTGACATTATCACTTTGGAGATTTTCGGTCGAAAAGGCATGGCATGCAATTTGACGCAACCATGGCGTTGGGGCTGGCATTGGCGCTGCGACAAGCGAGCGGAGCGGTGCGGCAACAGATGGCAACAATGGCTTATCGAATGGCAGGCAATCTGCGATGACGCTGCGGCTGCAGAGTGAGGCTTCGAAGCGGCAATTGGAACAACTTGTTGGGTGGCAGAGACTGCCGCAGTGCCGCAATGGTTGCAACAACAAGCAAGAAAAGCAACAAAACAAGCGCTTGTTGATGATTTGGAGCAGCAATTGCTGCTGCTGCTACTGCTTTTATTTGCTGCAACATTGCAGATGAAGTGTTAATGTTGTGAGTGTTGATGCCGCTCATTGTTGCCAGCGAGCGCGCGGTGTGGTGCTACATTTTATTTTCGTGCTAAGAATCGGTGTTATTGCCCCCGATGTTATACATTTCAACACACACACTCACACACTTTGAACCAAATATGCCGTTTTACATGAATTTCTGTTGGTGTAAGGTGTAAGCTACAGCATCAAAAATGTGAGAGTCAGCGAAAATGAAGGTGGGTGTGTGTGTGGATGTACTTGGACGACAAAAAGGGAGAGAAATCTAAAGTAAAAGCAATCTGTAAGGATAAACGGAAGTGCGAATGGGTGGCGCACGTCTGCATTCTTCCATGTACTGATGTAACCACCAGCAATCCTTAACCGTCAACTACTTTTGTGATTACTCTTTTCCTGCTCCCCTGTCCACCCCTGCGCAGCCTGGGTAAAAAAAAATCCGGTAGACGCGGCTAAAAGGCAATTAAACGTGATTTATTGTCACCGATACTGTGTTCCCAGCGCAAATGTTGTTGTTTTCATTTCGGTTGTATTGTTGTTGTTGGTGGGGTATATGGCGCTGACACGTAATTCGACATTGTTAAAATTTTTATTGCCACAAATGACTTTTGCCGTGGCATTCCTTAACGCAATTGACTAAATTCCTGCTATAGCCAGACATATGTACATACATACATATGTATAGGCATTGCAAATATATAAGTGAGTGATTGTGGTGTGTTAATGGATGTGCATATATTCATATACGAAAGTTCCAAACAAATCCGAAAAAAAGTAATCGGGCGCTAAAATGCTCCAGCTGTGACATGGTCCCACGATTAATGTGGGTAATATTTTTCATTCAAATATTGGAATATACAAACAAACATATGTATATTCTTAAAAAATGAAACGTTTAACGAAAATGCTCACAGCGGAACATCCCACACCACACATGAATAAATTTCCAAAGTAGGTATGTATCATTACTCATAACAAACGCCTTCTTTTAAGTTGCTGGAATCCCAAAATGTATACATACATACATATATCATTACTCAACACACGCCTTCTTTCAAAAAAGCGAATATCATGGGTAGACTCCTAAGGAAAGGTTGCCATTGAAGTCCTTAGTAAAAGAAATTCAGGATGTGAGATCAAAGCTCATCCTAACCTAAAAATCCGTTTTAATACTTCTGGGATAACTCCCGAAAGCTTCCACTTAACTTCGATCCGTTCTAAAACATTTTAGTTTTTTCTTATCATCCCTTCAGTGCCTAACATACAAACACACACACGAATAGAATGAAAAGTGTATTCAATTCAGCATTTTGCTGGAGTGTAAATATGTGCCCGGGTAGCTCAGTCGGTAGAGCATTGGACTTTTAATCCAAGGGTCCAGGGTTCAAGTCCCTGCTCGGGCGAGTATAGTTTTTTATTAAATTTTTTTTTATTTAATATTTTCAAAAAGGGTTTTTGAGGTACAGTAATTTGATGTTAGATTTATATGGCACTAGATTTGAAATTGTTGTAGTATACGCACAATTTAATGATACTAATCTTAATCTACATACTGGGTAGTCGCGTAGTGGGTAACCAATAACATTGTATAATACCATATCGTGTTAGAAAGTTGAGATTTTAAGCTTCATTTAACCAAAAAAAAAATGAAATTCGGGGACGTTGAAAAAAAGTTGCAGCTGTTCAAAAATGAGTGAAAATAATGAAGAAATTCGCTATATTTTGAAATTTTTATATAAAAAAGAGAAGAATGCCACGCAAGCCACCAATGAAATTTGTGAAGTTTACGGAAACGATGTTGTATCAATTCGTGTAGCACAAAAGAGGCCAACCAAAATGGTACATATTTTTAACTTATATGTATGTATATAAATTAAAAATAAATTAGTTGAAGTTTGATTAGAAATACGAAAAGACTTTTTCGATTACCCAATATTAATGACTAACAAAAGTGCTTCGTTCTTCCGCGATCACAGCAGCAGTTTAACACAAAAATTTGTCATTTTCGGTTATTTCATCAATTCTGACAAATTCGTGACACATTTCTCATTACGAGCGCATTTCGCCAGCCTACCACCAACTGGGCTTCCCTCGAAAGAAATAACAAAAAAAAAATATTAGAAATTGCGGCAGATAAAAGCAGGTGGTTGGAGTGCTTTAGGATGCTAAGTAAACTTCATTTATTCACTTCGCTTCATTTGGCGAAACACCCGCAAACCCAAGTAATTGAATCTATTTGTTGCTGCTTTCTTGCCGCACACATATAAACAAGACACGATTATCGGCGTGAGCAGCAAGAACATAAGCCACCACCTAAACACATCCCCAAAACAGCCTACACCTACCGAAATGGGTCCCAGCTGCCAGTCAATCAGTCCTTGCCGTGCCGCAAACGAGCGCCATTGTTGTTGCTGCATTGATTTGTTGGCAAGCATGAGACAGACATGACTAAACGCACAAAAGCTACTCATCACTGCTTCGCACAAAGACACCGCTGAGACCGACGACGACGACCCATTTATTTCGAATTTGCTCTCCCTTACTTCACACACCTCATGACGAAATATTTCCTTTGTGTGCACGTACTTTCACTGCTTTCTTCACAAAACACAGAGCCTGCCCACTCCAGCCTGGCAGACTGCGCGCAACTCAGCTGGCAACTCGTCAAAATCATTTGTGGCAACTTTGCGCAAAAATCCCATTGTGCACTTACAGAGATAATTGCGAAATTCCATACCCCCACACACAAAGTCACTAGCGGTGCACCGTTATTCCCAGCCACATATCCTTCAACATCCGCCGATAAAAATCTACCGAAAAAATACCCGCTTCCAAACATGGTTGTACTCTACGCAGCGCATCTTGGCCGTATCACCGGAAGGCTGACGAGCAATCGGCTCTTGGGGTGGCAATAAGAAATTGTTGCTATCGCTGGTTAAAGTTGTCTTGAAGCGTGCATGTGGTCCTGGCAAGTTGGCTTTGACTACCAACACCATCCGAATTGCTGCGCCGTGACCACCCGCTGGCCACAAGCCATATGCACTGGCTTAGCTGTCTTTAAGCTTTGGCATTGTCAACCCTCTACCCCCAAAAGAAGACGAGCGAAGTATTAGTAAGAATATAGATATACTTATACATACATATACATATGTATGTGCGATAAACATTGGTTTGGTCTTTTTACAGTTTTTATTTTCCCTGTATTTATGTTAGTTTCCCAATTGGCATCTATCGATTCGCCGCATAGCAATAAAGTTCACGGCATTTAACTTTTTATTTGCTATTCCGATGCTGCAATTTCGTATAGAATTGTGCAACACTGAAATTTTCCAATATTGCACGAAGAAAGTAGACAACTCAGCCTATTTTATGACCCCAATAAAGTAAAATGAAACTAGAAATCAAATTGCAATTGATTTTAAGTCTTTTGGGACTATTAAAAGGCGTCACAAAATGCTACAAATGGATTAAAAACATCACAATACTGTTTGGACTGTAATTTTATAGTTTTAGTGCCACATAAATTGGGCTTAACAACCTCGAAACATCTTTCACTTTTTCATTAATTTTCATTTTCGGCATTTTAATTGAAGTGTATGCAAGCAGAATTGCGAATTATTTAGACCCCAAACAGAGTATATTAAGTTTCCCAGATGGAAACGTCGGAGACCTGAGATAAGCTGACTCGATTTATTCATATCCATCTATGTGTATACACGCGAACTAGTCTCTCCATTTTTTATATATCGATTTAAAGTTTAGCACACAGTCTTTTCTCCCCAAGAAGTCCTAATTTTTCCCCCAATATCGGACCATTATGCACTACGCTTCTTTTTCTTAGGCACTACAACCGTCGTTCTCCAGATGTCCCTACTTTTTGCGAGCTCACGCCAGTTGTACATATGTACATCTTAAAGGCAAACAGCTTGGTCCTTCCATCGGATGAGTGGGCACCCTTGCTTCCTTTATTCACCAATCTCTTTCGAGTCGAAAGAGCTTTTCGCTGGAGCATCATCTTCCAAGCGAACAACATGACCTAGCCTTAGCGCTTAACTATATCAATGTCGCCGTGGCTACCATACAATTCCATCACTTTCACTTCTTTTTTTTTGCTTTAAAAGACTAAACTCATGGCTCTGTTATTAAGGCCTACTACTCTAAACTGCTCGGAGAGGTTCTTCACAATTTCAAGGGAGCTGATGGTTGTGCCTAACGTCATTCTGCATAGCCGTATGAGTTTCCCATGTTTTCTTACTTTATTAACAGACTAGAAATCAAGCAAACCGTTGGCCGGTTAAGTTTTCGGGTTCAGTTATTCATATATGTAGTTTCTATAAGAAATTCAGCTGTTAATTGTTTTTTTTTTTCTGAGTTTCATTCAAGTACATCCATATTGTACCTATGCAATGATTCTAGTGAGTAATACCTTCCAACAATTTATTTTCAAAACTTTCCCGAACCAGATTGCGAAAAGGCCTTCAGATTAGTTTTCGATTTAAAAAAGAACATATCAAGAGTGATTCAACCTCAAATCATTTCAGTAAATCTTTCAAATACTAAACACATTGAAACGAAACAACAAATTAAGCGATTAACAACATAAAAAGAAATATTGTAATTTAAAACAAATCCAAAACTAAACAATTAAGTAACAAAACTAAAAATAAACACCATGACGTAAAAATTTGTATTTGTGTATCATTAGGGCGCACAAGCTTGTTTTGTCCGCCCTCCAACATTAGAAGATAGAAATTTCACACAACAAGTGTGCACCGACGCCCACCAACAACCCAGGCCCTGTGATCACTACAGATTTAACTGTCAACGGGCCATGTAGGCAGCAAACACACGAAAATCGAGACATCATATAACACATGCTACGAACACACATACATACATATCTACATATTTATAAACATAAACTCATTTAGACACTTTTCTCATGTATCTGAATGGGCAAACGAGCGTTCTTGACATGTTTTGGAAAACTTAACGATTTTCCCGCAGCCAATGAACGCAAAACAGTCGCATATGAAGCACATGTGTGCTGGTGTGCGTGTGTGAATGAGCATTGAAACATATTTTTCGTATGTGCCAGTCATTGATTTGACAGTTCGAAATTCGACAACGCGATTGAGCGATGAATTTCCTTGTTGTGCGTAAGTAAATGATTGATTTTCCATGTTCGCGAGGCAATTACAAGCAGATAGGGACGACAGAAGTGAAGTGGAAGCCAATATGATGGATGCATCACTAGTCGTCTACTTTTCGGCACTTATAAAGAAAAGACTTCCAAGATTGAGAAATAGCGAGTCAAAATAAAAGTAATGAAAACGCATTGTTGCGGAAATGTGTAGATAATGTTTTTCAATGTAGTCATTCGCAATGTGAGCGCTTATCAGCAGCCCTTCGGTACCAAGCGTACACACAGAGTACACCTTCCATTTCATATCGAGTATTATGCAGTACTCAGATGCTCTCGTAGAAGTCTATCAAGTTCGCCGACAAAACTTGTGCCAATTGCCAACTGTCAAATGGTTGTCTATTGACGTTTTGCTGTATTTTCGATCGGCTGTCAATTGGCTTATGCCAATCTCGCAAATTATTCATGTGCGTCGAAATTCTCTTTAAGGTCTACAATCGAGTTTTCAAACATTTTTATAGAAACAGAGAATATTATTTGTGAAATCATAGAAGAATTCTTGTGAGAAGTAGCATCATTCCCAATAACAATCGAGCGGCATATGAGCTATAGTTCGCTCGTTACAGAATGAATACCCCATTCAGCTTAGGTTTTCCGTTTTGCGCACTTGCCCACACATTTCAAATGTAAACAAGTCATTTCTAGATAGCGCAACTCTTCCGCAGCTGCTTTCATTGCCCGCCCTGATGTCGCAATGTGACTTACATACACTCGTGCATTATTGATTGCGTTACGTTGTGGTTTTCACGATTTGTTTTATTATTTTTATAATGAGAAATATTATTTACATACAACACACATACACACAAACAAGCAACGTGCCTATGATTTTACGAAGGCAAATAAAAAGTATCTGCCCAGGCTGCTAGTATGTATGTATGTGTGTAGTTTATTGTTTATTCCGATATAAATTTACATATGCCATATGCAAGTAGAAATGAGTGGAAGGCCTAAGAAAATACGAGTGTCTTATGGTAAGCGCACGGAACCCAAGGTCGTTGCTAATCGAAGACGTTTACAAGGTTTCACTCGTTCGTGGAAATTCAATAATTTAAACGTTGGAAACTGCCGTGATTATTTGCGATTCTAGATAATTGCTATATAAAGAATTTGTGGGTATTTATATTTATTTGTAAATTCTAATGAGTCGTGTGGGTTTGAGACCTGATTTGGATTGAAGCTTTGTTTTCGATGCCAGATTTATAATTGCTTTTTAATTTTGCGTCAAATTTGTAGTCGTTATTTAATAATTTTATTCATATGCTCGCCCACAGTAACTTAACTCATTTGCATTGGAATAATCTTCTTTAGAGAAAATCCTATAAATCGATTAAAAAGGCATTTTGTGATTATTATTCCCTTCCTAATATAGCAAATAACATTTATGTGTGTTTATGAATGTATGTTACATATGTATGCATTTACAAAAGTGGAGAACATATTGAAATGAAATCGAGTAGTAGTAATGACTTTCACCAAAAGTAAACACATACTTACATACAAAGTGATTATACTGCTCATATGCAAAATATAAAACATACATTTGTATGTAGATATACGTATACAGTTATGGACAACACAATAGCGTCACTTTTTTGATTGAATAGTAAATTTAATAATTTCGGACCATAGAATCAGGGTTATGAATTGTCCTGCGGAAGCTGCAGACTTATGTAAATCACATATGTACATATGTATGTATATAGGAAATTTGTGAAAAATAATCAAGGAATGCGTAGGTTAACTTTGGTTAATCTGATAGGCTAATGACCAGTTTTGGGCCTTTGCGAAACCAGATGAAGTTCAGTTACGAGGTTCATGAGGAGTAGCCTTCCTTTAGGATGCCTACGCTTTCAACGGATTCTGTGGCCTCACTATCAATACATCTTTAAGTGTCTTATACCCTGCAAAGATTTAATGAAAATTATAAAACAAGACTGGAATATAGTTAAAAGCAATTGCTGATGAAAGGAATACTTTTGAGGGATTTTGGCTTTATGGATAACTTTTATAAAACACCTGTCCAAATTTACACTAAATCTGAACTTCGAGGAGTGAAAGTCTGTTATCATTATTTGTAAAAAGTGCGAAATTTTCACCAGAACATTGTACTCGTATTATTATTATATTCATCGTCTACAATATTGATAAGAGAGCAATAATATCACAGTTAATATAGAAAAACTGCACTCAACCGTAAATACATACATATGTATATATGTGTAACTGTAAATAAAAATGCATGTATGTATAGTATATGCACGACTGCCGCTCCGTTCGCCATGTAATCAATTTCCAATTGTAAATAGACAACCGAGTGTGTTATACCGTTCGATTTAGCGCACACTCATTCACCTCTCCGTTCACTGATTTCAGCGTACGTTTTTCACCTACATATTTATATGCATGTATATTTTTGCGGTAAATTTTGTGTGTGTGAGTGTAGTAGTTGCGCACTTACCTTCAATACAAACGACGTGATCGCGTATCTGCTGGGCGATCTGTGCATCGGCGATTGGCAGCAAATCGATTAAATCGTAAATTGCATAAATCGATGGATGTACGCTTTCGAAACGTTGTATTTCTTGACGTATGGCCAGCGAATTGCTGATCAATGGTTGAGGCTGCTGCTGCTGCTGCACACCATGTTGTTGCTGTGACGGCAACATCGGCAGCGGAGGCTGCGATTGCGGCAACAGTGCTGGATGGTGATGCGGCAGCGGCGGTGGCGGCGGCAAATGGTGATGATGGTGCCGCGTTACAGGTGGCGGCGTTTGGTGTTGATAATTATTCATTTTAGAAATGATTAACACTCACAAAAACAGCAGAGAAACTATATTATTTATTGCAGACGGAGAACAGAGACACAATTTTTCACAATTTATTTTTCTTTTATTTGTGTGCTTCAATTTAGTAGATACACAAACACAATTATTTTTCACATTTTCCCACACTCTGGGATTTCCATATGCAAATTGCGATTAAGTATTTTTATTTTCTTTTATTTTATTTATTTTTTGCTTTAATTCAAACTTCAATATTTCGGTTACACTATATTTTTTCACAATTATTTATTTTAACGAATATTTAGATTTTTCGCATTTGCATGCTAAAGAAGGGGTGGTATTGATAATAATTTGCATAAATGAATAAGAACCTTAAAACTCATTAGCATACAATACAGATGTAAACAAAATTTAACTTTTAATAAAAAACATTTCAACAATTCTTAATCAAAAAATTTTGCATTAAATTCTTTCGCATAACTCAGTTTCATCAAAGTATATTATAGCTTACGCTGTTCCAAATATTAAAAAAAAATTAACTCAATGGTATTTCAAATTATAAAAGCATAAAATAACAAATCCATTTAAGATCCCTTTAAAAAATATAACTCCACGACGAAAAAAATAACTTAAAACGAACCAAACAATTTGTTGAACCGAAGTAAAGCAATTTTATGCATTCAGAGGTTGTTAATACGACACAGTGTAGCATACAGTTACACTTCTGCCATACTCGTAAAATGTTCGAGCAATAAACAAATCGACCGTTGAAATAAATAAATATGCACGTTTGTAAACACGAGAAATCTATAATTAACTTTAAAGTCACTAAATTAGATAATTAGAACAATCTTCGTACAGCTACCCAGCTACACACACACACATATGCATATATTGTATATGAAAATCAGTTACACCCGCGCACAAACTAACGTCTTTTGACGTTCCAGAGCAATTCATTAGATGCTTTTTCTTGTCTTTACATTTGTCTGCTTAGGTACGTACATATGTATGTATGTATGTATCTGTGTTCGCTCGTCTTTTTAAAGCCGTTTGTTTTGTTTATGTTGTTGTTGCTAGTTTAATTGCCGTTTTTTCATGTGTTCAACAGCACTTCATCTCGCTTTTATGCTGCTGCTTCGCATTTATTTTTGTTGCTATTGCTGATGCTACTTTTCATTGCTGTTGGTGGATTGTATTGTGCTTGTATGTGTGTAGGTGTGTTTTCGTAGAATGCATTGGTAGTTGTTTGGGCATAAATAAAATCGTGAATAGTTTATTTCTTTTTTGCTAGCGTTTTCGTTTATTTGTTATTTTTTTGCTTTTTGCCTTCTAGTCGAATGTTTATGGTATGAAGTGTAAATTGGAAATGGAGGAAGCGCAAACCAAGGATGGTAGGCTAGATGTTGATAGGTTTTGAGGTCGCGCCAGAATTGAAAATTTGAAATGGAATGTTAAGTGGACAATTACTTGGCAAATATAATCAAATTACAATTATTGAATACTTTTCCATTGCAAGAAATATGCGTTAATAAATGTTTTCTTAATTTAAAAGGGTTTGACTTCAGTACAACCTTCTTTATCTTTTTGTGCCCTTATTATTAAATTTAAACAACGCAATCACCAAATATTACTATCTCTTATTTTGTATTTAGTCGGCTTTCGGTCCAACGAATCGGCACTTCCATGCACTGCCACCGATACGTCGAAACAGCAATTCAACGTAATTCAATGAAGCAACATTGTCGCAGCACACGCAAAATTTGGAGCGGTGCAATTCCACTTGCCGTCTTTACATGCCAATACACACATGCACACACGCACACAAAATATGGAAACAAACGAAATTACAACAAAACGCACACAACTTTTTGAGAACTAAAATAATGCATAAATTTAACGCAAATATTACATCGATATTTTGCAGCAAATCTGTAAATAATTACAAGTTTTTTTACATTAAATTATCTTTGTACGCCGACAAATTAACACAAAACAAAACACTTAGCCACGGTTAATATTTGAAGCGCGCCCGACACAAATGAAATGAACTCAAACACGTCAAAGAACAAACTGACAAGAGCGAAACGGCTGAAATTCGCTTGAACTGCTGTTGTCAGTTTTCCTCTGGTTTGCTCGCTCGTGAAGGTATGTGTGTGTTTGTTGATTTGCTGTTGGAGTTGGAGCTTTGGATACAAAGCAGTGGTGGATGATTTTAATTTTACTGTGTTTGATAAAATACAGCGGGCGGGTTAAAGAATAAACAAAAACAGCGATGGAAAGCGTAATGTCAAAACGGGAAATGTCAATACTGTCGATTATTCTAGCGGCGAATAGAGATATCGCAATGCAGGGTGACACAGCAATTTTGTTTTGGAAGTTAAAACTTTTCTATCTGTTCAGTAGATTAACAATATTAACCGATATTTATCAATAAATAAACACGTTTTGAATCGATAATTAAAAAATATTTATTTTTTTGTAAATTAAATCATATATGCAGAGAACTTATGGGAAATCTTGAATCTGGGTGCTTGATACTGATAACAGCAATCATATACGTTCACTGCTATAGCAGCAAAGCGATATTAAACTTTATTTCCAAAACCAATATCATTTAAAAAATAATCGTTTATTTTGAAAAAATAATTAACCCAATAGAAAAAAATAAAAAAATAGCGATTCCATTAAAATTTATTAGAAATAGGACATTATGGTAGCCTTTTATTATCTAATCAAAACAATAATAATTGGCATCACTTAAAGGATCTACATTGAAGTGAATCTCATTAAAAAATTGTAAACAAATTTTTATTTAAAAGTCAAAATTTAATCAGTTAAAAATTCCTTAAAAATTTATATTTAATTCAAAGAATCAAGTCTTAACGAAGCAAACATTTAGTTTGTTAAACATAAAATTACAACTCAACGTACAGCATTATAATATTCCAAACCAAGTCTTTCCAGATTGACTGTTATATTCACAAGATTCTTTAAAGCTTATTACAGAGCAAGCGCCACGCAAAGCCCGTCTTGACCCCGCCGATAACAGCAGTCAACGTGATGTGCTTGCATATTGAATTATAATTTGCGAAACAGTTTAGTCGTACTCGGCCAGTGGCACGTTACGAAAGTCTCGTCGGAGAAGAGACAATTTACCATAATGAAGGCAAGGAATATAGTTTGGTTACAAAATGCTTTGTTACTCCAGGCGCTATTTTTATCAGCGGTAAGTTGTTGATCAGGTTCTACCAGTGAGCTAATGTTTCATTTATTTCCTTTTCCGAAAGTCTGTGCGTGCATATTCTGCTGACTCAGCGGGTTCTTGTAGTAGCAATTCAGTGAAATCTGATGCTCGTGCATTTTTCCAACGTGAAAATGAACTACTACGCCAACGTCGTCGTAATGAGTTTCTCACCTCTTATGTTTATAACACAAATGTCACTGAGGAAAATCGCAAAGCTATGATTGCTGTGGCTACAACAAATGCAGCCGCAAACAAGGAGATGACCCGCAATGTGATTGCATCGGGATATATTGACTCAACCGATGATGATATTAAGCGGCAAGCAACTATACTTGGTGATTTGGGTATAGATGTGCTACCCGAAAGTGATTATAAGGAGTTACTCAATGCAGTGAGTTTAATGCAGTCAAATTATGCTACTACAACTGTTTGTCCATACAACAAGGAGGGAGATTGTACGCTGCAATTGGAGCCACATGTACAGGAACGTCTCTCGAATAGTCGTGATCCAAAAGAGTTGAAACATTACTGGCGTCAATGGTATGACAAAGCAGGCACACCGATGCGAGAGAATTTCAAAAAATATATTGAGTTTACCCGCAAGGCAGCGCGTCTGAATGGTAAGTTGGCGGCGTTTCGTTGAAGATAAGCATACATGTTTTGCTTTTTGTTTATACTTTCACAGTAATATGTGCATGATTGTATGTATATGTGCACATCAGATGTTGTCGCTACTGACTATAAACATTGGGCGAGTTGATAACAAAGAAAGTGCAACGCCGAATATTTATATATGTATGTACATATAAAAAATTATTTTTTCATTTCCCATTTTTAATACCAGTTATTTAGTTATTTTTAATTTATTGTACTCTTATATAAAATGAATGTCGATTACTTTTGTATTTAATTTAAAATTCCTTAATTTTATCAATCATGTATCAGGTTATTCATCATATGCTGATTACTGGATTCATTTCTATGAAGACCCCGATTTCGAATCAAATCTGGATAAGGTGTATAAAGCTATATTGCCATTCTATCGTGAAATACACGGTTATGTTCGTTATCGACTCCGTGCTTATTATGGTGATGAAATTGTGTCTGAGAATGGAAACATTCCAATGCATTTGTTGGGCAACATGTGGGCCCAACAATGGGACAATGCATTGCCACTTTTCACCCCTTTTCCAGAAAAGCCGTTCTTGGACGTGACCAGCGAAATGCAGCGTCAAAACTTCACAGTACGCAAACTCTTCGAATTAGGTGATCAATTTTTCAAATCACTCGGCATGCGTGCGCTACCGCCAAGCTTTTGGGACTTAAGCGTGCTAACACGGCCAGCGGACAGAGAAATAGTTTGTCATGCTTCTGCCTGGGATTTGTACCAGGACAGTGATGTGCGCATTAAAATGTGCACTGACGTCGACACTCACTATCTGTACGTTGTACATCACGAACTTGGCCATATACAGTACTACTTACAATATGAAAATCAACCGACAGTTTATCGCTCAGCGCCAAATCCCGGCTTCCATGAGGCGGTCGGCGATGTTATTGCGCTTTCGGTCTCCACGCCCAAGCACCTGCAAGCCATTGGCCTATCAAACGTGGGCAAGTTAGATGATGAAAGTCGCATCAATGAATTGTTTAAGAATGTGAGTTGAAAAGATTTAATTTAATATTATGATCATTTCAAAAACTTACATTTTAGGCGCTCAAAAAAATCGTGTTCTTGCCTTTTGCCTACACCATGGATAAATACCGTTATGCTGTGTTCCGCGGCGAGGTGGAAGAATCGAAATGGAATTGTGCCTTCTGGCAAATGCGTTCAGAGTTTTCCGGCGTCGAGCCACCCGTACGTCGCACAGACCAAGATTTCGATCCACCCGCAAAATATCACATTGACGCTGATGTCGAATACTTGCGTTACTTTGCAGCCCATATCTTCCAATTTCAGTTTCTTAAAGCTATGTGCATCAAAGCTGGTCAGTATGTGCCGGGTGACCCAGAAAAAACTTTAGATAATTGTGACATTTACAACAACAAGGAAGCTGGTGAAGCATTCAGGTAAGTTTCCTGTTAAACTTTTTTGTCAATTGAGTATAAATTTTAATTTAAAATTACAGCAAATTTCTAACATTGGGCGCATCGGTGCATTGGAAAAAGGCGCTAAAGGAGTTTACTGGTGAAACTGAAATGGATCCATCCGCGCTTCTGGAGTACTTTGAACCACTCCGCAAATGGCTACAAGCAGAAAATGAACGCTTGAAAGTGCCACTCGGTTGGGGCGATACTGATAGTGAGCGCACACTTCAAAAATATTTACAATTATGTTTTTATTAATCAATTTATTTTTGTTATTTGCAGAAGTAGCAGGTGACTGCTGTCCAGCATTTAGCACCTAACATTTAACGAAAGTCATCGTTAAAGAGAATTGTCAAAAGGCCAATGTTTGCTTATGACAAATACGATCTCGTTTTGCTTACGAAGTAAGACCGTAGAGAGCCTTCATCGCATACAACATAAACATTTTTGAATGAAATCAAAATATTTTTTTAAACAATTCGCACTTTTTAATAAAAATTTGCCAGTGTTTTATAATCTTAAAAAGCTGTATAAACATTAAACAAAACAATTCAACCTTAATCTCATAAGGAAGTTAAGTTTAATAAAGCTGTTTGTTTGCATTGTATTTGACATAATTATTATTTTTTAAACTAATACGAGAAAGAAAATTGTTTAAAAATAGTTTAAAAAAAAATTAAAAAAAATTAAAAATACAACAAATTACTTTCCTCAAATTCCATCCACAAGACAAAACTGTAAAACTGTGTAAGCTAATATTTACTTGACAAAATCTGGCGTTCACACTCAACATAAAAATTGTTTGTGTTAAATAAAGAACAAATAAAAGTATGTATATAACCACAAAGCAGACTATTTCTGGCTAATTCAGGGAATAATTGATTTTTATTGCAAATTTATAACCGATTAAATACTAAGCACGAATCGTAAGTGGTCAGCGGCATTTATTTTTATTTTTTATTTACAATTTCTCTCACATATTTACTTAGCTTGCGTCGACGTAATCTCAATACTCAAGCAGACAGTGTTATGCCTATCTCAATTGGATTCTCCTTCCTTATCGATATCTCACGCATATTTGGCTCCGGCATTGTTGGCGATAATGACGATGAGCACTCGCCTTGGCGACGACACGCTCAATATCTCAATTTGCTGATTTTTACACTCATTTTTCTAACCACTTTAATGCTGATACGTATGGACGACTGTGCCACTGCGGTTGAATAATTTACAAACGTTGATCTTGCAGCGCTTAGCCAGTATAAAAGCCAGCCAGCGGCTGCTCAGCAAATTAGTTTACGTGCCGCGCTCTTCCAGCGCGCGAGTTTCTTGCTAAAAGTTGGTGTTATTGAAAAGTTGTGGGTGAGCATTCGTTACAGTTTTCAAATTTAATTGGTGTTTGATCAAATTATTGGTGAAATTAAAAAATATTCATATTGCTACTGAGCATGTATGTGTTTTAACTGATGCACATGCTTGCGATTTGTTACAATAAATTGGATTAATCATGCACAAATCACATGTCAATCGCGGTTCAATGCACCCAACGTCATGATCTTGATCTTATTGCCAAGTCAAATGTTAAATTAAGTTAAATAATGCAATTTTGCCATTTACTTAAGCGTGCGTTTGGCAATTACTGCACTAAATGACTTGGCGTGTTCGAAATACATGAGACCACCCATGAGAGCTGGCCACTTTTTGACAACGAAAAATGCAAAATAAATAATTAAATGTCATTTAAGAGCATAAAAGCAAGATCAGTGGATAGATTTTATATAAAAAAATTGCAAATATTTTATCATTTATTTTTCTTCAAAGTTTTCACACAAGGACTTGATTTCGATCGATCACTTTGTATGACAGCTATGTACATATATGCTATAGTGCTCCGATCTGTATATTATATTTGCAGGTTGTAGCGTTGCCTTGTTCAACAATCCATGGCAAATTTCGGACATGGCTAAATTGACTCAGCTCGTCAAGCCAATCGACTCCGACGTTTCGTTTTAGATGTTACAAATTTATAAAACCCTGTTCAGGATATAGAAATATAATTGAAAAAAATATGTCAAAAAATATTATTTAAAACAAATGTGTCCAAAATTAGCTAATTAGTAAATTAAAATGTGTTTCGCACTGTTCATAAGTAGTGAAAATATTCGGAGCAATTATCACCAAAAGTGTTTTAGAAATTTGAAGTATTTTAATTTCATTTCATTTCAGAATGAAAGTTGTTTCGAATTCTGTAAGAGTTTAAAATACTACCATTTGATTGATTGAACCACATTTGGCAGTTCTTTCAAGTTTAGAGTAATACATACCACCTGATCAAATTTGACCCGGACTGACAAAAAAAGAGCCTCATTTGCCAGTTCGGGCTTGTGCCAATTTTCCATACAATTGTTGTTGTTGCTGTTGTCGCTGTAGAAAATATTTCTCAGTAAATTTGAAGAATGCTTCTGATTTCACAGTCCTTGGTCGGTTAAAAATCCGAATCCGTTTCGGTTACAAGATTTAGGTCTCTAGATACGAGTCCAGCATTGACACGTTTCATGAAAAAAAGAAAATCGAAATATGTTAAGTCGATCCTTAAGGTTTGTTGAAATCCTCTGCTAACTCTTTGATGTCAACACGATGATTCTCAAGCACTGTTTCATTAACTTTTTCGATGTTATCATCATTAGCAGAGGTAAATGTGGGAGTCGCATGAGTAATTTTTCGATGACTTCACATATAAAGATCAAACTTTACATTACATCTCATCATCGTTAGCTCTACAACCCGGAGCGGGCCTCTGCTTCTAGCAATTTAATTTGCCAATTATTTCTGTGCCTTGCTTGAGTACGCCAGCTTCGTAGTTTCGTCGTCCTAGTCCACACTATTAATTCATCTAAGTTTTGGTCTGCCTCCGCGTCTTTTATTTCTGCATCTTCCCAGGAAGATAATTTTCGTCGACGCAAATCATTTGGCTAGCATGTTTTATTCAATTGTTGTTAAAATATCGGAGTGCTTTTACATACAAAGTCTGTAGCTCGTGGTTTCACCGCTTTCTCCATAAGCCTTGCAAACAGCTCCAAAATTCTGCACAACACTTTTCGTTCAAAAACTTTTAGCTTATTTATCAGCTTTACGTCCAGGCTTCGTTGACGTACGGAGCAATTAGCGTGCGATTGATTGAAATTTTTACCCATCTATTGAGGGTGCGATAAACGAAACTGTAATTAGCCGTCTGAACGAATTTGTAATAGGCTCACATAGATTCAAAGCGCTTTGTCGATTTGTAAGTGTCTTATGATCCAGTATATGGTATATAGATACCACAATGTATCGGCGTTCTAAACTGTTCAAGTGTGATTCCTTTTAGGATCGGTGTTCTAACCTAACCTAACATATCGAGGGTGTAGACATAGGTGTCTACTTTGCACAAAATAAGGTTCCTTACTTCTCAACCGGAATCTCCTTTTCACCTTCACGTGGTGGCACCGTTGGCCATGAATGGAGATTTGGTACTGAAAAGGGGGAAAGACCAAAAAGGTGATCTGATCCTGCTAAAGAGTGTTAAACACAAGGCTGACAAAAAAGTCTCTATCACGGAAGCAGTAACTATGCCGCGGATCAAACTTTAAATGAGCGAAAAAAGATATTGATTTTTGAATAAATGTGGATCAGTCCGGGTCAAATTTGATCAGGTGATTTAGTACATTACTTTGGAATAATTTCAGTAACTTTAATATGAACTATAAGCTTTTAATTAACATTTTCAATTGAATTGACTTTATAATAACTTTTATTCAAGTGCTCTAAAGGAAGTTTAGTTCTCGAACTCAAGTAGCGCACTTTCGGTGTCTAAGTACAACTAATTAACTTATCGATATATCTATTATCTCAAGTAGAATCATAATTAATTTACGTTTTAAAGATCTTTTTGCCCACAAAAGTAGTTAACTGCTTTGTAACGCACAGTTAAATTGAAATCTATAAAACTATCGAAGAATCTAGTTTTGATATGCATATGGCATACTTAACTATGGCACATACACATTTGAGCTCTTTCAGTTGTTCATTGGAGTTATCTCTCGCCGCCTAGCACTGATAACGGCCGATCACGTACTAGAACTATAAAATATTGCAAGTTAATCGCATATCGCAGGCTCGTATCGCTAAACGCTGATCAGTGGCATCGTAAATAACTTAAGACTGAAGTACAATCGTCTATTTGTAGTTTGAAGTTATTTAATTTATGAAATACCTACGCAACTAAGTAGCTTAAGCAGTTACTTGATTAGAGTTCTGACATGAGCCCTTCTCTTTGAACTGCATAGATCTCGATGGTGGGTGATCCAAAGTAGCACATTGTCAATGATTATAGAACCAATATTTATACAGTTGTTATCGCATTTGTTTGAACCAACGGGGTACAGGCGATAATGGATCGTCGTAGTAATTATCTTTAATAAGCATCTGTCGATTGTTTAATAACTGAAAAATTGATGCCAAATTCTGTGAATATATTGATTACGACAAACTATTAACGTCATTGTTTCCTAGAATTTGGCATTTAATTTGATTGATTTATTAAAATATTAAATATTTTAGTATTTGTAGGAACATATCGTCATCTAAAATGCAAAGTAAGGTAACATCAATTTTCATAAGTTTAGAGGCGAAGGAAAAACGATATAATGGAAACCACTAATATTGAAACAAAATTTGAGTTTTGGTTATAAAATGGTTATATAGTGGTTATGTATTGGTTATATATTGGTTATATATTAGTTATATTATGGGTTATATAGTATTTATCATACACTCATGGTGAAAAAATCAGACACTCATATTAAATTGAAACCAAATTAGAGTTTTCGTTATAAAATGGTTATATATTGGTTATTGCATTTGACAACGATTTTAAATTTTTTTTAAATATATGTTGTTTTGCATTTTAGGTGACGAAATGTATGTTAACAGGTGTATATAATTTTTTCTCTCGTACTTGTTGCTGCTTCATTCATTATGGGGAACTTTCTAAATAGTTATAAAACTGACGACGAGTACACCATATAATTTCTGAATGGCGAGCGTTAATCTAATCTTTTTCGGTAGTGCATAGTAGTAGTGTCGAAACCATAAAAGTCGCATGTAAATCAAAATCGAACTTAATAAAAAATGGAAAATTTTACTGAGCGCTTATTAAGCATGAAAATTATAGACTAAACTTTAAAATAATTAAAAAAAAAAAACAAAAAAATTCAAAAAACAAACTAAGCATGACAGGCATTCAACTATGTTTCGAAAAAAAAAAAACAAATAATAACTAGATTTCTACGAATTACTGAAATTCAAATTTATTTATTGATGCTTTCAAAAATAAGCATGACAAGCATTAGACAATGATTCTAAGAAAAAAGATAATTGAAAAATTAGAACCCTTGTAAGCTTTTCTGAAATTCAAGTTCATTTCAAGTCTGTAGTCTATATATAACACCACACCTTCCAGCCCAAAATTAAAATATGCAGGTTCCCAAAACTCCCCCCAACTCTTAATTTCACTTCTGGATGTAAAAATAACACATCCGCCTACTGCAATTCAGTTTCACTTATTATGAGGATAATGTGCAATCTCATTATAAATAATTTGTATTCACTGTCTGCTGTCCATAACCGTTCAATCGGTATTTTATTATTAGTTATTCCAGGTGGCATAAGAAGACGTCATTTAATACCAGAAATGGAGAAATCGACTTTGAGTGAATATGCCTTCCCTTCTCCAAATCTGTTCGATTTATAATTATCATATTTGGTTTGTAGGAACAAATGTTGACGAAATATGTATACAGTTTTGTCCTACCTCTGGTGGTGGACTAAAATTGATAGACACGTCAACCAGTCAGAAACATTTCGTTCTTATATCATTTAATATTATTAATATGTAGAATAATAAAACACTTAATATATTTTACTGCACTTCGACTAAGTGGGAGTGTTTTTGTTTTTTTTTTGTTTTTAAATTCTGACATTTACTGGCGCGACCGGCTATTTTTTAACCCAATTTCGTTATTTTAAATAATTATTATAATTAAATCCCTTCCGATTTATGACTTTTTTGAACTCATATTATAATTAGATGCTTGCAAAAACGTCGAAAAAACAAACAATCAAGATCAAACATGTTTTAAAAATATATACAAGAGAAACCAGATTACTTTTCTCGTTTTGTTTTTATTTTCAGTTCGTCCATTTGTACGTGCATTGTGTTTTTAAAGACGAACTTTATCGTTTAGAAACTTTGTTTTTATTTTTCCTTGCACATAAATATGTATACGAGTCTTATTTTGGTTGTGTTTATGTTTATTTTGGCGATAAACTTATAATTCAAGACATCAGCCGGCAATAGCTGGTTGAGAGAACCTTTGAAGAGTATCAATAGCTGAGTCAGACCCATACATTTACAGAGAAACAAGGCCTTATACAGTATACATAAGTATATTTATATATATAATACTAAAGAATATAAACATTTTGTGCGAAAACGAGGTCAAACGTTAAATTTCAGTAGCGTTTTAGGAACTCCCGCTTGGTTTTAGAATTCGTTAAGAGATTTCTCTAGTAAAAATGTGCGATTTATTCGATTCAATACCTAGTTTGTATGCGATTTGTAATCGCAGAGAATTAATTGATTTGGTGCACATTTCTGTTTTTTGTAATACGTGGGTAGACTATTATGTTTCTTGATTTGACAACTCTTGTGTTGTAATCTGGCAACTCACAACTTACATACTCAGAACGTTTTGACTTACGACCGCTATTTGTATGTTGCTTACAGTAACTTGAAATAATCATCTCAGCCGAAAATGGTATTAAATCGTGAATATTTTCAAGCGATTATTTTTACAACTTTCATTAACTCCGCTGCAGTGTATCGATGAACTTTATTCAATGTTTAGCCATGGAGATCAAGGTGATTTTCGATCAAAATCAGTCCGAAATTGTTCGGAAACTATCATCGTCATATGACATATTGCGAGATTGAGACAACTATGGGTCTTAGTGGGGCTAGCATACATTAAATGTTGCTTGAACGTGTGACTGTAAAAGAATCTGTTAACGTCGGATTCCATTCGCTCTAAAAACGCTCGTGACGATTGTTCTAGAGCCATGCTAACAAAATACGATAGCAGTGCTTCGAAACACATCTATGACATCGTGATAGGTGATGAATCGTGGATTTACACTTATGAGCCCAAAAGTAAACAGCAGTCGACTGTATGGTGTTTCAAGACGAGCCGAATTCAACAAAAATTGCTCGCGTATGAAGCACTTCCAAGCAAATGGTTGCCTGTTTTTTTTTTCTTAAACTGGACATGCCGCAAACATACTACTGGAACAACGCAGAACAGTAAATTCTGAGTGGCATACAACCATTTGTTTGCCAGTCGTCTCTCAAGAAATTAGGAAAACCAACCGCCAAAGACGGATCCTTCTTCACCATGACAATGCTCTCACACGTAGACTGCAACTACTACATTTTGATCAAAAAATCGATTAGATGAGTCATCCACCGTATACGAATGACTTCTCTTTATATCTAAACTAAGAGATCAACGTTTTTTGGGAGTTACCTCCATCAGAGTAGCAATATTGCTTTGACAATTGGTCAAATACATGCAAAAGTCTATAGATCTTAATGGAGTACATTTTGAAAACCCATAAAGCGATTTTCGATTTTTAAACATAAAAGGCAATCTCGTAATATAATAACGAAAAGACAAACAAAGGAATTTGTTAGAATTTAAAAAAAAAATAATACTTTGTTATAACTGTTTTGGTAAATACTTTTTTGACACTGACATTTTTTATTCCAATCTAAGATATTCTTTTCAGTTTCATAAATACTTTTTTCTGAAAACTAATCTATTTTTTTGATTTTTGAAAATTTCAGTTAAAACTTTTGTAAAAATTCTCTAAAAAAAACTACGCACCATGAAAATTTTGATCGTCGCGCTTTTTGCCACATTAGCGGTAAGTCAACCATATTTTACACGCTTATAAACGTATTCTTATTGACACGCTACTCCACTCAACAGCTGCAGAATGCGCTGGCCAGTGTAAAAGAGGAGATTACCGCCACTGAGTACATTGAGAATCTGAACAAAGAGATTGCACGTCGTACCAACTTAGAGACGGAAGCCAGTTGGGCCTATGCATCTAACATTAATGCGGAGAATGAGCGCAAGAAGAATGAAGTCTCCGCTGAGGTGGCCAAATTCATGAAGGAGGTCTCCACAGATTTACAGAAATTCAATTGGCAATCCTTTAAATCGGAAAATTTGCGCCGTCAATTCAAAATGCTCACCAAACTCGGTTATGCAGCACTCAGCGAGGCTGACTACGCTGAATATTTGGATGTGATGTCCACTATGGAGTCAAACTTCGCTAAAGTACGTGTTTGTGACTATAAAAATGCCACCAAATGCGATCTTTCTTTGGATCCTGAAATCGAGGATATCATTACCACCAGCCGTGATCCGGAAGAGCTGAAGTATTATTGGCGCGAATTTTATGATAAAGCCGGTACTGCTGTGCGCACTCCTTTCGAGAAATATGTGGAACTCAATACGAAAGCAGCCAAATTAAATAGTGAGTACGCTGAAGAGTTGTTTGTTCGTGTCACAATTTATTACGATTTCAATTTTTAATTACAATAGATTTCAATTCTGGCGCTGAATTGTGGCTGGATGAGTACGAGGATGACAGCATTGAAAAGCAGCTCGAAGACATTTTCGATGAACTGCGTCCGCTCTATCAGCAAATACATGGCTACGTGCGTTATCGTCTGCGTCAGCACTATGGCGACGCTGTAGTGCCGGAAAAGGGACCCATTCCCATGCATTTGTTGGGCAATATGTGGGCTCAACAATGGTCCAGTGTGGCCGATATTGTCTCGCCCTTCCCCGATAAGCCGCTGATTGATGTCACCAATGAGATGGTTGCACAAGGTTACACACCACTGAAAATGTTCCAACTGGGTGATGATTTCTTCCAATCAATGAATCTGACCAAGCTGCCACAGTAAGTTCAAGATTGCATTAGTTCTTTACAAAAATTTCAAGCACTATCATTTCTACCTTGCAGAGATTTCTGGGATAAGAGTATTTTGGTAAAGCCTGATGATGGACGCGATTTGATTTGCCATGCCAGCGCTTGGGATTTCTACATCATCGATGATGTGCGCATTAAGCAGTGCACACGTGTGACAATGGATCAATTCTTCACCGTTCACCACGAATTGGGACACATCCAATACTTCTTGCAATACCAGCATTTGCCCTTCATCTATCGCGCTGGTGCTAACCCTGGCTTCCATGAAGCAGTCGGTGATGTGCTCTCACTTTCAGTCTCCACACCGAAACATTTGGAGCGTGTTGGTCTACTGAAGAACTACCAACGCGATGATGAGGCACGCATCAACCAATTGTTCTTGGCTGTAAGTGATCGTAAATTCATATTCTTGTTTGAAGAATTTCGTAAAATAATATCGTGTAATTATTTATTCAGGCTCTGGATAAGATCGTATTCCTGCCTTTTGCCTTTACTATGGATAAATACCGTTGGGCATTGTTCCGTGGCGAAGTGGATAAGAAGGATTGGAATTGTGCTTTCTGGAAGTTGCGTGAGGAATACTCTGGCATTGAACCACCAGTAGTTCGTTCTGAAAAAGATTTCGATGCGCCAGCTAAATATCACGTGTCCGCCGATGTCGAGTATTTGAGGTAGGCTTTAGGGTTAATAGCAACTACAATCTCTATAGTGTGTAATCATTCTTGCATACCGTATATTCACATTTCTCTTTTTGACGCTCTCCGTAGATATTTGGTTTCGTTCATCATCCAATTCCAATTCTACAAGTCCGCTTGCATTAAAGCTGGCCAATACGATCCCACCAATCCGGAATTGCCTTTGGACAACTGTGATATTTATGGCAGCTTTGAAGCAGGTCAAGCCTTCAAGTGAGTTTTTAAAGAAAAATTAATTGTCAAGCTGAGTTGCAATAAATTGTTATCGCTTGTAGAAATATGCTCTCATTGGGTGCCTCTAAACCTTGGCCCGATGTATTGGAGGCCTTCAATGGTGAACGTACAATGAGTGGCAAAGCTATCGCTGAGTATTTCGAACCTCTCCGTGTTTGGTTGGAGGCAGAGAATAAGAAGAACAATGTGCCCATTGGCTGGACGACATCTGACAGTAAGTGTAAAGCTTTCCAAAAATCGAATTCGGTGTATTAACTAAATCTTCGTTACAGAATGTGTTTCCTCGTAAAACCGACGTGGTCTGAACAAGTTGATGCAAAAAAAAAAAACGTTTGCTTTTTAGGCGTTCAGTTTGAGTATTAAACAATTTCACTTTCCTTAAATTTTTGTAAAATTTATTTCTACAAAAATTCAGTATTAAAAATAATACATATCAGAAATTTGTTTTAAATTGGCAAAACGAAGGGTTCTGGTAAGTTATATTTAACGGTTCATGGGATGGCTTATTAGGTCGATGAAAGGAGGTTTTCCAGTTGACTCTTAATTATTCAACGAGTAACGTCGGAGTAGGGGAAAACAACGATATCCAGTCCAAAGTAAGATATGATGACATATTAATAGAATTATATATATATGTGATCTAGATGGGTTATTCCTGGCCAGACCTTTTGCCGTTTTTCGGCAGATTATCTGGCATCAAAACTAAGTTGACCTTTATGTACAACTTCAGTTATGATAAAAATGATTGAAGATTACTCTTAGATAAAGGTTGAGCAGCAGCGAAAGGTTAGGTTAGGTAGATTAGGTAAATAGGCCAATATTTGTGAGACCATAAATATTCCCACTTGGACTTCTAGAGACGCTTGACCGTTGTGAAGCCCAGAACTCTTAAGTATGGATCAAAAAGTACCTAGCGTTAGTTTCTTGCAACTTTGACAATTTGCGTCCTCACCGCGTGAGTGGCAGTGGAACAGTGACCAGCTAAGACACCTATCATCGTGGACATGTGACCCTTGCTAAGACCAACGCTTACTGAGCTCGCGTAAGGCCCATAGATACAGGAAGAAAATATATTTCATAAAATTGAAGTAATTGAGTTATTATGTTTTCACTCAATACCGTTACCGGTCTCCAATAACAACAAATGTTCTCTCTTTAATCAAAGAGTCAGTTCACAGCTGCTCTGTTTGTGAAAACTAATAGTTTCGCACTCGTGCCAAGCCGCCGTCGCGACGCATTTATTATTAAGCCAAGTCATGGAAGAATTATTGCAATATGCGTAAGCACTCAAGCAATTACCCAGAAGGCTAATCACTATGGTCGACTTCAAGCCGGCACTCTTCGACGTTTAGTTGCCAATTTGAAGCGTTCAAGACCGGACATATGTGTGGAAGTGATAGTGGCTGGGTAGCTCGGTAGTTGAACAGCTTAAGGAAAACTCAAAAGCAAACAAAGTGTTTATTGAAAGTGCGAGTGAGGAGTTTAAAAACCGCTAAGTAATATTGTAAAGCTCTACGCCGCCAATTAATATAAAGGAAAACGTGGTGTGCAGATAAAAAAGCTAAAGTAAATATTTTAATTGTTTTAAATATCACTTTTGTTGGTTTGTGGAAAGTAAAAAGTGGTTTAACAACCGCGTTGCGGCGCGCAATGAATCATAATTACGTGCATGCTTGTTGAAGCAGGTAACAGAACTGCACTGCAACTTATGGCAAGTACATGGATTTGCGCGCTACACCGAAAAAAATGTTTATTTTAAATGCTATTGTGGTCGTTCATGATCTGTATATTCTAATTTTGTTTGACTAAATAATTATATGGCTGTTCATTTTTCGAGCTGCAGTATGTGTACTGAACAGGTCGACGGCCTATCATAATAGCCTTTTTATACGAAATGAAAATTTTAAAAAACGTATTCCGGCTTTTACCGTTATTATTTTTATACGCTGTACAGGGTTTATAAACTATGTCAAAAGAAAACGTTGGAGTATTAAAAGGAAAATATATAAATGATCATCGTGACGGACTGAATAGATCTAGACGAACAAGTACCTAAGTTGGGGATATCGATATAAAGTTTTGCACACCTCATTTTTTTCTCCAGAATCTACTCATTTCTTGGGACCGTCGAAATCGTACCACTATAGCATATATATGTCATACAAACTGCACGATCGGAATCAATATTTTTTAAATAGATCCAAAACTGGTCAAGACTGTAGGTACCGAATATGACTGACTTTTTTCTGCAAATATCGGTACGTAATTGGAATTCCTTTTCCTTTATTTACAATGATATATCTGCATGTCAAATAGGGTTGAATCGGGTCAATACTTCCCTCATCTCCCATATATAATACTTAATACAAAGATTTTCGAACTTCAGGGTGACTTTATACCGTATATATCGGTCAATATGTAAGTAATCTTAATGGAAATGAGAGAGAATGTTTTACCCATAAGCTAACTTCAGGATTTTCAAACATCTGGCTGACTTTACTCCATGCGATTGTAGCATGTGAGATATTATGGTACCGATTACCACCCTGAGCTCTGATTCTTACGAGTTGTAAGAGTATAAAATGTTCGGTCGTCCCCGAACTTAGCATTTCCTTACTATTTTGTTTTTAAAAATATTCCTGAAAAAACGATATGAGATTTTAAATGGTAACGGGCTTGAGTATTATTAATAAGTTTTCGAATGTTTTTCATATAATCTAATTCAAGTTTCGGTTTATAGTTTTTCCTACAGTCTAGAACAGAGATGCAAGATAAAGAAATTTAACATCACTTCATTCTAGAAGCCTAAGTTATATACGAAAAAGCGTTTCTAAAACAATAAATTCTGGAGAACATGAAGTCGCTGTTAATTATTATTTTTCTGGTGAGTAATTTATAGGTAAAAAAAAAATAACATTAACACATTTGTACAATTTTTCTTTCCCCTCACAGCTTCATTGCCTACTACACACGACCAACTCGGCAGAGAATTCCACCGAGGTTTTAACGAAATTCCTTGCAAATGTTAACCAGAATTTAGCCACACTTTACAACCGCGAGGTGCTCGCCAATTGGCAACTGGAGGTAAAAGGCCCCAATTATCTGTATGCTCTCCTGCAGTCAGAGTTGACTAGCGAAGAGATAATGAATTATGTGCAAAGCATAGCACCCAAGGTTACCAAGTTCAATCGCTTAAACATAGGCAATCCACAACAGCAACGTCAATTGTCACAGATACCCGAAAGAGGTTACGAAGCCCTGTCACCTGCGGATCTCAAATTAATGTACATTGTTACCAAAAATATGGGTGACATTTATAAGAATACGAAGCTTTGCTCTTACCACGATCGAAAGCAATGTAATTTAACCTTGATACCGTCGGTGCAGCATATTTTGCATAATAGTAATGATGTTGCTGAAATTGAGTATTACTGGTTGGAATGGCGTCGGAAGACTGGTATGCCCGCGAAGCAAGATTTTATGTCGTTTGTGGAGTTGTATAGGAAGACGGCGCAGTTGAACGGTAATTTTGATTTTAGTTAGTTTAATATGTGGAGGCAAAATTAATGTTCTGTGTTATAGGTTTCCCCACACCATCAGAATTCTGGTACAAGGATCTTGAAGAGAATAGCGCACAGACTGCTACACTATTGGAAAGTTTCATGCAACGCTTGCAACCGCTTTTCCAGGAATTCCATGCTCATGTCCGCGGAAAGTTGAGAAAGTTATATGGTGAAGAACTGATACCACGTGGTAAGCCATATCCCCAGAACCTCGCAGAGATTTTCATAGGAAATGCATTTCGTCGTGCCGATCCAGAATGGTACATCGAATTCCCTTACCCTGAAGTCGGTATGCCTAATATTACCTCTGGCCTATTGCGACGTGGTTTGAATAATGCGCAGCGTGTTTTCTGGAATGTGGCGGAGTACTTCCGCTCTATGGGCATGCCACAAATCGAAGAGTAAGTACTTAAAGCGCACGTAAAGGCTTACTGAACCTTTCTATGAATAATTGTAGCACTTTTTGGTCCCATAATGCACGCCCTAAAGCCGATTTGGACGAAGAAGAGTTGCGTTGTTGGCATAAAGCCTGGAAGTTTTATGGTATCAAGCGTGTTAACTTCTCATATTGCCCTCTCGTAGATGAAGAAAGATTCTTCAATATGTATGAGGCGCTAGCTGATGTCTATTACTATCGCGCTTATGATCAGCAGCCAACACTCTTTGCCGAGGAACCCTTTCCCAATTTCAGCGATGGTCTGGGAAAAATGTTTTCTTTGTCAGCTTCGTCACCACGTTATCTGGAAAAGCTAAAAGTCTTAGAACGTGCTCGGGTGTCGAAAGAATTGAGAATTAATCGACTCTATTGGCAGGTGTGTGCAGTAAAATTTTGTTTCTACAAACAAACTAAATGTATCTTTTGGATAAATTGTAATGAAAATATATTTCCTTAAATACAGGGTCTACGCACTATATTTCTGATTCCTGTCTTCTATGTTCTGGACCGTTATCGAGTCGATGTGCTTGATGAACGCTTAAATATTTCCGATAATTGTGCCTATTGGCAGCTGACCACGGACTTTACGGGCGCAGAGCCACCTGTGAGTAGAAGCAATGAAGATTTTGATGCACCAGCAAAGTTGCTGATAGAAGTGGACGATCAATATACTAGGTGGGTATGACAGTAGTATTATTAATATTTTAATCTAAATTTTTATAAGTAGTATGTTAATCACTTCTTATTTCAATACAGTCAAATAATGAGCACAGTGCTCCAATATCAGCTCTACCAACATTTCTGTGAAATCACTGGGCAATATAAGCCAAATGATGAAAACTATCCACTCGATTTATGTGATTTGTCCAATCAACGCCAAATCGGACCGCTAGTCATGTAAGCACTCAATTTATTTAATTATGTTTATTATTATAGTGATTTGCTTTAATAGGGAAGCAATGTCCCTGGGCTCGTCGAAATCTTATAAGGATATTCTACAAATAATGACAAAAGAGTCAGCCATAAACATGGATGGGCTGCTGGCCTATTTTCAACCGCTTTACGAATGGTTGGTGGAGCAAAACCGTTTAGATGATGTGGAAATCGGTTGGGAGCCAACAAGGAGTGAGTAATTTAAGCAAGAGAAGTTGTTTTTTTTTTTTGTAAATTATTATTTTTTTTTGTTATTCTTTTCAGAATGTTCTTAAGAAAGCGTTGCTGCAAAAATTATTTAACAATCAAAAACCATTTTTTTGTGTTTTCGAACTAAGGAAAGAATATTTAGTTCGCCGTACTATGTATTATTAGTCTAGGGACTCAAAGTTTTTTGAAATACAATTCAATATTAAAAGTTAATAATATAATTTATAATTATTTCGACCGACATTGAAGTACCTTTCAAGTTACCTCCATTCTGTTACGCGGAGCTGGGCTGAATTATAACAATATCTTACTACAAATACAACTGTGTAGGTATGTGAAAAGAGAATAAATTAAATATGTTGAAAATAAAGTAATACACTAAAAAAAAAATAACTGGCTCACCCTTTAATTCTTGTCAATCGTAAACAGCTGTAGGAAATCGCATGAAATGGGGCTGAGCAAACGACTCTCTCACACACTTACTGCTTTGAGGCGGCCATTTTATGACATTGCTTTTCACTTTGCCATTTTATTCACTTTTGAAACGCAAAACAATATATTTATTGCTTTACTTTCATATCAACTTACATTTTCACATTAACACTAAGTAAACAAACGCAAAAACACAATTATAACAAGCATTTACACTTTTTTTGAATATGGAAAATAGCTTCATCACCGAAGGCAGCCATTTTGTGGCCTGCTACACATTTACTTACTTTAGATAAATTTTACTAATTTCTATATTTTACATTTTCACAAGTTAATTTATAAATATTATTAATTATTTTTATTATACAAACGAATTCACTAATTGCAATTATTGAAAACTAAATAACTTTTCCACTTACACACTTTTCATATAAAACAACTTAAAAGCGAAGCGCCGTGCATAGGCCAACTCAAATCAACTTCACCGGACGGATGTTAATGCGAAACTGAGGAAATTGACACAACGATAGCGAAGTTGGAAAAGGAAATTCGGTTTTGCAATTTCCAGTTCAGTTAGCCAGCTCACGAACCTCATATAACAGTTATAAATTAACTTTGAACACCCTGTTTTTGCGGTTCTTCCTTTCATTTCCTTCGTCTGGTTTTTATATTTGTATGCGCATACATACAAGAGAATGTACTACAGCTTAAGGAACTATTACTTGTATTACAGTTTCTACAATATATTCTCCACTTTCAATATCAACTTTCCATCTTGTTAATTCATTTTATGCTGCTGAACAACTTGCACTAATACAATTCACCGGCGCCGGCTTTTTCGCTTTCCGTACTGTGTCGTGTACATTTGCATATACTGCTGGTGGCCATTTTGTGGACTTGCTCTATACGATACTTATTCATTTTCAGTTCTAAAAGAAACTGAAACTTAGTTAACACATATGCGTACATGTAACAAAATTATTTATTTATCGAAATTACAAAACACGATTTTCACATCACTTTAATTCACTTTTCACAAAATTGTTCAAGATAGAACGCTGCGCGAATTACTAACACAACTTGACCGATCGGATGCTAAAAGAAAACTAAGGAAATGACGCTGCCAACAGTCAGCTGGCACAGGACGGTCGTTTGAATTATTACAATTACCGAGTGTTACTTAGCCAGTTCACGAACCCACTTTCATTTCTTCAATCAATCGTGAGCACCCTGCGTTATACGCATATCATTTTCACTGTCAATTTAGGCTAGAAACTATTTTGTTCGCCTTTAATAGAAAATATTAAAAAAAATAGCATTTTTGTTTGCTTATTCTTTGAAGAATTGCAGAAAAATATTTACACAAGAAAGCAACAAGAAATCCAGCCGGCAAATAGTTTGTAATTACACCCTGTGAATTTTCAGATTTTGCTACATTTTTAGAGACACTGGAAAGTTAGTTTTGGTACATGACTTAGATAAGTTATGCATCGTACTGCATCGTACTGGAAATTAGCATTTTCAGCATTGAATATCCTTTTCTCTGTGTTTCATATCCATTTCCTCAGTTCCGCTCTGGCATCCGTCTGGTTCATATGAGTTTTTTGTGCTGTGAAAAATGCGAATAAAGAATAAATGAGAATAGCGTGAACAGTTCAAATGTGAATTAATTTTGTTTAAAGTAATGTAGTATAATTCAAAAGGTTGACTTGAGAAAGCGAGGAATTGTTAATGCGTAGCTTTTGGAAAAATAATAAAGTTCCCGAATTGAAGTGAAGTGTGAAGAAGTGGGTTCTTTAGTGCATGGCAAATACATATACTTACATATATGATTGTACTGTTCGATACGGAGAACCTAAAAATCGATTAGATGAAGATGAAGTATCAAAACCTTTCTAGTTGGTTATACTAACTGGCTAATATGTTATATATAGGACTACAAGCCCTTTGTATTACCACCATGAGGTACAGTTTAATTTGCGCTGATATATTCGTCATACAGGACGTTAAATTTTTTTGATAAGTTTAAAAGAGACTTTATATCAATATAATTTTAATACTTCATCTAGTCCCAAGAACTACGAAGCTGCTAGATATCAAAGCCGAGTTCTAAAAAAGGCCGGAACAAAGCAGAGGAGCTATTGCAGACACTTTCTCATGTTTAATTCCCATGATTTAGGCATATAAAAGACTATAAAAATCGGCAAAAATATTTTCTAAATTGTCGGCACACGATAACTTGTAAGCCAACTTTCATTTGACTTTTTATAGCACATGTTCCTAATAACTTTAAATATATACAAAAATAATAATTTTTTGAACCGCGAAGATAGACGACGACCTCCTTAACTAAACTTGCTAAACGATTGATAAGTTGAAAATAATCAGAGTGCATCACATCTCGATAATCGAAGAAAACTGTCAACCAAACCTTGATTTTTTCCTGCTTTGATGTGGTTTTTTCGGCTTCGGCTCACCTTTACAACGATATTCGGCCGACGATCAGACGCGACGCTGTTTTTTTAATTGAGTGATTTTTGAACCAATCGTGCTTTCACTTTTTTTTGGTCCAAATGATCTTTCGAAGATACCAGTAAGGTCTCTGACTATTAATCGTCGATTCCCAAGCACAAATTCCTTTATTTTATTGACGTGTTGATCACCATTTGCTGTTGATGGCCGTCCTGGAAGTGATTTGACGTCAACGCGTTTTTAACATTCTTTGAATAATTTTTACCAAACCTTTTCCAAAACTCTGACTGTTCTGCAAACAATTTGGTTCCGCACATAAAATTCAATGGAATTTTTTTCTTGAATAATTTTAATCATCGTTAATATCGCCGAATTATTATTTTCATGTTTGATACAGATATCACATTTCATTTTAATTTTTATTCAAGTTAACGCACAGTAACTCGGAATTAAACTCTTCTCGTCATCTTCATCAGTTTCTTTTTAAATAATAACTTGGAATTAAATTTCTTTATATAAATGTAATTTTTTTATTAAAAAAATTTCGAAATAATATTGTATTCGCTACTATATTGAAATATTACTTTTCTCAAAATATCTCTTAAGAAATAAAGATCAATATCTAAATGGAGAAATTATTCATATAATCATTTTAACAACAACAAATATTTATCACACTAGAATAATTAAAAAGCCGGCATAGCCTGCAAAGCTGTTCATTCTTAATTCAAAAACAATATACAATTTTCAATAGCTCGAAACTATGCAAAATATTCGCACCTGTAAATGTGTATATATATACATACATATATAAATATATTATATATATACGAATTGCCTGTGAAAATGTTTACAATTTTTATCGAGCGCAAAAAATTCACACAAAAAAGTCTGACAGTTGTAAACAGCTACAACAAATGAGGTAATTTACGGGAAAACGCAAAAAAAAATACAAAATTATTTACGCTGTGATATTGGTATATGCGCAAGTGCTGACACCTGTATCTCGCAAATCACACACACACACTTATATACTCATAAAACGAGTCACACATACGCACATATATTCATAAAACGAGATTCACTCGCACTGAAACTCATCAGTCACAGCTGTCACAGTCAGTTCAAACGGACATTTGGAATTTGACGGCTCGGTGGCTGTCAAGCGGGGGCCGACATCAGTCAACTCGACCCGCATAAGTGCGCCTGCGCAGCTTTGTAAAGTACACTACATATGCGCACACCAGCGCAAACTTTGTTTTATTGAGTAGCGTCATGTTTATCAGCTCACTGCGCTGTCAAACTACTTCCACTCACCCGAACATGTATTCAATTAGTTGTCGATTAAATGCTTGCGCTTATAATTTCGCGCTATTTTTGTTGTAATTCTAATTACTCGTCTTGGGTGTGCACATTTTTTGATATTTTTTTAGTGTGTAAAGTAAATGTTTATGCAAAACACCCACTCAAAGCGCAGCAATTCGTGTGTACTTAACTACTTAACGACATCCCTTTGACTGCCTCAGGTGTTTTTGGAAGTACATATTCGCTTTTTACTGCAGCTTTTTAAAATGCAAATTGTTATTACTGGCGTTTGCCCATAAATGTTAGTGTGGGAACTAAGCTTTCGCAAGTCACATTTGACTTGATAATTAGGTTACCGGGTAAAGAGGATGCTGGTACTCGCAGCTGACGACACTAAAAAATAAAAATAAAAATGAATTTATTTTCATAAATAAACAATATGTTTGCAATATAACTTCCAGTGCTGAATTTTTCAATATTAAATGAGAATGCGAAAATGAAAGGTTCAGTTCGGTAGTCTAGAACAAAATCAGCTGGCGAATCAGCAACTCCGTAATCGCATGCGCGGAAAGAATTTCCGCTTATTAAATGAGCTAAATAATTATTCCTTACAAATACACAATTTTTATACGAAATTAAAATGATTTTTCAAACTTAGTAAGGTGCATGACTGACGCAATTAATTTTATAAACAAATGAGCTAACTTCTAAAATTCTGAAAAATAAAAAATAAAATTGTACACATTTAGCATCTCCTGTTAGTCAGCTAATTGCTCGTATGTACTTTTGCTCATATCAATGATTTTAAAAATTAATGAGAATAATTATTGTATACTACATCTTTTGAAACACTACTCATGAAAGTTTCAGCAAATTGAGTGATCGTGCTTTCGGAACGCTTCGCGGCCGCTTGATGTATTAATGCGTTACAGCGACATGATTCGAAGTGCTATGACTTATGGGGTGATTTCATCTGTGACCTTCGGCAGCACATCCATATGCCTGTACTTGTATTTGAAAATTATATATCGTGCTCAAATCAGTAGTCTTTACACTTAGAAATCAGTGCATTTTAAAAACGATGACATTTTCAACATAAACTGAATTTGAATAGTTCGCTACGAATTTAAATCTATTTTTAATCGCTTTAAAGCACATTTGAGGCTTTACTTTGCGTTTTGCATTTAGTTGAATTCAATTAACGTTACGAGTAGTTAGTTAGTTCACTTAGTTATTTTTCAAGCCGTATAATTATATAGTTGTAAATGTCAAAACACTCCCACCAATGTTTGTTATTATTACTAATTATTGTTGTTGTCGTTAGGTGCAATTTAATGACTTTGAAGTCGTAAACCCGTGTTCATTTGACACATTCCAATTGACGCCATGAATTAGCATAGCAGAATAATAATAAAAGGGAGCAATTTCGAGGAACTTGAATATTCGCAAATTCCTTACAGACAGATCCTTATTTTATTTTAAATTTCAAAATATCGATTTAATTATTCATATATATCGAAGATATAATAATCTTTAGAAATTTTCCATACATTTTAAAAGTTCTAAAGATTCGATCCTTTCTATACGTGGGCAAAAAATAGTAAGGCTTTTTAATTTAAATACCAAAAACACATATATACTATTTTCGTGATGACGGCATGCCCTTGTGCCAAAAATGGGTAACGTCTTGTAAATATTTCCCTAGCTCCATATACCTAATATGAATATTTTTGAATTTTCGTTATGTAAGAAATTTTGATGAAGTTCAGAAATAATCTCCTTCCAATAAAGTGCAAAGAAGTGTCTTACCTAAAATAGATGAAATCAGCACATATACATATCTCACGTACAGGTTTTCGAGCATCCACTTGACTTTCTCCCTTATACATATATTGGTCGACCAGAGGTGTGAGTGATATGTCGCAACATCAAAACTTGATAAAATCGAGTCAAAATTTAACTTATATTAGATAAGTGATAAGTATTGTATATGAGTTATAAACTTTGTTTTGGAAACACCTGAAGGTAATTCCTCGGCTTGGATCCTTCCACGTTGTAATAGAATAAAATGCTCAGTTCTAACCAAACTTGACCTTCCTTACTTGTTCTTATTAACATTTAATTTCTTTGAATTATAGTGTTCCAGTTAAAATATGTAAGACGTTCCTTTTTATTTCATTTAATTTCAGCTACTAATGTGAAACATAGTTATTTTTTTTGTTATTAAATTTTTAAGTAAATAAATATTTTCCGAATTTTAATTTCGATTTTGCAAACTTAATTTTAAATTTTGAATTTTTAATTCTGAACATTTTCCAATATTATTTATATCTATTAATTAGAAAATTGTAGTAACGAAAAAATTAATACAAATTTAAATATTAACATTTTATTTGCAAACCCAAAATTGGAATTGAAAATTAAAAGTTTTTGAATTATAAAAATTGCAACCCTGAATGCAACAGATGAAGTCGAATTTCTTTTTTAATAATAAATATTTTTTATTAAAAAAAAAATTGTTGTTATTGTAAAATCGTAAAAATCAGCAGATGTCTTTCAGCGTGGAGCTCTTCGTTTGAAAACAATATAAATTTTTTTTAAGCTCTTCCGGAAATCTCGTTTAAATGAAAATATGTTAAATGCTATATATACGCATATATCACCTTCGAAAAACCCTGACGGAACTGCATTTTGGCACAAATTGTTTATCTGTCATTAGCGCCGAAAGCAAAAGTGAAGCGCTTAATTAGCGTGAGCTTGTCAAAAGGAGGCTCTGTGTTGTTCAGATTGTGCGCCGATTACTTATTAAAGCCGAGTTTTCAATACGCGCACACAAACACATGTGCTTGCAGGCAAATAGGTAAATACACCTGCGCTTTGCGAAAATTACTTTCGCACACACACACACACACACATACAAACGCATGGGTATGGCAGCGCTGTCACTCACGGCAAATGATTAAAGCCACCCTTCAACTCGGTTTGGGCGAGATGTGCGCTGGGCGGGCAGCAATGCGGGCGCAGTTGTTGGTTTTTGTGTATAGTACATATGTGCTATTTAAATAACTACATATGTAATTGCGTATGCGCATGCGAACGTCGTTTGCTTTTAAGTACTTAATTTCAACTTATGCTCATATGAAAAAGTGTTCTGTATTGTACTAACTGTTTTTGTTATTTTCAAAAATGCAAATGCTTTGCTAGGTGCTCAACTGTTTGTTGTTGTGTTCAAAGCATATGAATTTGTGTTTTTTCCTTAGCAAAGAAAAGCGTTTTCCTCAACCGCTCGAACTTGTCGTGTTTCAAATATTTTAATGTGATTTTTGCCTTTGTGCGAACCGTTCCATTGTTATTTGTTCTACATGTGTTTTTGTTATTGTTGTTGCGCGTAGCGTAGTTCAGTGCTAATTTCGATTATCTCATACGAGCACATAGTGCACTTACACTTGCTTAGTATGTATGTAGCTATGTAATCACCTGTGTGCATATGTCAGCCCATCTGTACTTTCGTAGTTATGTGTTGTTGTTGTTATCTTCGTAGTGTGTGTTGCTGTTGTTATCGTCGTCACTTGTTGCTTTTGCTGTTGTTGACAACGACACCGCCGCCGCCTGGCGTTCATAGCTGCCGCTTGGCCGCTTCAGTCGCGTCACTGTCGCGCGTGTGTGACGTTACAATTTCCCCCCTTTAACTTAAAAGTAAAATTTGTTTAATGCGCCTCAAAAGGCAAAGTAAAAATTTGTAATTTTATTTGATTTCATTTACTTTTGTTTTCTTCTCACACTGCTTGCCTCGTATGAGCTGAGCTGCCTTGCCTTTTTGTGCCATTTGTTCTTATGTGCAAAGTTGAGATTTGTATTTATTTGTAATTTGTGCTAACTGAAGTTGGAAGTTTTTCAGTAGTGTACGAGACGCGCTGCCAAACGTTGCGTGTCGCTTTGAGGCTTAGACAAATTGCGATTCCCTTCAATAAGTAGCAAAGTAGAAATTTCCTTGATTAATTGAAGGGCGCTTGGAATAATTGAAAGTGCGGTGCTATTTCATCTAAAGTGTTTATAAATAGTTTGAGAGCTACTGAAGGTGTACTAAACAAAAAATTGTAGAATAGTGGATTTAAGAAAGTTTTTTTAAGGATTTTCGTTTTGTTGACAAAAGTATATATTCTGGTTTGAAAAGTGTTGCAAGTGTCCTTGAATACTAAAAAAAAAATGAAAAAAATAATAATAATTTGAAGTGATGCCTAAAACATAATAAAATTGAATAAGAAAAGAGAAAAAAAAGTGTCTTTGAATATTAAAACAATAGAATAAAGTAATTTGAAGTGATGTCTAAGATATAATAAAAGTAAAAAATTGAAGAAAAAATATTTTTCTCAAAAAAATTTTTTTTTTCTGTGACGAAATAAAATAAAGAAGAATATAAAAAAGGTTTCATACAAGCTCTGTCAGTTTGTATGACAGCTATATGTAACAGTGATCCGATCTGAACAATTTCTTGGAGATTGTACGGTTGCCTTGAGTAATCACGCATACCAAATTTAATGGAGATATCTCGTCAAATAAAAAAGTCCATATAAGTACTTGATCCCAGTCGTTTAGTTTGTATGCAATATGCTGTAGTGGTCCGATATCGGCCGTTCCGACAAATGAACAGATTCTTGGCGAGAAAAGGACGCGGGCAAAATTTCAGATTGATTTATCAAAAACTGAAAGACTAACTGAGAGACAGACACACAGAGGAGAGACGTCATGATTTATTTCGAAAAATATAAAATTGTTCAAAAATTAAAAAAAAAATAAAAATTGCATCTCAAAAAATTCTCCCAGTTTGATTTTCAGTTAAAAATACTTACATACGAAAATCCATGAGCCTGGATTATGAGTCCTTCATAATAAAAAAATATATAAACATTGCTTGAAATTTAATTTTGAATATTACCAAAATATTTTAGTACCTCTAGAGAAAAGAAAATTTTGTGTTTTAGTATTTTTCGAGAGTACAGTGATTCTGTTATATTTTTCCATAACAATATTATAGAGGAAAATAATATTTTAAAGTTATAAATAGATAAAGTTTAATTTTTGGATACAAATATTGTATGTATAACAGTAAAACAAATTTTACTGAAAAAAATTTATTAGTAAAAAAATTTTATTAAAAAAATATATATAATTTTTTTTCAAGGATATAAAACAACATATGTGTTTAGTGAAATCTGTGTAATAAAATAATTTTTAAAGTATCTTGAAAAAGGAAACACAAAAAATACAACACTAAGAATTAATGCAAAGTGAAAAATCAAACCAAAAGTGCTCAAGTTCAGAAATAGAGGCAGCTGCCTGACCTAAAACAAAAAAGCAAAAATATGGTGTATATAAATAATAAATTTCTGGCACTAATACAGCTAATAACGGTACATTTAATAGCAGTGCTGGCAGATCCGCAACTTGATTTGCCACCACTGAACCCCGACTCTCAAGGCCCAGAACTATTGTACAATTCGCTCACACCCAGAACGGCAGCGAGTCCGCTGCAAGCATTGGGCGACTTTGATCGCAGCCAACGCTATGGACCGCCCTATTCCAGTGAAGGGCTCAATGATGACGGTGCCGATGATTTTAGAGTAATTATTTCCAGTAACTCATATAAAGATATATAACATAAACTCAACTCCACTATTCTCTTCACTCTTCTCTTAGAACGGCCAAACTTATGACGAGCGCATGCGCTACGGTTACACCTACACCGCTAGAGCACAGAATTTGAGTCGCCCTGCAGCGGATTCGCCCTTCAGTGATTATAACAGTAATACTGTGGGACTACAACAGCGCGACGGTCCCCGTTATCCAAATCATAACTATGATAACCCCAGCGATCGTTTCGCCAATAACAACCGCTACGGAGATGGCTTTGATGAACGTCAGCGTGAACGTTACAACAACGATAATCCCGATCAGGCACGCTTCAATAATCCAAACATTGACTATAATGCACGTTTCAACGGAAATCAGCCGCCAATTGGCGGCAACTTCGATCCGAATAGTCCGTTTAATACAAACAATCCGTATGGCAATGATCGCGGCCGTTTTGATAATCCTTTCAGGCCGAATCAAGATCGTTTCAATTTGAATAATGAACGTTTCTTCGAAAGACAACGTTTTCAGCAGGAGCGTCGTTATCAAATGGAATTGGAGAAGCTGCGGAATCTGCTGGTGGAGACTGATCATAAGGGTTCGCTGGAGTGTACAGCGAATGTGGGCGCTCAGTGGAATTTCGAGACAAATGTGAACGAGCTAACGCAGGCGGAAGCGGTAAGTGTTGAAGCGAAGACAGGGAGAGGAGAACGAGAGAGAGATGTACAGAGGTTTGGACTAGTATTTTATTGAAAGTTAAAAATAAATCCACGACAAATTGTGTGTGGGTGCAATTTTTTTTATTGAAACTTGATAATTAATAATAGTGAACCGCTGGCTTCCCAAGGTCATTCTCACAACAGCTATTCCCTTGTCCATTGCAATGCATAGAAACTGAGTAAAGATCCGGCTGTTTTTCGTCTCTTGTTCGTTTTTTTTTTAGAAAATTTCTCAGCCACTTACAGAGGCTTCAAACCTTTACTAGTGATAATTTTCCCACAAAAAAGTCGCATGTTTTGTTTTTTAAATTTTTTGCTTTCGTCGCATACAACCAATCGGTTTTCTCACGTGCAGCGCTGCCTCATTCACTCGGTAGTTGTGATTACTTTGGTTTTTAGCCGTACGTGTTCGCATGTAATGCGGTCAAAGCGGCAGTCGGTCGTCAAGGTTCGACATGTCTAAAACGACACACATGTACCCGAATACGTATGCGGGCGTGTGAGGGTGTCTCTTTAGATGCCACCTTGAACAGTGCGAATTCAATGTCAAACTGGCGGTTCCTTGCAAAACAAAACAAAAACTGAACTGAAAACGAAAAGTAAACCGAAAAGATCACGTCCAAAAGCAAGGTTAAGGTTGTCTACAAAAAGTCTAAGGTTAGATATTGATAACGTTGGCTTTTTTTATTTCCATTAGGTTTACAAACGCGTTTTTTCCAACTCTAATATCTTCACTATCTTCCTTTGCATTGTAGTCTAAATTACCTCACTTTAACACTTTAACACTTTAAAATTTCAATTTCATTGCTTTTCTTTCTACCAGTTCAATGCGCAACAACATTATGTGGACTTTCTGCGCTTAGTCGCCGAGCAATCGAAGAACATTAACAAAGATCTGATACTCGACCGGCGACTCTATCGGCAGTTGATGTTGCAGTCGGAAGCCGGACCCAATGCCTTACCTATAGAGACTTTGGATCGCGTAAGTTACCAAAACGCACGCTGTGAAGCTCTCTTAATAATCCTTTATTCTTTAGTATAATCGTCTTATCAATGAGATGCTCTACATCTATAATGAGGCTACCATTTGCGCCTATCAACAGCCCTTCATCTGCAACCTGCGCTATATACCCGATCTGAAGGAGATCATGTCTAAAAGTCGCGACTGGGACGAACTTCAGCACACTTGGGTGGAGTATCATCGCAAAGCGGGACGAGAAATGCGCGACGGTTATGAACAGTTGGTGGACGTGATGAGCGAAGTGGCCTATGTAAACAGTAAGTTGTTGTAACGTGATACCATTGAATCAAATAATAATAATCCTAATTATATCTTGCAGATGTCACAAATGGCGGTGAGTTTTGGTATCTGCCCTATGAGTCGGCCAATATTCGTCAGGACGTTGAAAATGTATGGGAGCAGATACGTCCACTATACGAGGGTCTACATTCGTATGTACGCCGCAAGTTGCGCGATTACTATGGACCAAATCGCATTAACCGCATCGCACCGCTACCCTCACATATACTCGGCAATATGTATGCGCAATCGTGGTCGAACATCTTGGACATAGTTATACCGTTTCCTGGTCGTAAATTGGTCGATGTAACACCGCGTATGATTGAGCAGGGCTATACGCCGTTGCTAATGTTCCAATTGGCCGAGGAGTTTTTCACCTCCATTAACATGTCTGCAGTGGGCCCCGAGTTCTATACCAATTCTGTGCTCGAGCAACCGTTGGACGGACGTCGTGTATTCTGTGAGCCATCCGCATGGGATTTCTGCAATCGGCATGATTTTCGCGTCAAAACCTGTTCGGAAATTAGTCAGAAGGGGCTGCTGAGCGCTCATCATGAGATGGCGCATATACAGTACTTTTTGCAATATCGCCATTTGCCGAAGGTATTTCGCAATGGTGCTAATCCCGCTTTCCATCAAGCCATAGGTGATGCTATCATGCTATCTGTGTCGACCTCGAAACACTTTCAAACGATTGGCTTGTTGCAACGTTCTGTGGATGAGTCGAGTTATGATATAAACTACCTCATTACAATGGCCTTGGATAAGGTGAGTCTTTATGTGCGAGGAGTGTAGAGTATGCTTAAATATAACAATATTTTTAAGGACGTTGCTTGATTATATTATAGGCTAGTCGAAAAAGGCTTTTCGTATTTCTAATCATACTTCAAAAAATTATTAAATTGAAATTATTTGGCTCTTTCTTAGGTCGCCTTCTTACCTTTTGCTTTGGCTCTTGACAACTGGCGTTATGATGTTTTCAGCGGGAATACAAATAAACATACGATGAACTGCCACTACTGGAATCTGAGGTTAGTTTCAATTTAAAAAAACTGGAAATATTTTTGTTTAACAAATATTAACATCAATCTTATATTCTTCTCTTCAGAGAACGCTATGGAGGTATTAAACCACCAGTGCTACGCTCGGAAAAGGACTTCGATTTGGGCGGAAAGTACCACATACCAGCAAATATACCGTATATTAAGTGAGTAATAAAATTAAGACATACATATATTTGGGGGCAGCCAGATAAAGAACATTTATATTTCATTGTGATATAGAAGAGATAAACTATCAACTTTATATGCGCGCCTCTCTCAATATCTTCGCGGTCTTGTAACACCATCTTGAGTTCACGTTGTAAGTTAACAACTTTTAGGTTAGTTTTCTAGTGTTCGTTGAATTGGGTCATTGGTGTTTACCCTTGAAATGAAACTCAAGTCTTACTTGGGATCATCTTTCCGCTTTTATTGGCGCTCTATTTCCAGCTAACATTTCATTTTCTATACTCACCCATACATCCATAGTTGGAGCATACTTTCCACATCACTGCGTTTGAAACTGAAAGTGTGAAATGTCAGCTGCCGCGAAATGTTATTCAGGTTTCTTTTGTGCGACTTTCTTTACTTTACTTCGTTATTTGTACTATTGGTCATACAGTAGACGCTCACAAATTAGAACTCTCAGAAATTAGAACATCCAGAAATTAGAACCAGAGTTTTTAATGCATTGGACGCTCTGAAATTAGAACTTGAAGTTCTAATTTCTGAGCATTTTTTTTTATTTTAAACACAACCATTTTTTGTTTGCATTGACCGCTCTGAAATTAGAACTTGAGGTTCTAATTTCTGAGAGCTTTTTTTTTTCATTTTTAACACAAGGGAATTCCCATTCTTGGTTTCTATTTTACTGAACAAATGTAAAATAGAAAGGGGAATCCCCAAGTAATATTTTAGTTTTTGTTTTGCCTTATTTTCCTAATTTCTGAGAGTTTTTTTTTCATTTTTAACACAGGGGAATTCCCATTCTTGGTTTTTATTTTACTGAACAAATGTAAAATATAAAGGGGAATCCCCAAGTTATATTTTAGTTTTTGTTTTGCCATATTTTTGGTGTTTTTGTCATTCGTATGTGAAATTTGATACGCGTGGACATATTTTGCTAGACTCTACCGAAAACTAAAAATAACTTAAAAAATATGTCAAATAAACGTAAAAAAAACACTTTATCTTTGGAAACCAAAGTAAAGATATTGGAAAAGCTGGACAAAGGAGTTCAAGGGAATCGTCTAGCGCTAGATTTCAACGTGAGCAAATCTGCCATCAGCTATATCAAGTCAAATAGGTCATCTATATTAAATGCTGTTTCCAACACTTATCAGGAAGCATCAAATAAAACTGTGCATAGTGCCGAATATCCGAAAATGGAAAGTCGTCTTTATGAGTGGTTTTTAAAACAACGCGAAAGGAAGTGTACATTGACAGCAACAATATTAAAGGAAAAAGCTAAACAAATTTTTGGTGAAGAATACCCCGATAAAAATAAAAATGCATTCCGAGCAAGCGATGGATGGTTTACTAAATTTAAAAAGCGACACGGCATTCGTTTTTTAAAAATTGGTGGCGAGATTCTTTCTAGTGATATTGCCTCCATCACTCCATTTATTCACAGATTCCGTGCAAAAGTCACTGAGATGGGGTTAATAGAGTCGCAATTATATAATGTGGACGAAACCGGATTATTTTATCGTTGCCTACCAGATAAAACATATGTCTCTGCTTGTGAAAAAAGTGCGCCTGGATACAAAATTCAAAAAGAACGAATTTCAATTTTACTTGGTTCAAATGCTGATGGCTCTCACAAATTAGTGCCCTTAGTTATTGGAAAAGCTAAAAATCCCAGGAGCTTCAAAGGTTTTAAAAATCCACTTCATTACAACTTTTCCAAAAATGCTTGGATGACGTCTCGGATCTTTCACGATTGGTTTCACAAGATATTTATTAATGAAGTAAGAGGAAATAATTTTGCTTTTAATTTCTTTAATTTTAAAATATTTTTTTTGTTTACAGGTCATCCAGTTTTCTCAAAAAAATAACTTGCCTCCGAAGGCTCTTTTGCTTATTGATAACTGCTCCGCGCATGCACCGATTGAGCATCTTCAAAGCAAAGATGGCAACATAGTTGCATATTTCTTGCCGCCAAATGTGACAGCAGCTGTGCAACCAATGGATCAAAATCCTATAAAGTTAACAAAACTTGTTTACAGAAGTAAGCTACTTGCTGAAATAATAGCTGAAGGTGGTGCACTGAATAGTCTGTTGAAATCTCATTCCATCCGAAAGGCAATAATATTTCTGAAACAAGCTTGGGATGAGATAACGCCAAAAGTGATGAGGAATTCTTGGTCAAAGTTGCTAAATTGGGACTCTGACCAATACGACAGCGATGATGATGTGCCACTAGCAGAGTTGCTTAACAAAAATGAGGACTGCAATGAATCTCTCCAAGTAAATCAAACTCTTTTAGCAGAAATTGATCCAAACAGTTTCATGTGTATTGCTGACATCGAGAAATGGAATGAAGATGAGTTTGAAGACCGAACTGGTGATGACCTAAGTAGCGATGATGAGTTTTCTGATAGCAGTGAAGACGATGTTGTTGATGACACACCAGTTATTTCAAATGTTATAGCTATTGAAAGCGTTAACAATTTAATAAATTGGTGCAACAAGAGTGAATTGTCTTCCAGTAAGCACATGGCCAATCTTTTGGCCCTCCGTAACGATATTGTTATATCGGATTTAAAGAAACCAAAAAAACAAACAAATATTACTGATTATATGGCAAACAAAAATTAATTTTGAACTGAGCCCTTATCCTGAGTTTTTAATTAATTTCTGAAATTTTTAGTTGTTTTTTTTTTAATAATTGTTATTTAATGAACTGAATTGTTATGTTTTTTAAAAAAATAAGAAAAGAAATAAAAAAAAATGTTTTTATATAGTTTTTGGAAGTGACTTAACTCTTAGTTTTATTATTCACGTTAAAAAAAAACCGTCCAGAAATTAGAACATTTCGGAAATTAGAACTACCCCAAAAACAAAGTGGTTCTAATTTCCGAGCGTCTACTGTATTACCGTTACATTCATGAGAGTACAATGTGTGCCACTGTTTACGTTTTCCTGAAAGAGTCGCTTTGTTATAACTTAATACTTCATTTTCTGTGGTTGTTGTTTCTTTTTCCTTGATGTTTGCTGGTTTGCTTAATACATAGGTTGACTTTGGTGATCGCCTGTGGCCAGTGCTGCCAAAGTCGTCGCTTACTTTGACCCAGTAAACTGCTTTTCATGCTTCACCCATAATCAGCTGCAATATATTGTTGTTGTTTAACAGCAAAACAATAACAACATATGGATATATGTTGCTCATTCGTGCGGTCGTGTCTTAACGGCGACATTGTACGTCGCCAGTGTAGAAGTAGTGGCGACTTTATGTGTGGCGGAGGAGGAAGAGCTGTTGTTGTTATTGAAAAGCATAAGGAGAATGAATGTGTGGGAACACTGTTATGAAAAATATTTGTGGAAAGCTAGTTAAACACGCCCATTTCGAAGCTGCACCTGACGATGTCATTGACTGATACAATTAGCTGCGGATCGCCGCTTGTTATGTAATGTTGTGTGACTTGCGCAATGCGAGTTTGCGTGTTTGCGTGTGTCTGTAATGAGAGCGATTATGTTAGTATTAAATAATTTAATGTGCAAATTTAATGGTAATAATTTCGAAATTTCGCTTCGATGATAGCTTAGCAAACTTTTTAAGGATTTATGAAGTTTAGTGGGAACGAAGTATTCTAGTCGAAGAAGAGGACCGAACTTTTGGTAATTGATGAAAAAAACATTTGATATTTTTACTATTTAATTTATTTTATTATGTTGGAAGGGTATATACAATTAATTAAAAAAAATGGATTTCATTGAGTTATTTGTCCCTGAAGTAAATCAGAGAGGGAAAAAAGGTGTATCTTCGTTGCCATGATTCCTACCCTTGAGGTCATATGGAAAATGAAACAATGTTGGATTCTTGATTAGCACAAATGTCGCTATCCCAAGAAGCTGCAAAACTGAAAAATAATATCAATTCGTATTGGGATGCCGGGCTTGGTTAGGTAGCTGTTCACAAGAAAGGCGGTGTGAACCGGGGAGTTGTTGTAGTGCTACTTCCAATCGGCTACCATGTCTTGTCGGATCCCGTTGACCCTTCGTTTGAGTCTCTTGAGGACTTCCACGTAAAACTTGGCGTTGACGGTTTGTCCAGGAGGAACAAATTCATGGTGGACGATGCCTTTAATGTCAAAAAAGACAATGAGAATCGTTTTCACTTTGGATTTGCTCATTCTCCCCTTTTTTGGACGAGGAGGCACTGGCGTGTGCCAAAAAGGCAACATCCGAATAATCCTGCTTGGTCATATCAGACGTCTCTGTGGCAGATTTACCGACTATAAAGAACGCTGTATTTACGGCTTGTCCTCACTCTTCAGGTAGTCGGAGACAACTGAACAGCCACTCGTTCGTTAGCTAGGAGTGCAATCGTGGCGGAAGAAAATCAGTTCTATTACTTTCCGGACAAACCTTGTAAAAGCTAAATAGCTTCTTAAATCTCGACACTGCTTCATATCACCACAATTCCAAGCTCCAAATTATGCATCGAAGATAATAATTTCTTTCTCCTCTAAAATTTATAAAGTTTCCAGGCTTCATTTCGCGTTGATTCCGAGCTATACATATATTCATTAAAGAAGAGAACTTCTTCTTTCTTCTGTAGCTACAAATCAACAGAGTTTTATTTTATAAAGTTTAAACAGTTCCAGAAATTTCGACAATCATTCTTGGTCTTATTATAACTCCAAGCCCTAAATGTATCCATCGAAATAGAGAATGTCTATCATCTGTTTCTGTAAATCGCCAGAGGTTTCTCTCATAAAACATAAACAGTTCTTTTCTTTGTAACACCAAAACTTCAAACTCTTATTAGAACTAGATTAGAACCTCTTTCAGCAGATCAGCAGAGTTATATCTTATGTAACCCCTACATAGTTCTTAAAAGCTTGGTACTCATGTTTCATCTCTTCACGTTGTAATTTAGTAGCTGTTGTTTTATTGTCAATATTTCAACACATGCTTAGTTTTAGCGGCCAAAAAATGTGAAACGAAAAATATTGTTTGAAAAAAGAAGCCATAAGCATCGAAGCTATATAATTCTTTATTCCCATATTGATTCCTCGTAAATTATATACCGTTAGATTTTCCTATGCACATTGTTAGTGTTATCGCAAGTGATAAGTGACACGTGACAGCTGACAAGACCTTGTCTCCACGATTAAAACGCGTCAAATTAAACGGCACATCACTGAGCTGTCAAATTCTCGAAACTAGTTAATTAGCAACTGTCAATTTACAACGAATTTACATGCAGAAACCCGAAGAGGCACAGCTGAGCCGAATATGTAGTAGCAGACACGTCCACTTGCTTCACTCACACGCTTGGCACTGAGGTGGGCCAAAAATAGTAAGGCGTTGTTGCTGTTTGAATAAACCGAAATAGTTAACTAAGTCACGAGTGTACACCGAATTGACACATCCAGATATGACTGGTGGTCAGGTATATTTAATTCGCTTCAAAATATTATTTATATCAAAAAGCGCTGTCGGCGGCGGTTCGCGCTGACATTCGCCGCTGTCAAAGGAACACAATGCACGCATGCGCACAAAAGCTTGCCAACAATGGCCAACTGCGACCGCAATTAACCCAGTTTTTCGGCATATTGTTGGATGCTTTTCGGACTATTGTGGAGGAGCATCGGCCAGCGCAGATGTAAACAAGCTACAACTAAAGAAACTTTTATATCTAAAGCAACAATAGTAACAACCATTCCAGCTTAACTACCAACAACAAGGCAAAAAAGTAAGACATGAAAAAAAAGGAAAAAATTGTAAAGGCGAAATTTGCATAATTTTTTTAGGGTCATTAAAAAATGACAGTCTGATAACGAATCGCGTTTTATGGGCAATTATTGTGATTGAATTCGTAATGTGGATGTGCGAGAAGAAGTGTTGGCCATTAACTGTGTCAGAGATGTGGTGACAATAATAACAGCCGCGCGACTCTTGACTGAATTGGCAAGCAACTGGCTGGCGCGCTAAGCAAATAGTCGGCGCTTATGTAATAGCATAATCACGGCAGGTGGTAATACGCACGCTACGATCATATACCGCTCATATACTATAATTAACGGAACAAGTGTTGAAAGATTGAGTTTATGTAGCTTGTACTTTCTGGCGCTTGTGGGAATGCTGCCAAATTGTAAAATTTAAATACTCGTATGTAAGTAAGTAATGTGGAGTAAGTCCGCAGGTGGCCTGCAATATTGGAGTATTGTAAACAACTCAGCCAAATGTTGAAATGGGCAGCTAGCTGGCTGCTTGAATTAATAGCGTCTCAAGCAAATTACTTGCTTTGTTTAAAAAATGATAAAACAAAAAAAAGTGTTAAATGCGGTCGCACCGAAACTATTATACCCTACACAAATGCAAAAGATTGCTTACATGAATTTTTATCGGTCAGTTTGTATGGCAGCTATATGCTATATGGGTCCAAAATTGCCCAATCCAACAAATAAGCTGCTTCTTGGTAAGAAAAGGAAGCGTATAAAATTCCAAATGAATATCTCAAAAGCTGAGGGACTAATCTCGCCAAAGCAACTCAGCTCGTCACGCTCATCATTTATTTCTATATTTTTTATGCCTACAATGTTTTCTTTTGGATGCCACAAACATCATTACAAGCTTACTATGGCCTGTTGAGGGCATAAATATTCATAAATGTGTACATAATACCACAAATTGAAAAGAAAAACAGCTGTCAAGTAATACTTATATTGTATAAAAATATTAATAAAGAATTATCTTCAACCAATAACAATAATAATTTTTTGATTTAAAAATACAAAATGAGCTTGATTTTACATTTGAAATTCTCTTCAAAATTTGAAAATTAAATCCCGAAATCAAAGCTGCGCTTACAGTCTGCCTTCACGCGCCTAGTAATTGCTCATTCAATGCAATGCATCATTGCCACATGCACTTCTGCATGTGTTAGTGCACAGAAACTCATTAAAATTAAGTCAAGCAACGAGCAAAAAGCCAAGCATTGCAATCACTATTAAATATTGCAACACCTGAAATCAATTGTTGCCGACACTCAAAGTGACTGCAACCAGAGAATACATTGCAACATAATGCGCGCCACAACAACAGTAATACATAGTAATAACAGCGCCTCATATAAGTTCGCTGATTCGCGGCTGTTTGCCTAATTTTTCATTGGCGCGCAGATAAACTCAACAGCAAAGCGATATGGCCGCTTTATGTGGCATGGTGGAGTTAAGGGTAGATGTGGGTGTGTTGCTGCAAGTGTAAAAGGAAGTTGGAACAATTGTAATGGCAACGAAAAGTATAAGAATTGTCAGCTATTAGTTTCCCTATATGGATAGGGAAAAGTGGAGCTTATGGCAGTAGAACTAGCCGTTGTTTTTAGGAAAGGAGTTTCTGTTTCTGTTCTGTTTCTGTTATTCTACCTATTCTTACATCAGCTAAGAGCAGCATATTAAAGGTTTTGAAATACTCTTAATTGCAATTAGTTGTTCTGAAATTATATGATCTGATGTCTTATAACAATTTTTTAATGCAATAATAAGTTTTGTTAAGCATTTGAAAATCAGCAGATGTTGCATGTTGTGAGCAATTTTTGAAGAAACATTTTTTCAATTAATCGCAAAGCGTTACAATGTATATCTATATATGAACCGATGGCTGAATGTGAGCTTGAAGTCTTTAAGCCTTTATTATGAAGAAATGTAGGATTTTTTTTAGATGTATAGAGAGGAATGGAGCTTAAGGAGCAAGAGCTCCAAATATTGAAACAATTGTTATTAATTTTTGTTTAGAGTTGTTTATTTTTTATTTATTTTTATTATAATATATGTATACATATTGCTAATAATATATATTTTATATTAAGATATATAGAGAAATAAGAAGTGATCTTATTTTTGGTATTTATGTTGGAAGTTTTTAAAGCAAAATTATCAATTTTTAATTTTTTTCACTTCATTCATTTCTTATAAAGCCAAATTATTAACTATTTAAACTTTTTTTAATGGAAAAAGTCTTCCAAAAATTTTCTAAAGTTCAAATCAATAAATGGGCGCTCATTTGTTTGGGTTTTTAATTCGAATAATTATTTTATTTCACATTTCATCATTACATCAACAACTTATACATTTCATACATTTAAACAGTTATTTGGTAGTAGTAAAGAGTATGTTTTTTTCATTTTTTTACAAGTTTTTTCGTTACATATTTTTTGTAATTATCGCTATATATTTGCCTTAGGTTTTCAGTTTTGATTTCAATGTATAAAAAATCATATAAAAATCGTATAAAAAATCATAAACTAAACAAAAAAATTAATAAAAAATAATAATACAATACGGTCACACTAACTCACGCAGGAGCATTACTTAAAATTAATTTTTTGTTTCACGCTTTACACTTTTACCGTGTGTAGCGTTTGCGAATATCGTAGCATAGAGCAGAGTATGTAAATATGTATATTGTAAGAAGTAGCTATGTAAGTTATGATTGCATTTGCATATAAGAATATTGTCGCTATAAATGTCTGCAGGTAAGTGTTGCATATTTAACTATGTAATATATAGTTAGCGAGCTATTAAAAATATATATATTGCATTATTACAGCACGATTAACACTATTACTTTACTAAACAGAATTGATTATATTCATAAACATATTTACATAGACATGCACTTTGATATGCGCTTAGTGTTGAAGCGAATCTCAAAGGCGTTTAAACCTGCAAGTTTCTTAAGTAATCGCCGCAGCTAATGCCAATTGCTTACATACAATGTTACATATACAGCTAACTATACTCATGCTGGCATATATATACTTCCTCCAATGGGAGTAAATCTACTCAAAACAACAACAAGATCATTTGTCATTTATCACTTAACTCGAAGTCGAACGCCACCGGCAAGGCAACGCTTGGAAATGCACCTCCGAAAGCTCGTGCGCCTTTGAACTGTGTTCCCAAATCGCATGCGTTGTGCTGGTGGTGTGCGGAGGACGCGATTGGCCATGTCACAGGAACCCCACCCTGTTGGACGTGTCGCAACGGCGCCAAATATCACTGTTGGTCGGAATACTGTGTTATATATTCCCTTGAACAACTTGAAAACTGCTTAAAAAACACTTAAAACTAATTATTCATTATATTGTCTCTATGTATATGAGTAAAAAAGTATGTTACTTGTTCAGTTTATATAAAAAAAATTATGGCTTAAGCTAAAATCGTATCAAATGTACATACAAAAAATAATAATTGGTAAAAGATCAGTTATATTTTTATGTGTGTAAAGTACGTGTCTCTCAAATTCCAAAACGTTTCGCCTAATTCGAGTTCCAAAACGTTCCAATATCACGATCACGCGGTTACGGTATATCCTACTCAATCTTCTCACATTTCATACATCACTCTGGCGAGTCACAACCTCCACATACTTTTGATTTCCTGCTGGTCCGTCCTAACGTCGCACATTCATAAGCCTTTCTCAGTTTATTACTCAATGCTGTAACGAAAGAAAGAGGGAGAGATAGGGAAGGAACGAATGTGTTGCGGAGTGAACGTTGACGGAGCGAAAGGCAAAGGCATTTAGGCAATGTGTTTATGTATGAGAGAGAGATGAGAGATAGAATTGCCATATTAGTATTCATGCTCCTCATGTTCGTATTCGCCAAAAGATTCCACCTCATGACCACCAAAGTCGTGGCTCTCCTCATGGTGATATTCCTCATGATGGACGGGCTCGTGAATTTCCTTGTGTACGAATACGGGTTCCTTGTAGGAGATGTGTTTCTCATGGTATTCGGGCACGTGCTTCTCAATGTGAACGGGCACTGGTTTTTCGACGGGAACCTTGACTGGGTAGGGCACATGTTTTTCAACCTTGACTGGGATTTCCTTGATGACTGGGTATGGGGCTGGTACTGGTACTTTGACTTCGTATGGTACGGGTTTCTCAACATGCACTGGCACGGGGTTGTCATAGGGCACATGCACTGGTACGGGCACCTTCTTGATCACTGGCACTGGTACTGGTTTCTCAACGTGATATGGTACTGGTTTTTCAACATGATAAGGCACTGGCTTGTCGACATGCACCTTGACTGGGTAGTGGACGACCTTCTCAACTGGGTATGGCTTGTCGACGGGCACGTGCACCTTCACGGGGTAGTGTACCTTCTTTTCAACTGGATATGGTGCGGGCACATGAACTTTCACTGGTACATGAACCTTCTTTTCAACTGGGTATGGTGCGGGCACGTAGACTTTGACGGGCACTGGACGATCATAGTGCACATGTACGGGTACGGGGATCTTCTTCTCAACTGGATAAGGCGCAGGCACTTCATGTGGCACCTTTACGATTTCCTTGACCTCATATGGTACATGCTTGACCACAGGGTATGGTTTGGGCACTTTCACCTTAATCGGCACGGGTATATGTTTTTCGACGGGCACATGTACAACCTTCTCGACGGGGTATGGTTCGGGCACCTTCTTGATGATGGTCAATGTTTTTTCCTCATGAATCGGATGATGGTATGAGTGATGGTAGTCCTCGAAATGATGTAGGCCACGTTTGGTTTTGGTGCTGTCGCTATCGTCGGCAGCAGCGGCGGAGGATTCCTTGGCACCTTCCTGGGCGGGTTCAGCGGATTTCGATTCGACGGCCTTTTCGTCTTCGGCGCGCGTGCTGATGGCCAGCAGCAACACCAGGGCGAGTAATGATGCTGAACGCTGTTGCGGGAGAGACAGAGAGTGAGAGAGAGAGTGGGGCACGAGATAAAAGAGGATGGGATAAAAAGGTAAATTAGGAGACAATAAGTAGTTGTTGCAAAATTTCAGTAGATTATAGGATTTTTTTTTGAATTTTTAAGAAGTGAAGATTGCAATTTTTTTTTTAATTTAGAAAAGTAAGAAAATTTGAAAATTGTTGGGAAATATAGGAAGAGGAGAGAGTATGAGTATTAGTAAATTTTCCTTTTAATAAAATGGCGTAATTGTTTCAATAATGTAATTTTTGCTATTTGAATACTGACTTTACTAAGTTGATAATAAGGAGTTTTAAATGAATTAGTTTCCAGTAAAGAAGCAATTAGTTATACTGTAGCCTTTTTGATGGTTTCTCATAAATCATTTTGAAGGCAAATTTGTTTCTTTTTTATTTTAGGGACTTTAAAAATAATCAATAATTATAAATAATTTTTGAAAAAAAGTTTAAAACATGAAATATTCTTTTTATTTAAAAAACAATTTTAATATTTAAAAAATTAAAAACAAAAATTTGAATAATAAAAAGTGTAATATAATTTTTTTTTAATAAAAAAATTTGAAATATTTGAAAAAAATTTATGAAAGGAATTATTTTTTATTTAAATAATAATTTTAATATTTTAAACTTAAAAAAACTCTAATAATGAAAATTTGCAATTGTTGGAAAAAGTTTAATCAAGGAAGTATTTTTTTTATCAGAATAATAATTTTAATATTTTTTGAGTAATTTTGAAAAACAATTTAAAAACCAGAAAACGTTTTTTATTAAAAAATAATTTTAGTGTTTTAAAGTTTTGGAAAAATATTTAATTTTTTTAAAACGAAATTATGAAGTTTTACAAAAAAAGTAATGCAAGACGTATTAATAAAGAATAATTGTAATATTTTTAACATAAAAAAAATTTAAAAGTAAAAATTAGCAATTTCTGAAAAAAAATTTAATCACGAAAATATTTTTTTTTATTAATATTTAAACCTTAAAACAAACAATTATGATATAAAACAAAATAAATCATATTAAAGTAATAATTTTAATATATTTTTAAATTTAAATAAAATATTTTTTTGGAAAAATTAGAAAAGTTTGAAGGTAGTATTTTTAACTTTAATATAATTTGAATTGCTTTGCATATCTAGCAAATTTTTGAATAATGAAAACAATAATTTAAAAAAATAAAGCAGACAGTATATTTTAATTAAAACGTCGTTTTAAAATTTTTTTGGAATTAAAATTTTTTTTTTGAAAAATTAAGAAAAAATTTAAAGCAATATTTTTTACTTCAGCTTTATTTGAAATAATTTGCATTTCTGGTAAATTTTTGAAGAACTTTTACTTTGAAAAAAGATTTTCAAAAAGTAGTATTTTAAAAGAATTTTAAAAATTTTTTATAAACAAAGTCATATTTTTAAAACACGTTTAAAACAGTTACGAAACTATATAACAAATCCAAGCATTATTTCAATAATTTTCATTTCGAATGCTTCTTTCTCACTTGTTTAATAACTGTATAAAATATTTTATGCAAATTGCACCATTTCACTGCTTGTTTAATGTTTTCAGAAAATTCAATTATATTTTTCCATAAACTCATAATTTCTTTAGAAACCACAACATAGCCTTTTAGCATTTAACACTTTTTGAGTTACTTCATATTTTAATAATATTTTTTCCAACTTGAAGTCGTAATTGCATGATCACTCGCATACATACCAGCAGCTTCATCCTAAATCACAGTTATAACGAAAAGTTGAAATTAATTAAACGCGAAATCCTCTGTCTGATATCCTGCGATGCTATTCCTCACGCACACAGCAAATTCACAATCCTTTAAACACTTTTGAGCAGATATTTCTTCGTTTGCGAAAGGAACTGCAAACAAATGAAATGAAGAAAAAACAAAAGACTTAAGAAACAAACTCGAGCACTGAATGATTGTAATTCGTCGCTGTTTAATAGAACACTAATATTTTTCTACAACACACGCTGGATTATATATAGAGCAAATATCCAAAGATATATAAATATATATATTTTTTAATATTAAATCAATTTATTGCTTGCTTTTTTTTGCTGAATTTCGATTTGGTTTTTGTTATTACTTTGTAAACGCCGCACGATCCGTGCACGAGACGCGATTTTTTGCAGCTACGTGGAGGGAGAGAAGAACGTAAAGCTAACTGTTGTGTATAGCTAAACAGTAAACGATTGAATGATGCCAATTGTGGCCACAGTCTGCACTTTTATAGTTAATTCCATTTTCATTTGGCCAACCGAGTCGTTGCGGCTGCGCTTGCCGCCGCTGGCTGGCCGAAGAGGTTGCCGAAAAAGCTGCAGTGGACGAAGGCGAAGAAGTGGAGCAGCAAGCAAGAAAAGCCACGGCAAGACATGCAAAAATATGCCAGACAACAATAGTGCAAATAAAACAACAACAACAACAATAACGACAGCTTGCAAGCAATATAGCAGCATGAAAAGTAAAACTGCTGTAATAGCAACAATAACAACAACAACTGGAAGAGTGGCGTTGCTCAAAGACACACACACATGTAAGTAAACGTACTTCAGCTGTGTATGTGTGTGTGCTCTGAAATAAATGTACGCGCGCAGACGCAATGCAGCAGTTTACATATAAGGCAACAACAACTACAAGCACGTTGCAAGCAAACGTCGCACACACACACACATGTATGCAAACGTGCTCGCAACATGCAGCAGTGCAGCTCGCCGCTTCTCCATGTTGTCACTGTTGTTTTTGTTGCTCTATTGCCACTACATTGCATATTTGTTATTGCCTTTGTTGTTGACTTTTATTACTGGTTACACCGCCGCGTGTGCGTCCGCAAACACTACTCGGACGTGCTACAACAGCTGTGTGTGTGTGCTGGTTTGCTTCGCACATTCGCTAATTTGCTTTAGTTTTTCCTATTGTTTCACGCTTATGAGCCGTCTGCTTTTAATTTTGTTGCTGTCTGTCTGGCGCAAACGTAATTGAATTAAAAACGCATCGAAAAGTGTTATTGCCGCCACTGCACTTCTGTGTTTCAATCCACCATTGCCCGACTCTTTGTTCCTACCCTTGTACCTTTCGGCTGGCGAGGCGCTTTGTGATGCGCAAGCGCGTATTTTTTTCGCTGTATTTCTCGCTTGAAGAGTTTTGTGTGCGCGTATGTTGGTCAGTAGTTGTAGTTACTTCTTGTATTCTCGTACAACGTGCAAGTGCTGTTATTGCTTCATGTTGTTACAATATTTGCTGTGCCTTGTTGTTTTTGGCGGGATCAAGTGTGGTAATCGTTTGACGATAATATAATATAATTAGATAAGCAATCACTTTTATTGTAGCGTGTCAATTGCTTTATGAGTGCAAGTCTTGTTGCTTGTCGCTATTTTTTGATACTTTGTCAGTTTGTCATTTGAAACTTTTTATTGCGCTCAGCTAATGTTAGTTGGTGGAAAACCAAACTGAGTTTGAACATTTGGCAAGCGTGCGATTTCGGAATGTAAAAGAAGCCATTATTGCAAAAAAATTAGGAAAAAGTACTTTGAAAATTGTGTTAACAGCTTAATTTGATTGGCAGCTTCTCTTGAAATGATTGTTTAATGTTAAAATTTTGAAGCTTTTTGTGATTGATTAGTGTTGCCATAGCAAAAAATGTATTCTGTTGGGTAGTATAATGATATTAATCTATATGAAGGTAATTATAGGGCTACTGGAATAGAAAAATAAAAATGTATGTATGTTTATGCTTTTGACAGACGTTTTTACACTTCTACTTTTTTCTTTCAAATAGTTGTAATCGAAAAAAATCCTTCGTCCAAGTCTTTAAGATTTATACTTCAGAGACATGTGTAGATTTGGTGAAGATCGGGTGAGTGGTTCCAAAGAAATCTTGCCAACAGACCGAAAACACAGTTGCGTTTGAAGACGGCGCATTTAGTCTAGCTAATCTCGAGCGCACAAGTCCTCAAGGCTGTATCTCCGAAACTATTAATCGGATCAACTTGAAAATTCAGGACAATAGACAATAGAGGTGCTGTAGAATTTAATAAGATAATAAAAAAAATCGATTTTTTGTAACCCCTTAAAAGTAGGGAGATTTGTGTCTTTTAAATTTAAGCCTAGATACTGTGAGAAACGTTTTTACGTATCAGAAATTCTCCTTGAACCTTGCAAAAAGAGTTTTTGAGATCGGATTGCGAGGGGTGATGAAAAACGAATCCATTACAACAACGTTAAAGACAAAAAGTCATCCAAGTTTCATCCTGGCCCACCAGTAACATTAACGGAAAAGTAGAATATCCATGACGGCAAGGTAATTCTCTGTATTTGATGTAGTCAGAAAGGCGTTCTGTATTATAAATTTCTAAGTACGGGTGAAACCATTATTAAAAAACTCTACCGATGCTAACTCATCAAATTGAGGCGAACGTTTGCTGATAAATGCCTAGGATTAGCGAATAGGCACTGGGGAAGAATTTTCCATCATAACAACACGGTTGAAAGATCGGAAAAGCTATTTGAAAAACAGTGGCTGGGAAGTTTGGTAAAACCTGCATTATACACACAGACCTTATACATTCTTTCTACTATTTGTTCCGGTTAAGGCAGAATGCACTCACTGGAATACAGAATTGAGTTGACTCATTCTTGGCTGCGAAGTCGGCGCAGTTTTTTGGGAATGAATCCATAAGTTGCCAGAGAAACTTAAAACAGGAAAAAATGCACAAGAGCTCAAACAATAGCAACATTTTTTAAAACTAAAATGAAAAGCTATTTTTTTTACGTTTGGGAATACTTTGCTAAATGTTGTTTTCCATTGAGTATTGTATTAACACCAATTTACACTTCGATTAATTGTTGTCCACTTTGCACAAGCAACTGCAGCTACTTATGCCATTTGGACGACGGAGCAATACATTATCTCTTTTTGTCATCAAAATTCATTACATTAAAATCACTTCCTGAACAATGAAACCACAAATATTCGCATTGCCGCCAAATAACTATCTTCTAATTCAATTTTTATTGACCACAAATATGCAGCACATGTGAAAACACTTACACATAAGACGCTAGAGGCCTACAAACTAAGAAACGCATTTATGTATGTATATATATATATACATATATACAAACTTATGACTATGTATGTAGCTGCGAATTTCTTTGTCTTTTATTTTCCTTCCATCAAATTCATTAGGTTACTTGGTTAAGAGGCAGACATCAGTCGTCAGACCAAAAGACAGCCAGCCAACCAGCCGTGCAATGACCAACATTTCCCATAATAATTGTGGAAGCCACTTGAATGTGTTTGTCTGTCTTTGGGCTGAGCAACGTACATTTCTCTGCTTACCAACCTTTTTATTTTTATTTTAAAACCAAGTATTATTGCATTTCTCCGAGGTTGGTGTTGATTTTGTTTGATTATTTGGTTACGGCTGTTGCATACAACTCACATTAGTAGCGGCAGCCACCGACGACAACCACAAACTGCTTCTCGACGGCGGCTGCACATCTCCCAACTCGTTTTACTTGCCTGCATTAATTCGACGTCTCTGATTACCTTCCTTGTTATTATGTCAATGGGTCTTTGGCATCATTTCCATATTTGCCACTTCTTGGCTGGCGGTTGCTCGCACACTTTGCTGCAATGGCTTTGTTTCGCGCCTCCATTTATTGTTGCTTTTATTTGTAAGCCACTTTTGCTTTCTTCTCAATGGATGCTTTCAGTAATGTTGTTGCTGTTTATGTTGTGTTCATTGTTGTTGTTTATGTATGTGTTTGCTGGCAGTGTCTTCATGCAGCGACAACTTCATCGCTTTTTTGCCGATTATTTGCCTTCGCTTCACACATTTCGCGGCGCTGAATCACGTCGCTGAATTCCCGCATTAAAGCTGGTGTTGTTTGCTTTGACCAACGCATCCGCTATGCAACAGTTGCTGCTGAAACTGAAATCACTTTTATTGTCATTGCTTCTTTGTTGCTTGTTATTGTTGTAACTATCGTTGCTATGTTGGAATGTTGCAATGTGTTTGTTCGTTTGCAGTTTTCGCCTAACTGGCTAGTCACATGAGATTTGCTTTACACGACCATCATTACAGCTATTTTGGGTTTCGACTGCACACTGGGCAGATTTGATACTTTGGAGTGAGTTTCATGAGCGTAAGGTAAAGGAGGTATCCAAAATAAATAATATATATTCATTATAATTTTTTAGGAAGTTTGTTATCTTTTTATTAAGGAGAATCAAGTGTGGTATTTACAGTCTTCTCAAGTGTAAACGCTCAGTTAATTCAGCTCCATCAGCTTAGCTTTAAACGCGATTTTCTCTAAATCACATTTTTCAAATCAGCTTGAGTGTTCACTCGAAGACAAAGATCCGATTACTATCAAATTTTATGTTTTGTATTTACTTCGTTCTCAATACAGCTCACAAATCGAATTTTGGGAGACTAAACATGATGAAAATTTTGACTAAAATTCAATTTTTTTAAACTTCGGCATTTTGTCACCTTTTTTCCAAGAAAGCTCAACGGCTTTGCAGCTTGCGACGGTTCCTCAGTGACTGGGTACCCATACAGCCATTATAAAAGAAGTCTTCTTGACTAGTCTTGAGCGCGCAGGCAGCGACCTCAAAGACAGTATAGTCGCTTGGATATCGGAGTGAATGCACACATCTCCCAAGGAAGCTGCACTTCAGAGCGATACATGTACGCCTACTTCCTCCACCTTCGTTTGAATTAACCTACAGGGGTCTGGTAGTGTAAAACTAGGTTGATGAAGAGCTGCCGACAGAAGACGCCCCCACCTACTCTCCATCTTAACTTCGATCCATCCATTATCCATCACTGCACTCATTCTTTAATGGCTTCGGCTTGCCCTTAGGGCCCTCGCAGGTATGTGAGTTAAGAAGAAACCTTAGGAGAAGGTTATGCGATGCAGTAATTTAGAAGATTGTAAGGAATGCAATCGAGGCGCCAATCCCTAACTTCGCAGACATCTCCTTCCAGCTATGTCTACAGGTGCAACGTGTGGAATGGTATTGAGACCATTGTTTAGGTTGTACTTATGTGGTGCACATATGCCGATGAAAGACACTCTTTGAACACTTCCAGCTGTTTAGTTGGGGACATTATAGGTTAATTCACGGTTTCATAGAGGTAGAACATCACTCTTGGTGAGTAGCCATACCTCTGCCCAATTTCTCTTCTACAACCGTATAAGGCGATTGATACCGTCCTCTCAATCTCCTCAATGTTTGGCTTCCATGAGAGCTTCCTATCCGACATAAGCCCCCGGTACGTCACCCTGTCCACCGTTGGAAAAATAATGCATCCTAGCGACGAGGTAGTGAGTTATTTACTATACCATCTAATTGAGTATACGTATATCCCACAAAAAATATGTCAACAATGACCCACAGTGCGCCTCTTACTTTCTGCAAATTCATTAATTTTTCTATTTCTCTCTTTATCTTGTACTCACATCTAGTCTCAATGCATATTTCTTGCTTTGACATCTCGCCAAATTAAATTTGAAATTTTATGTTTACCGAAATTGTCTTTGCTTGTTTGCGTTTAACTGGTCCAGCCAGCCAGTCTGCCGCAGAAGGGGGATAATTCGGCCATCAAGCGAATTTGTTTACTCAAACTCTAATAGCAGCCATAAGCTCTCTTAGTCAAAATACGCTTACAAAGAAGCGATAACGTTTTTGCTAATATTGTAAACAGCTGCTTATGTCATTCAACGCCGACTCTTTACACAAACAAACATTTTCAATTCAATGCTCGCAGTATTCCCAAGACCTGACTCCAGTATTCACAACGGCTTTTCTCCACTTTTACCTCACCTTCCCCGGCACTGGCTTTGTTTTATTATAGCATCGCATAATTTCCTCTTTTAGCTTGGATTGCTTGCAATACACAGCATTACAATGCACATATCCACACATCTGTGTGTTTATGTGTGTGTGTTTATTTGCTCCGGATTGCCCGTGCGCGTCTGATATATTTATTACGGTTTTATGTTTTGGCATTTTCAAGCGGTTCAAACTAATAAACCATTGTTTGCGCTAACCCATGTGTTGTCGGCTTCCCGTCAGTGCGCTGTCAGTTGTACGTACGTAGCTTCAATAAACGTGAGATAAGTCTTGGCATTTTTTTCCAGCCACTCATTTTGCCTGCTTTGCGACTCACTACTCCACTTTCCTACTGCTCTACTTTCGGTGTGTGCTTGGTACTTCCTTGATTTAATTATGAAATCACAGGATAAACTTTGTTGCATAATAATGCAATGAAATACGTGCATTTTGTTGTTGTTGGTGCTGTCAACTAATTGCCTACTAAGTGTTTATTACATATATTTAAATAGCTTATGTAAATAGCTGTATTTGTGGTAAATTACGGTAATATTATATAGCATTTGCTTACGTCATTAAATGAATTACGTTCAATCAATGCGAGTTAGTGAAGACACGCAACTGCAAGTAAGACTATCGAATAAACACGCAAGTGTGGCCATTATGCAGCATAAGTTTTGTAACGCAAATATTTTAGATCAAGCTGATTTAGTCTTTAATGGGAGTTTAAACTTCATGAGGTCATCGCTCTCAGTTATTCTAAAACCGAAAGGTCCTTGCGGATAATATATCAATTCAAAAGTCCTCGAACTGACAAATAAATGGCGCTACAAGAATTAAAATCATATGAGTTTTAGTTAGCCTTAACATTCAAAAGATGTCTGTAAAAATATCATTTTGAGTGAAGCAACTTTTGAGATAGCAGGCACTCTAAAGATATCAACTGAACGAAAGTATATCATTCACGAAAGTATATCATTCGCAAAAATTGGGTCTTGTGTACGCTCTACGCAGAGTGGATGCCGCACGAGCTCACTTTTGACCAAAAACAACGACGAATTGCAGGTTTTTGGATATCTTTAAGCGTAACAAACTCGAGGTTTTGGGTCGATATGTGACGATGGATAAAACATTGTTCCATTATTTCACTCCGAAGTCTAATCGATAGACATCCGAGTAGACTGCACACGACGGCTAGCAATGTTATAGTGTCTGTATTTTCGAAAGCGCATAGAATAATTTGTATTGACTACCTTGAAAAGGAAATACTATTAACAGTAACTATCACATAGCGTTATTGGAGCGTTTGAAGAACAAAAACGCCGATAAATGACCGCATTTGAAGTAATCCACCCACTGTATTCTTCAGATCGGGCACCTGCGACTATCTTCTGCTTCAGATCTCAAAAGAATGCTCGCTGTGAAGAAATGATTGTCGAATGAAGAGGTGATCGCCGCAATTGAGGCATATTTTAAAACAAACCGTACTACAAAAATGGTATCGGAAAATGGGAGGGTCGCTAAATCAGTGTATCACCCGTACACTATTTTGAATGAATAAACTAATTTTTCCAAAATAAGTTTTTCTATGGTAGGCCGGGGACTTTTCAGTTATTCCGCTAAAATTCTTTTTAATTTTTTTCTTGTAAAAGACAAAGTAAATTTTAGTTTTCTAATATTTGAAAGAAGGATTGAAATTTCAAAAATACGAGGAAATATTTAAATAAACATATTTACAATAACAATAAAGTCTGTTCAGTGGTTACGTGTTGCTGGAAACGTAAACAAATAGACTTAGCAAAAAAGTTTCTTATTCAAACACGATATTAGAATGCAGTTGGAGTGTACGAGAGGTTATTTGTTAAGCTCAGTTCTGTTGTTGTTTTCTAAAATTACCGATATATTTGTAGTACGGCAAATGTAACAAAATAATGCTTTTCGACTACGGTGTGAACTCTTAGACACCTAATGCTCCTATATAATTAATGTTTTGTACAAAACGCGTTATTAGTTAACACCTATTAAGTATTGCTGCTAGCAGTTTTTGTTTTTGAGTTCCCATTTCGCTTTCAAGCAAAGCTTAATCGCTTAATCAAATCACTCATTTAGTTGCCGCAACTTCCCGTTCATTTTTCCTCGAATTCTACCCCCGTGGCTTTGGTGTTCGCATTTGTGGAGCGGCAATTAGTACGCGTAGTGAATACATTGCACCGTTATGGCTACTTAGTGTCTCACAACACACATAAATACATACGCATTGGAAAGATTAGTGAAAAACGCCAGTATGAGCCTCGTTTCAAGGCAGCCGCCCAATTAGTTCGCTAAGCTACTCACTCGGCCATTTAGTCATAATTGCTTACTTACATTTGCTTAAAGACAGCAGCGTTTAGCGCTGGGCCACCTAAGACGCCGTGGTCAAAGAGGCGTAAGCCGCCCTATTGCAGTTTTCAACCGTGGGTTTGAATATTACACAAGTCTTACAATATAAAGGGCACCAACGGTCATACGTTTACACTGCATTTGACCTTGAAAGTAAACAGTTAAATGTGAAAATAGCCGAATAACAAAAAGTATTTCTCAAAGCTGTCGAAATGAACATTTTCTCAACTAGCTTAACGCATATTGGAGCATTGCGTTGAACAATAGGCATCTAAAAAGAAGGCTATCACTATCCTTAGTAGTATTCACAGATATTATTTTTTACTACACTTCATTGCTTATGGGATAATGTTCCGGAAAAAATCTCATGATTGCGGCAAGATGAATCTTCTTCAGGAAGAGCTCACCAGTACCGTCTAAGCTTACGAGAGGTCCATATATAGGAAAAAGAGCTAGATACCCATTTTCAGAGTTTTACGAGCCCATCAGTTTTGTAATTTTCAGCGATATAACCGGGCTCGTGTATGACAATAAAGTAGCTTCATATAACTATCCCTTAAAAAGTAGTCCAGAGTAGTAGTTGAAGAATGAGAGAATATTTGTGGTTGGATCCTTCATATACTCAACTTCCCTGAGCCTCAGAGTAATGCTATTTTTACCATGACATTGATTGTCATTATGACGTTGAGACGTTGTTGACGTTGGAATTTGAAAATCGAAGCACATGTTTGCGTTTTACTTAAAAATATATTTCCATTCTCCGCACATATTCGCTCCATTTAAGCAACAGTGACTGAAGCTCCAGCACATCCTCCTCACTGTTGCAATAACAATTGTAGTTGTAGTAATTGCAACAATCAGCTCATCATACACTCAACTTTCATAGCGTATGTACATAAACAAAAGTATAATTATGTGTATACCGGTAGCAACACCTTTAATGGTTCATTGTTTTCGGTCAAGGTCGCTGTTGTTATGATCTTACGAATTCAATTTACCACACGCACATAGCCACGTACTTGCAAATAAACTATTTCACTGTAATTTTCATTGTAATCGCAGCTGTTTGGCCATTGATGGCTGATGTAGCTATGTACGTGGCTGCTTATGTGTGCAGAAAATTTAACCTTTGCCGCTACCACTCTACGGTCAGTTATTTTACTGCTGCCTTTGCATAATTTAAAAGTTTGAAAACATTTTCGTACATCAAATTTTGCAATATGCACTTTAATGGCTCCAAATTTGGTAAGACGAAAATGCATAGACGTGAAATTATAGTTTAAAAGATGCAAGAAATTATACCTTAAAATTATTTGTATGAATATTTGTGATTTTAATGGTATTTGCAACGTAATGTTAAGATGTTTGAACCGAGCCTAACACAGTTGACCTTATTTACAATAAATACAAATAATCAATATATTCCCACATTAATGACATTCTTCAAAGCATAAATTCTGTAAAATTGGCCAACCAATCATTTACAAATTAAAAATAAAAAATAAAAAAAATAAAAACAAAGAATCAACCTTTTATTGACCTCAAGAGTTATAAAGTATTCAATAAATGCAGATAAAACTTGTACCTTGACCAATTTCCTAAACAAAGTGCAACTAGCGGCACACAAACAACACCCCTTACAATTGCTGTCAAGCAAACAATGATAACAAGTATAACAAGACAAAATCATAATAAAAGATGCTATATATAAACCTAATTTACCGCTGATTACAATGGATCTTCTTGAAGCTTTCAACAGCTTTGCATTTCAAATATTTTTGGCTGCCTTTCGAAATTATGTAAATTTTATGGCGCTAAGAAGTTTTGAAGGAAAGCTGACCAAAAGCAATGCATTCATATCAATATATTGTATATACATACATATGCTATTTGGAAAACCGATTTTCACGATTTTAAATGTTTGACATAACATGACATTGTTATTAAAATGCCGAAAACCACAATAACTAGTATTTATAGTGAGCTGAATGTGTCAACTACAACAATTAAGGTTTATCGTTAATATGCAACAAAAATTCCAACGATTTTGAATATTTTTTTGTAGTGTGCCATATAATTTTTAATTGTAATTGTTTTTTAGTGGCAATCACTTTGCTAGTTGAAAAACTTGAAACTCTCGAGGAAAGTATAATTCATTAAAAACTTATGAACTTATAGTTATGTATACAGCATTTAAGCATTCAACAAATATTTTTGAGGCAATTGTTTTTTAAGATTAATGAAGAAAACTGTAAAAACTTATAATGTGTATGTTGTTTAATCTCAGCCTGTTCAATATCGCACCTTTTCGTGGATATTGATTGAAGTATCTCTCTTCTCAACGGTTATGTACACAGCATAAAGTTTGCTAAGGAATGGAAATTAAATGAGATATAAAGAGAGTGTAATCTTAATTCAAGCATTTTTTTGTTCAAAATACATTGTGGTCAATAAAATATGTTATTTTAATTACATAGCTTGCATAAAGGGTGACACAGCCTGAATATGAAATTTGTCCCAGTCAGTTCCATATAAACTGTGGGTGCAAACCGTATCGGTAATTTGTTTTCTTAGACTGGAAAGTTGTTGATTTTCCAGGCCTAATGCCACACTAATAAGGTATAATCACTTTGTTGACCGTGGGCTTTAATCTTTCACACCGTACGATCGATATCGATAGAACCTTATATGCGATGTTGTGTAGTCTTATGCCATGCTCGGCAATCCATAGGCACCCGTCAATTTGTTGTTCTTCAGGGATGTAATTGCTAATCGAACTTTTTCATGGACGGGCAATGGAACGTCCACTCCATCGCCATGGGTTATGGAATCGAGTTCACCACTTCCTGGTGTTATGCTTTCAGTGCCATTCAGCAGGTTGGAGAAGTGTTCCCTCCATAATTTTAGTATGCTGTGCGCATAAGTCACTAGATCACCTTTAAGAGTTCTACAAGAGTATGCTCCGGTATTAAAACCTTCTGGAATGGCTTTATAACTTAGTATAAATCAAGTCAACATTTTTTCTTCTTTTGATACAAATAATTCCATCTTATCTATTTTCCTTATCCTGCCAAAAATCAGAGTTTAGTGAACAAAAAAATATATTGCGTTAGTATAAAAATCAATGAAATATGTATTTCTTGCATGTAACATTTAAAGCCATTAAATTTTCTTCTTCATGATGTACGAGAAAGAAACAACAACAACAAATAAATATTTAGTTAGCTTATTTCATTTCCGCGCATATACTTTGTGCTGCAACAAGCTCTATGCCAAAATTTGTAATTTGTAGAACCAACATGTTGCGTGTTGTGCTTACTAGCTTAATAGAATAAATAATCATTGCTTTAAAAATGCTAGCGAATTTAGTTTGGAACTCGGTAAATTATATAATATTTTTATATTTCAAAAAGAAGACAAAACGTGAAGCCAATAATAAATTTACACACACGCTGTGAAAAACGTAATTTTGGTTGAATTTAAAATTTATTGTTATTTGTTGCTTAGACATACGTACATTACTCATGCGAACCAATACATACGCATATATAAAAGCAAAAATTCGATTAGACTTTGACTCGTGGTGCCCATTCGGCTGTGGTGAGGCATACGCCAATTAGCTTTGGTTTTTCACTCAGTTTTCTTCTTCTTATTTCTGCGTAATGCCTTGACTCGCATGTTATGTATTTATTTTTATTTATTTATTACAGCTTGATAGCTTTGCGTTCACGCTTTACATCGGCGAGTGCCATTTTATGCACCCAATGTTTTTTTAGCTTAGTGAACGCCCCGCACATGCGCTTATGGGTGAACTAACTAATTTAAGAAAAAAGTGTGTAATTAGTTGACTATAATAGAAACACGCTAAAAAGGAATGAAATCGGTATTGTTGAACGCATACAGGCCGCATGTGTGGAAGAAATCAGAAAATTAAAGAAAACTGTAGCAATCATTGCTACAATGCAGCGGGTGAGTTAGGGTGGGTCGACTTGGAAAGAAATATTTTTTTTTTTTAATGAGAATAACTAAAAATTAATAAAAATTAAACGCTTGAGGCGACATATTGTCTAATAGTTCAAGGTGCAACTTCTAAAATCTGAAAAGTCACAGAAAATAAAGTTCTTTTGGAATGATTTGACATTTTTTGACGCAATTTTAGGACTTCTTTGCCTCTAAAAATAAGTGATTTTTAAATCAAATAAATTTTTTGACTCTTGCTTTAACCAAAAATGCATAATTCTATTAAAATCAATTCTTTTTCATTAACTATTGCGCCACCTTTTTGTTTGGGTCCACCTTAATATCGCTATAAATTATGTGTTATAAGTTATATGTTGCACATGTGGGCAATTGGCGCATTTTGTTGTTGGCAAAATAATGTGAAAATTTAGTGAATCGCAGCAATTGCCTCATAGAGCGCTTAATGAGTTTTGAAAATTGTGCAATTGAATAATTATGGAGCAACCAAAACACTAAATGCCAGGAAAAGTGCTGCAGTGAGCAGGCGAAAATTTGACGATTGCAAATAGTTTTAGGAATGTAAAATATGGGTGAGAAATTAAAGTAAAAGCAAATATTTGGTTATTATTTAAAAACAAGAAAAAACTTTGATTTTGATATACCCTTCACAAATACAAAAGTTTGCTTAGAAGAACTTCATTCAGATTGTTCAGCTTGTATGGCAACTATATGCTATAGTTAGCCGATCTGAAAAGTTTCTTCAGAGAATATACCGTTGCTTTGGACAATGATCCATGCCAAGTTTGGTGAAGATGTCTCGTTAAATGAAAAAAATTTCATACAAGGACTTGATTTCAAACGTAAAGTTTGTATGGCAGCTATATACATACTATAGTGATCCGATCAGAATAATTTCTTCAGAGATTGCACCATTGACTCAGGCAATAATTTACCAAATTTGTTGAAGATATCTCGTGAATTAAAAAAGTTTTTCATACAATCACTTGAATCCGATCGTCCAGTCTGTATGACAGCTAAATGATATAGTGATACGATAACAACGATTTCGACAAATAAGCAGCTTCTTGGGAAAAAAAGAAGTTGTTCAAAATTTCAGAACGGTATCTCAAAAATTTGGAGACTAGTTCGCGCATGTATAGACAGATGGACGGACAGAACGACGAACGGATATGACTAAATCTACTCAGCTTGTTATGCCGGTCGTTGTTATAATAATATATAATATTATATACAATTTCTCTGGCGCCTCCTTCTCTGTGTTACAAACTTCTTCAGAAACTTAATATACTTTGTTCAGGGTATAAAAAAATTGAAAAATATATAAAATTGGAAGACTTGAGTATTACGAAATTTTCGATACGAGAGTATTGGCAACAGCTTAATTTTCAGATATTTGCTGTAAAAGATTTAGCAATATACACTTTTAAATTCATTTCAGAATTACGTAAATCTCAGCTTTTCTTTCCATTGCGCCGCCACAAAAGACTTAAGCAACGAACCTGCTTATCATTCAAACTGGCAATTGTCATTTTCTGCTTGTTGTATTGAATTGTCACCATTAAGAAAGTTGTCATATAATTTTAATTGCTTTCTATTTTGGCAACTAATTGCTTTTACTGAAATCCATACAAAAGTTTTGTTTTGAAAAAATGCTCGTAATCAATTTTCGCCATAAACGTTGGCTTTTATCAGAAGTGTGTTGCAACTTGTTTTCATTTCAGCTTCCTAGGCCGTCAATCTTACGCGACAGCAGGTACTGAACGACACTAATAAAATCAAACAAAAACGTAATTCATTGCTAGTTAAAGTCTGACACAAATTAGCTGCCATCGATCAGGCGGCAATGAGGCGGAAAGACCAGCAGCAAAAACTTCGTAAGCGCCAGTAAATGCCGCGCTTGGTCACGGACTGATTAGATTAAAATGGCTTTTTAGCACCCAAATTGACTGTTGACAAAAACCAGCGATTGTTGAAAAATTAATTTGAATCTTGCTTTGCGTTCGCCTGGCAACAAAATGAAATTGTTAAGGAAATGCGACCGGCACTCAACACCCGAAATTTGTAATAATAACATTGGAATACTAAAATATTAAGGAAAATATGCAAAAATGCCTGCTACCGCCAGGCCTGCTTGACCAGCTGTTTGTTGTCGCCGCCGCAGCTGCGATTCGCTCACTTTTATAGACATTTCCATACGCGGCGCGGCGCTTACAAAATGAAATAATAGTGTGAGTGATGCTGGCGGCTGCACACCTACCGGCTTTTGTAAATGCAGGTTTTGCATTCGCAACGACTTTTTTTTGTTTTTGCACCGCCTTTGTTTTGTTTTTGCCTTTGGCCGACTGACTGATAGTGCGTGGTGCGGCAGAAGGCGGTGTTGCTTCGCCGCGGTTGGCCGACTGGTTGGGTCACTGGGGCTTGGTGCCGGTGCAACGGGTTTGATTACAAAATATATTTACCTCTCTTTTTTCAAGGAAATGGGATACGTCGAGTTCCTAAATTTATTACACCGTTCAGCTGTTGCTTGCAAAATTTTTTAGCCTCACAAAAAACACGAAATTATTTCTATTAATAAGCATGAACATCTGATAGATTTGATGACAGACAGATTTCTTGGTCATTTTGTGACTTTTATAATACGAAAAAATAATTATAATTTGTTGGTTGAAGAAATGTGTACTTATAACTGGTAGTGCTGAGTTTCCTTCATATGACAACTGATTTTTATCAAACTAGATTGAACGGCATAAGGAAATTTGTTAGCGAAATGCCACATCAGCGGCTGCTGTGGTTAATTATCCGACCTCACAAATTAATAATTTTTTAATATTATGAGGCGTCACTTCTTAGTGTCTGTTTTCTCTATGGGAGTTTGAAATTATTTGAAACTTATTATATCATACGCCTGTATTGGTATCTGTAGCATAAGAAAAAATCAGTAAAACATGCAGGTCGAAAAATGAAGACTTTCAGTAAACTTTTCAATTCTTTCCGGCATGAAATTTTCAATGCGATAGATTTTGATAAGGGAAGGTTACGGTAGGGTAGTTTAGGTTTGGAGGTCGATCCCTATGGCACCTATATATAAGACCTTTAGAGATCGATAAAGCAGTTTTTACCTATCACAAATTGGTTGAGACGGCTTATATCAGTTTCGGCTAAGTCTTTTGGTAAGATTAACGAGGTGTTTTAGTCTCAATATTGTAAAGAGGGACACGTCGCAATTCTAGTTTCATCTCCCTGAAAGAGGCTGCTCTGTCTGAAAAACGCTATAATGATCTGGTAGCCCAAAGATAAGATTGACGGAGACTTGCTTATAGAAAACTCTCTCTCTAAACTCACTGCGTCTCTTCTCCAGTAATTTCTCCCCATCCATATCTCCCTTTTCGGTATGTGAGCAGAGACAGGGAAAAGATGGCATTTATTGCCTTTGCGACATGGTGAATGCAATTGAAGGAGGAGAGAGTTTCGACGTGTGTTTGTTCGGACCGTTTAATATATCCAGCGGCATAAACGTAATTAAATCCTTCGGTATAAACGTAACCAGTATCCAGTCCTTCGGAACATGGGTTAATGTAACACAATTTACCTAGATGCCCAGCCAGTTGCATGACTTCTTGACCGTACGCTGCAGTTGACCTGTTATTATGCCATCAAGGCCTGGGAACTAGAAGAGTTTGGAAATGGCGTTCGTATGAATTCTCTTGGAGCTCTCCAGTGGAACTTTTTCAGTTGAGTGGTTCAAAAGAAATTTTTTGAAGTTAGTTGTCGACCAAAGGGGGTTCCCTTTATCTTGGTAATTATAAAATATTAAATATATATAAATATATAGTAAAATGGAAATTGAAGCTAAAAACTTCAGATTCGACGAGAAAAACGCTGTTACTATTATTATTCATACGAAATAATCCGCCTATCTGGCGTCCTTGAATTTGGTGCGGTTTACAATGCTTCAATTTAAGCCGCCTTAGATGTATGCACATGAATTGCATATGAATTGACAACAACGGTTGTGATCTTGCCCTAAACCTCTAAACATTGACAAAGTGAACACTCAAAATGGCGACACAAAAACGTTAAAAAAGCAAGAAAAATGCAAAAATAGGTGATAACTATAGACTAACGGTTCATGTGTGTTTAGCGCGAATGCTTGAAATGAAAATAGTCAATCAAAGGAATTGGCAAACAAGAAATGCGGCACGCACAGTGCCACGCACTTGTCGACACAGCAATACTTAGGCAGTGAGGGGAGTACGGAATTGTGCCGCTGTTGGACAAATCAGCCAAAAATAATACAATAAGAGTGCCGCGTTAAATCAATGAGCAAAACAACAAAAAGTTGGTTAGTGAGGAAACTGCATAAAACAAGAAACAACAAACAACAATAACAGTACATAAAAAATGACAGCTGAACTTTGGCAGCGCAATTTGCGGAAAATCAAAGCGTAAAAAGTGCATTGTGAACGCACCCAGCTGACTGTGGTTGCCACACAAAGCCGTTCACGTTCGAAAAGTCAATAACAATGTGCGAAAAATTATGCCATGAATGGACAGTATACGCTTATAGTATGCTATTTTTATGTCTGTATGGAAACAGGAAAAATTACTTGAAAAATTTATTTAAAAAACAAAAACCGCGGAACATTTTTAAATAGACCGATAAGATACGTGCACCGGCGCCGGTTGGGAAATGCATGAGATTAAATGCTTATTGGCGCTGCTGTGTACAGGTTTCGAGTTTAATTCATACATGTGAATACAGGGTGTTTCATTCCGACAAGATTTTTGGGACGAAGTTTGTAACACTCAGAAGAAAACGTTGGAGACTTAGATTATTTTCTATGACAACGATACAACCTCCGAACAAACTGTTTAGATCGAATCACTAAAGCTTAGAGCTTCCATACAAACCAAAGCACAAAAATCAAGTCCTTTGTTTTTTTATTTTATCCGGCATCGTTACGAAATTTTGCACATATTATTACAGCAGACATTCCTATATTCTCCGAACATATCGTTCAGATTGGACCGCTTAAGCTTACATATAGCTGTCATACAAATTTACGGATAGAATTTAGGTTTTTGTATGGAAAACTTTTTTATTGACAAACTTATTTTCACGAAATTTGGCAAAGATTAATATCCAAAGAATGATTACTATCCCGGAAATATCATTTAGATCAGAAAACTATAGCATATGCTTCCGATCAAACTCAAGTCCATGTATGGACAACTTTTTCATTTGACTTGATTGTCACGATATCTGCAACAGTTTCCCTTCTTAGACATCTCTACAATCTCTAAAAAGATCGTTCAGATCGGACTACTATAGCATATAGCTGACTAACGACTGACCGATCAGAATCTGATCTGAATCTCAAGAAATGCATTTGTGAAGGGTATTGTAGGCGAAGTTAACATTTTTTTCTTGTTTTGAGATTAGAAGAAATAATTGATATCATGACTTAAACGTTTTCTTTTAAAGAATCTAAAATCCAAAAATCTAATCCAATAATCCCCGGCAGCAGGACATCATACTTCACCACCCTTTGTTGTATGCGCTGCCGTGGCGCAACATGCTGTTCTTGTCCATATCTTTTATATGTGTGTTTGGTTTTGATTTTCTCCCCACGAGATTACGTAATCAATGCGCAGCTAAGTGCAAGTGTTGTTAATTGCAAGTCAATTTTTCACAACAACAGCACATTTTGATGAAAGAAAAAAAAAACAAAATGCGCCAAAATATGCACTTTCACACACGCGCAAGCGGGAATGCTGCTGTCGACCGACACGTATTGCATACACTCGTGTGATTACTCATACACATGATTATGTAGCATAACCGCCTCACCATATTATTTTCGTAAGACATATTTTCCATGCCAATAAAGTTGAACAACGAAAATTCGCCATCAATAAATACAAGCAGCCGGAATGGTTGAAAAACGCGCAGTCTGCCGCTGACCGGCGCCTGTGGCACTCACTTATGCTGCGCACGGACTTTTGTGGCAACGCCAGGCGTCCATTAGTGGACATAAACGGTCATAAGAGGATATGCAAAAAGTAAGGCGCAGCAACGCTTAATGCAAATAAAACAATTTCGAAAAGTTAAGGTTGCCTCGGGGCCCGAAACAATTAGGCTTATTTTTTATAAGTGATACTAAAAGGTTGCAGTAGTTGTTATGGAAACAATTTTGGAATATTTGGTAAAATTTTTTATCTTTAGTCTCAACTCAGCTAAGTCTAAGTTATGGTTTGCTCTGAGATTTCGATAATATTACTAAAGATAATGCTAAAAAGCTAATAATAATTTGAAGGTTCGAAACATAAAATCTCTTCGTCTTCGTAGAAATGAAATTTTAGAACAATTTTTGTAAAGAAGAAATCAATAGATGATTAAACAATACTGTATATGGATCGTGACTGCTTATGTTCAACAGTACTTTCTCATTTATGGTATGCTATGTAAAGACTTAAGAGACCATTTCTAATAAATTTGGTAAGGACATTAAGCGAGAAGATATAGAATGTAAATAAAAAATGACATAACTTTATTAGAAATGGTCTCTTAAGCCTCTGCATATCATCCAGATGTGTTTCCCTGATTTTCCGAACAACGAAAATAAAAAAAAAATCAAAGCCGAATCCTCAATCCCCCTTTTTTTGTTACTGTGCCCGAATAATTGAATTGATTTAAATGTAAATTGACCACATGAAATGAATGAATGAATGTATAAATGAGTGAGTGCGCAATGCAAGTGCTGCCATATAAGCTAACCGCACATGCCACTTACGTACCGGCTGACGCTCGTCGCACGTAACAATGAGGAAGTTTTACAACTTGCTCTAGATATGTGAACTAATACGCAAAGGCGTCGAAAGCAAGAAGGCAATTTTTTATATTATTTTTTATTTCGATTTGTTATTTTTTCAATTGATTTCTGTTACTTCTGTAGTCATAACTTTAATATAGCATGCAATATTTTTGAAATAACATGCTACTTACAAAAAAAATTAATAAAAAAAGTGGAACATGATAAAAAAAAAAAAGTGAATAAATATGAAGAAATTGGGAAATACTATCAGATCACATTTGACCCGGACTGACAAAAAAAAGTTTCAAAGTAGTTTCCTTTTGAGCCAATAAAAGCATGCCAATGTTTAATTCGTTACATAAATTAAGATTTTTTTTAAGAAGTTTTCATATAGTTATAATAGCAAGCTTACAAGTAACAATAAGGGATTAGCTTCAGTGCTTTCAGTGAATTTTGCTTTTTTCATATTGGCTAATTTTTGGAGCGCTAGGTAGACAGTCATATTCATAAATCTACGTGTCATCACCAGTAATGATGCGTTCGATGACTGTAGGGTCTTCAGCTACATTGTCAAGCATCTCTTGACCTCTACTCGACGTGCAAAAGATTCAGATAATTTGATGCGAGTCTAGCATTGGCACGTTTTATACCCAAAACTCTAACCAAAATGTGTTGGGTGGACTTATACGAATAAAGAAAATGTTGAGATGATGAAAAGTTGAAGGAAGAGCAGACGCATGCGTAAGTGCGGCATATATTTTCTATCAGCGTTAGCTGCACTTAGCAACAGCCATTTATCAATCAATCAATCAATCAATTTTGACGCCCGCGCAGCCCTGACTTCAGTTACATACTTCCTTATTGCAGACACATACTTCATTTATGACAACATTTATGTTTGTAGTTGTATATAAATTTGCCTCCATAGGAAAACTTCCATACAAAAAAATAATACTTGAAATAAAATTACAAAAGAATTCATGCATAATTACACATATTTATTGCGTTTTAATTGCACTCATTCGATGAATAAATATTTATTGCGCCGAAGCAAGCATTGTGAAGGCTCACAACCAATGAAACATTGAACTACCAAGTATGTTTTGGCTTTGGTTTTTGTTGTTTTCGGGCGCTGAATAAATAAATTATTTGTGAGCCAACTTGCATTCTGTAACTATATACTAACTATACCACACATATTACACTAACTGTTGCCGTTGAGTGTGAAAAGTTGCTTAAGTAGTAGGTTTCGTCTAATTTATGGCACAACTCAGTGGCTATCACCCATTTTTGAACAACTGTAACTTTTTTTCAACATTTCCGAATTTTATTTTTTTTTTATTTTTTTTTTGGTTAAATGAAGCTTAAAATCTCAACTTTCCAACACTATATGGTATGACACAATGTGATTGGTAGCACTGGAGATATACGACTGCAACGACAGCTATTGACATAATACGAAAATACTTTTTCGACTAACCAATATGTAAGTTGTTCATATTTTTTGCTCAAAATGGCTACCGATACTTACATTTCTTCACTGGAGGGGTGAAATGTTGCATTTTGATATATTTTTCGTATCGATATTTTGCAATTAAAGTTATTATTTTTATTATTATGCCTTTGAAGTTTGAATATATTAAAGATTAAAAATATATAATGGTAAGTCAAAATTTGCAGTACTGTAAAGTGTCCGATTTATAAAATTCTCAACTCTAAATAAAGTGATGTGATTTTCCATGTTTCTTTAGTATATCTAATCAAATGAGTCTGCAGCATCCGGCAGGCAATAAAATAGTTAAAAAAGAAAACTTCCATTTTGTTCACTAAAACCACACCTCTTTCAGTTACCACTTGATCTAATCAGCAACGGTTTTCATTTTAATAATTGCTTGTATTTCAATTTCATTAGATTTAATACAGTCATTAAAAGGCATGTTCAAATCTGACTTAAAGAAATACAAATAAACCCACATTTGCTAGCTTTTTGGGATATCCGGTTAAATGTAATATTAAGTACGTCTGAAAGCTTGCTCTTTGCACCATACTGTACTTGTTTTCTTAATGAGCAATTCTGATTTTGCATACTTTTAGGCATACAGTGAAGCATTTGAGCTTTTGTAATAAATCGCCGCAAGTAAAATGCTTTCTGATGAAATAAATAGCAAATTCTTTTTTCGCATACTAAATTTAAAAGCTTGGATGTTCAAAATTTGAATCAGCAAAGTTTAATTCATAGAATGGTTTCTGAAGAATTTCGCATCGTAAATATCAAAATAATAAAAATTCGTCAAAGTAACAGTTAATTGTGTTTCGATGCTGAATTTTAATACTAATATATTTAGAAATTTTTCAATTTCGAAGCTTTTGATAAACAAATTTTGTTGCCAGACCACTTTTGCATTTGAAGCTTTGAAAATCTTCAGCTTTGAGCTGCGTAGATTTTATTAGGATTATTAATGTATAAATTACTTTTGAAAGCTTTACGCCGACAAAAAATATATATGTAATATACTAATGCAAAAATAAGCACTTTATATGAGTTCGCGAGTTATATAAATATATAAATTAATGTAAATATTGGATACTTGTCTGATTAAAAAGTCTTAGAAAGGCATTTATATGATAAAATCAAGTTTGGTTTAAAAAAAAAGTTTGAAAAAGCGATTCGAGACCAACCGATTTCTTAATGTAGATTAGAAGATACTTACATATGTGTTCGGTAATGAGCCGATAAATAATAAATAAAATAATGGTCTAAGTATGCAAACTTTAATGTCTCTATATACATTGTGACAAAAAAGCACCTAGAAATTGTAATTAAATTCCCTGGACTGTGTTTAATTATCATGCCAAATATGAGCACGTTCTGTCAACCAGTTTGTTTACAGTAGCTGCGTGACTCAGTATACCTCAGTAGTGCTTTGCCATTTTTACAATTAATAAAAATATCGAACAATGAATTTGTCACAAAATTTTCTATTTCTAACCAATTTTCGTGTGCGGAATCGTTGCGAGAAGAATGTTGCGAATGTTGGAAAAGGTTTATAGGGATTCAGAGTTATGAAACACACATGTCTATGAGTGATACAAAGCCTTATAAGGTCGAGAGATCGTTGAAGACATGCATCGCTCTGGATGACCTTCGACCTCTTCAACTACTGAAAATATTTAAAAAGTGCAGTATAAGGTGCTGGAAAATCGTTGGGCAAGCGTTAGAATGATTTTGGTGGATATTTTTGGTATGAAACGCGTTCTTGCTCGACTCGTCCCAATAAGCTCAATTTTTCAAATTTTCAAAGAGAGTACCGTAAATAAGTTTCGTGGACTGGCAAAATCCTGCAGGGGAGTTATTTGTAAAAGGTGGGGTCTCTCAGCGAAAGTAGTTCTCTGGCTCTACGACACCATACAAAGCCAATTATATTCTATGCGGGGGGCCCTAGAAAAAAGAAAAGACCACACATGTTAATGAAGCTTGAGAGCATTCAACGAGTAGTGCGAGGCAACTTGTGTTGTTCACTAATGCCATTTTGCATAAAGTGCCTATACTATAGAAATCACGGGTAGGTGTATGGCGGCGAATGTTGATATCAAATTCAGGGAATCTGGGTTTCTTAATGAACATGTGTCTTAACATTCGGAAATCCTCACACGCTTTGACTTTATACTGGATCTTTTCCATCTTGGAGTCGACAAACCGAACTCTGAACAATTTTTTGCCCAAATAACTACAAGGTAGTTTTGGGTGGGTAAAATCCATTGGATGGATTGGCGGAGGGGTACATTCTTCAACTTTAGTTTCATATTAACTTACTGACCACTGCAGTGTTTTTCAAGCTGAGTCTGCTGAAGTTAAGCTGATGAATTGGCAAACATGATTACCCTAGCTTCGCTATCCGTCGAATGGGAACGGGTAGGTGCTCTCTCCTCATTTGTTCCACTTTCGAAATGCTGGGCTTCGCGGAAACTTTTCCAATGCTGGACTATCGTCTGTTCATTCTCTGCTACAATATTCTTTTGCTAGTTTCTATCAGATTGTGTGGGTTCTACTAGGCATTGCCCTGTCGGCGTCCATGCTGTAATGTTGAGAATCTTACCGGACGACAGCTGCAGAAGCCATTTGAATGAAGTTTAGATGGAAGCATTTCAGCACTTCCCTTTTGGTTGTTCGAAATTTGCGACATCAAAGCTTAAACACTAGGTGTATCAAGGGCATAAGCTCGTACTTTCAGCCTAAGTGCGATCTCTGGATTGGCCATTAAACCTAATCTAACCTAAACAAGAATCGGTTCTTTGGCTCTTCCAAAATAATTCTGTGCCAACCATTTCGATAGAAATGAGGATGATGATGATAATTAATCGCCGTATTATGAAGTAGGGAAATGTCAAATTGTCTGTTTTGAGATATAAAGGAGGATTAATTTACCGCATGTTTTTTGTGTAATGCAAGTTAAATATGTGATCGAGCAAAGTTTTTGGTTTTTTAATTATTTCAAGAATAAATTAATCATTATCAAAGAGAATATCTTAGGGAGGAAAAAGTCGCAGTAATCGGATGAAAATAGTATTATCAATATAACATGAAACGTACTACCTTATACAAGTATTCTCGTATATAATCTTATAGATATTATAATAAAATGGAGAGTTGATGGTCATATATCATATATATAGCTAAGGTCAGACGATTGATCCCTTATATTTTTCAAACTAATGCAGTCAATTGTAGAGCCAAAAGGCCAGGCATTTTTTTGATGAACGAAAAGTTTTCTATAAAAATCATACAACACTTTTTCTTATTTATTCTTCGATAATGTTCTGTCGTCATTTTATTTACATAATTAAATTATATACAAATTAATAATTCGTACAAAAACAAAGTTCATACCATTTTGTTCATTTTTACAGAAGATATGAGTGATGGAGACAAAATTCGATATGAAACGCTTGCGAAAAGTTTCAGTAAAGACACTGTGCAAAACTATGAAGGTTCTTAAATTTATGCAGAAGTAAACGTTGCAAACTACGAATCTGTGCTTTTATAAAAAATGTAGGTGTGGCAGGCAAGCTTGGGGACTTTGTGGTAAATGAAAGAAAATGTTCAGAGGCAGAAAAAAGCCAAATATTCTCGTCTACTATTTACATTTCATTCGACTCTTTTTGTCTCGGCATTTCTTCCAATTTACGCTTAACTTAAGTAAGTTCCACACCCTCCAATCGTATGCCGAGTTATCTGCCCATTTTACTTCAAATGCGTTCCAAGTTTGACAGTCTCCTCGCACTTTTCGCTGTTGCGCCGATATCCATTCGTCGCCGTCATTTAATTCGAAATTTTTATCACAAACTAAAAACTAAATTATATATTTGGAAAAGCAGAACTGAGAAAAAGCCAGAGAATACCATAGTCTCTGTCTCATTTCACTTCAATCCACATTTCCGCGCAATTTTTAATATAATTTTTTCGAGCAATGATGGCCGTTCTTTTTAAATTCTCAACTAATTAACCGTAATTTCTAGATGTACATATGTAAGTCTGCTGCCTTTTTACTAAAAAGTTCCTCTCACCCTCAACGAGTCAAAGCATTTGGCAATTTACTTCTTCTTGTGGATGTGACCGTGTCCATAGCTGATCGAATGACCACCATAGCCTCCGAGGGAGTGACCACCAAGGGCGCCAATGGAATGGCCACCGTAACCGCCAATACCACCATAGCCTCCGCTGATTATCGCAGCCGCTGGCGCAACATGGCTCTGAACATGGACGGGCACTGGAACTGGCACTTTGTAGGGCACGTGTTGTTCAACGGCCACTGGGACGTGCTGTTCGACATGCACGGGGCGTGGTACATCGATTGGTACCTTCACCGGGTAGGGTACCTTGCGTTCGACTGGTACAGGGATCTCTTTGATGACGGGATATGGCCTGGGCACAGCAACTTTGACAGGCACAGCCACGGGACGGTCTACATGGACTGGTACTGGATTATCGACTGGCACTTGCACAGGTATGGTGATACGTTTCTCGACTGGGTATGGTACGGGCTTTTCGACCGGTACTGGGTATGGTTTCTCTACAGGTACTGGATAGGGACGATCCACGGGTACTTTGACGGGCACTTGTACGATCTTTTCGACTGGGTAAGGTTGTGGCACATGCACAGGTACTTTGACGGGCACTTGTACGATCTTCTCAACTGGGTAGGGTTGTGGTACCGGTACTTTAACGGGCACTTGCACGATCTTTTCAACTGGGTATGGTGCTGGAACGGGCACCTTCACTGGAATTGGGCGATCGACATGTACGGGCACTTGTACGTGAACGGTCTTCTCCACGGGGTAGGGTTGTGGTATATGTACGGGTACTTTGACGATCTCTTTGACTGGTACATGTACGGTTTTCTCAACGGGGTAGGGTTGTGGTACAGGTACTTGCACTGGTACTTGAACGATTTGCTCCACTGGGTAGGGCACGGCACGTTCGACTTGATAAGGCACAGCGACTTGACGTTCCACGTATGAGGTTTGGACATTGGTGGGTACAGAAATGCCACCGCCAAGTCCACCGCCGAGTCCTCCACCCAAACCACCACCGAGTCCAGTGCCGGCAATGATCGCACCACCACCATGTCCACCACTTAAAAGTACTGCGCCACCATGACCACCGCCGTAACCGTAGCCGGTTCCATGGATGATGCCACGTTTTTCTTGTTTCTTCTCGGCTGTGCTGGATGGCTTCACTTCGGAAGCAGCCGCTGCGGGCTCAGCAGACTTGGGCTCCGCCGATTTTTGCGCCTCCTCGGCATAGGTGAATGCTGATAAGGCCAAGAGGCCGAAAATGAACTGAAAAGAGAACAAAAAATTGTAGAAGTGAGCTTATACGGTTTGCTGAGTAAGATCTAACTAAAGACCTTTTCATCGAAATTGAATTGAGTTGTAGGATATATAAGAGCGTACTAATGAATTCATATATAAGTTGATTTTAACTCAGAAGATTTTAACCCAAGTAGTGGTTGTAACTACGTCTGCTGGAATTTCATGCTAGGGTAGTCATTAAATTGGTTTCTTTGCACTTTTTTACATAAAAGTCTGCCACTTCTCCACCACTTTATGGTATTCAATATTCAATTCGCAACTAGTAAATATTATATAACAAAAAGTAGGCCACCAATGTCCATTTAGCGTGCTAGCACATTAACCTGCATTTTCTGCTGCACCAAAAATGGCAGCGCTTCCGCACCAACCAGTTCCAAACGCTCAACGGCAAGCCTCAACTGGCCGGCGCATGCCATTTCGGGCTTGTATTTCGGTCGTCATGCGCAAACGAAAGCAAAATTAATTTTTCTGGTACGTAGTAACAAAAACAATCGGAGTGACTATAAATAGCGAGCATTACGATGCAACATGTCGAACGCATGTCGGCGCTTCCTTTTCCACTGCGGTCAAGCGAAGTCACTGACCAAAATTGCTCAGAAAATGTATAGCGAAATAGTGAAGCTAATAGCTAATAGCAGAATTTATTAGGAAAAGCAGACAAAACGGGAAAACAATGATATAATAAAGTTGCATGCTTTTGTTTTGAATTAATAACGCTGCCACATGTTGCACGGCATGTTAGTTGGCCGGCTGAGGCACTGCAAATGAAGTAAGCGCTACTGGCATGTATAGAGAGCTAAACTGAGACTACTACTGTATTGTAGTTGTTGTGAATTGTATTATTTTTATTATATTTAGCTGCTGAGCCATGATACGTGCTATGAAATTGCATTTTTTTACTTTTTCGCGCGGCTTTCGTTTATGCGTGTCTGTTCCCACCTATTCCGCACGCCTTTTCGCCGCTGCATGTAGTTGCGTGTGTTTTGCTAAACATATCAGCGTTTTTGTGGCTTTTGTTTGCACATCATCAACAACCGGCTGCGCTTTGTTTTGACTGTACTGCTTGTTGTTGCTTTGGCTTTGAGCCAAGTTCAATGCGCATTCGAGGTGTGAGTATTCGGTAATAAAATTCATGAAAAATTTCGGTTTTTATTTTTGTCATTTGTGCGTTTTAAGGGTGCTTCTGCATTTCACCGTTGCGCTGACAAGGTTAATGCTGGGCAAATTTGTCATGTATTATTGCGTCGGTTGTACGTGTGAGGGAAAAGTTGGCGTCTTGTCAATTCCGCTGATTTGGCGGTGTATTGAGGGTTTGATCGAAAGGCTGTGCAGTAATTGAATGTTTAGCTACTTGTTTTGAATGGAAAATCTATCAAAATTTAATAATGATGTAATTGTTTTGGAAATTTATTATTGGTTTTTGTATAAATATGCTTATGCATTTGTTTACGGCTCAAAAAAAATATATATTTTTCAAGTTCTTGTGGACAGCCAGTGCTACTCGCTCACAGTTTATGGCGCCATATGAGAACGTTTTAAGGTTAATTTGGTAAAAAAGATTTGTGACGCCATAGGGAATTTATTTTACTATTATTTGAGTTGAGAGTGAACAAAACGGCTTATAACGGTTTAACTTTTAATATTATTAATACATATTTTTTGGCTTTTAAAACAGTCGGTAGAAGCAAAATTTTTCAAAAAATTTACCTCAAAACAAAAAAATCTGTTTTCAAAAAAATTTATATTTTTTCCAAAAAATTATTTTCAAAAAAAAAATTGTTTAAATTAAAAAAAAAAATGTTTATCAATAAAAAAAAATTGTATCAGGCAGCTTAAACACTGTTGGTCTGTTCATAACTCAGTTTTTTATCTGTACTATTCCAGCTTTAAATAAAATACTTGAAAACGAAAGTATTGTACTCTGTAGCAACAAGCTGCAAGAGTATAAATATTTTCAAGCAACACTACAGAGTACAGTAAACTAGAGTATGCTGAGCAAAAAGCTTCTACAAAGTTCTAACTAATAAACTACTTGAAGAAAAAGCTTGACATAAAAGACTTAAGGCACAAACTTTGCCAAAGTTGTTAAGACAAACATAAAAGACTTAAGACAAAAAGTTTGCCGAAGTTGTAAAGACAAACAAAAATTTTAAAATCCAAATTAATCAAAATGCAATTAAGACAATAGTAAAGTGGGTTTTTGTTTTTCTGAGTTAGACAAAATAAAAGCTTTTAAAAATTTAATTTTTTTTGAGGTAGAAATATAATAGTTTTTTATATTTTTTGCGGTAGAAAAATATTTCTCTTTTTCGTAGAAAAAATTATAGTTTTTGAATAATAAAAGTTACAATTTTTAAATTCTTTTTTTCATATTTTGTGTGGTAGAAAAATTAAAATTTTTTTTGGAAGTGGAAAAATTTCAAAATTTCAAAATTTGAATTTTTTTTTGAATAGAAGAAATTACAATTTTGAAATATTTTTTTATTTCTTCGGTAAAAAAATCAATATTTTTGATTATATTATTTTCATTTTGGAATTTTTTTTTAAATGGAAAATTAAAGTTTTTAATTTTTTTTTTAATTGAAAAATATAATAATTTAAAAAAAAAATCGCTTTTTAACTCATATTTTAGCTAATAATGCTGTACAAATTGCTTGAAACTCATAATTATCACAGAAAAGGAAAAAATAAAAATGAAAAAAATTTAAATTAGTCATTTTGATATGAAAATTGCCAACAAATATTCATTGCATGACTATGCATTTCCAGAACTAAAATCTATTGAAACTTGCTGTAGCTCATTTCTCAACACCACTTCTGTCTACAAGCTGCATTCGCGCTGTTTATTGATTTATTCGACTTTTTGTGTAAAATAATCACTCAACACAGTTTTCTTATATTCTTATAGCACCGTTAAGTCTTTGAGTCTCTTACAACTGCTTCAACTTCGTTTTGCTTATATTTAAATTGCTTTAATTTTCTTCAATTTTCACACAACATACCAGAGATTTCATCTTGTTTCACAAATTTAATTATCACCAACAACAAATGCTTTAACCACTTGCTTTGCTCGTCTTTTTAAAGTATTCAGTTAAATAAATGAAACGAATCTGAAATCAAAAACACAAATACTTTTAGCAAATCACAAATATGCGCTTATGTTAGCTTGCTGACTGCAAGCGCTTAAGTTAAATATATTACTTGGAGGCTGAGGTCGTTCTAATAACAACGAACCTACAACAGATACTGAATAATTTTGACCAGCCGCCACAAGCTTTTATACCGACGCACGCTTATAGAACCACCGCAAAGCGTTGACGGGCGGTCTGATTAGCGGGCGTGAAGGGAGAGGCACGGATGCGACCAACGGCAGCAACAGCAACAGAAGCAGCAGCAGCAGCAGCCAAAGCGAGCTCTGCATATGATTGCCGACGGCGCTAGTGCCACTCACGAAGACTTTTGCAATTAGCTATTATTGCCATTATTGAAACAACAACAAAAGTCGAGAAACAGTAGTCCATATAGTTGACGGGGGGGAGGGGTGGCTGCATGTAAAGGCATCAAAAATGCTCAGTTAGCTGCCTGCGATGGTGAAGTTATGGAAATTAAGCGCAAGTAAAAGACTTGTACGATGCTGTTGGTGGCTACGCTGGAGAGCGCGTTTGCGAGTTTGCCAGTTTGCTCGTTTGTGCGAGTGTAAGCGCCAAGTTAAAGCGTCGCGAAAGCTTGAGTTCGTGTACATATACGCGCTGTGTGTGTTGGCGCATGCTCAGCTTGTTGTAATGAAATCGAAAGTGTTTCACACACACTGTACGTGTGCCTCAAGAGAATTGAGTGTGTAAGCAGAGCTTTCGGTTTTCTATTCGTACACGCGAGAGCGCCTCACACGCTTCACACGTACAGTGTAGGTGTATAAATGGTGTTTTCTGTTTATTTCTTGCTGTGTTTGTGTTGGTGGTGCTCCTTTGGCGCCAAAATTATGGTCTTCAATAATTTGTGGCAGTTTTTCTTGAACGGTGAAAGGGTTGACTGTAGCAAATCAATAAAATTTTTAACTCCTAGAGCAGTTACCTGTCTTTTGATTATAAATAAATGAATCTGTTTTAGAAAATATATACATATAAAAATTGTTAATAATTGTTAACTGTAAATAATAACAGAGTTAAAGTTTTGAAAATAAATTGCATAAAATAATGTTTCATTGGAAAAGTGTTGGTTGACGATATGATATGGAAAATAATCATAAAAATATTGGTGTTAACAGCTTGGATGAATGTTTGATAGTGCTTAGTTTCATATTAGGGAGCGTGTAGTTGCTGTTTTTTAGACAAGCTGAGGAAGTATCCGAATCGAGACCTCTTTAATTTTGCTTGGCAATAAATTTTGCATTTTTGAAAGGTCTTGTTTCAAGTTTAAGCTTGGGATTTCGTGTTCTAAAAGAAAGCAGAACTAAAGCATGTATTTTAAATACAAATTAAAAGACCTCAATACTTTTCAAAAATAGCTTAAACACTGTATTTTTTATTAGTATTTTTAAAATCGAAAAATACTAGGATTTTGTGAACACATTGTCTAAAGAATAGTTATTTTAGTAATCAAAGCTATTCGAATATGTTAAATTATTTGTATATTGTGTGGTTGTGTTATTTTAGGCAAACAAAAGGACTTCGGTTGAACCATAGCTATAAAACTCATCACAAATACAAACAATTCTTTACAAGAACTTGATTTTGATCGTTCATTTTGTATGGCAGCTATATGTTATAGTGATACGATATTTACCAATTCTTCGGAGATTTCATTATTGACTTAGGCAATAACTCGTGCCTAATTTTGTGAAAATATCTCTTTTAATTAAAAAGTTGTCCATACAAGCACTTGATTCCGACCATTCACTTTGTATGACAGCTATGTGCTAAAGTGGCTCGATCTGAACAATTTCTTAGGAGATTGCATTATAGACTCTAGCAATAACTCTTGCAAAATTTCGTAAAGCTATCTCGTCAAATAAAAAAGTTTTCTATATAAGCAATTGAAACCGATCGTTCAGGTTGTATGGCAGCTATGTGCTAAAGTGACTCGATTTAAACAATTTTCCAGAAAATTGTATTATAGACTTAGACAACAACTTTGTGAAAATATCTCGTCAAATGAAGAAGTTTTCGATATAAGCACTTGAAACCGATCGCATATTTTGTATGACAGCTACATATTATAGTGGTTTAATGTCGGCCATTCCATTCCTAATGAGTAGCTTCTTGACCAGGGATAATGTTAAAGAGCTGACGGACTAGTTCTTATATACACAGAATCAAATTCCTGGCAAGTGCCTGCTCTTTTAAAAGTCCTTAAAAATACTTGTAGTTAGCTTAGAACTGTTGCATCCATACTTTTTAAAAAAAAATTCAAACCTTTTTTTTAATACATATTTGTTAGGCCTGAGTACTTAAGCTGTCAGAATAACACAAATGGCTCGAGTACCCATTTTTATTAAAAAAATATTTTGTCTTTCTAGAACGTTGAGCACATCGATCAGAACAACAATGCTTGGAAACGTCAAGAAACTATCACGCTCTCTAAGGAACTTGTTATTGTATGATCTTTGATTTCAGCTCTCACTTCTATATTTCTTGTACTTCGCTGGAAATTGTCACTTATTTCTCCAGCAATTCATATTGATTCATTTATCTTCATTTTAGTTATTCAAGAAGTGAATTTCTCAAAAGAAAAACTCCAACAAAATAGAAATTAAAAGAATGAGAAATAGTGCAAACAACAACAAACACATAATAAAATGCTCGCAGTTGTTTTTCACAAGCCAATGACATCTGGAAACAAGCATTTATGCAATTTGCCATAAATGCATGCGCACGCCAAAAAACTAGGTTAGTTAATACAAACTCATTTCAACGGCGTATAAGTGGGTCTGCCTGTACAGAGTATAAGCTAGCACAGACTTTGCACAAACTTGCACTAGCGCTGGTTGCATTGACGCGCAGAATTTTGCCATAAAAACTTAGTTAGTGTTTATAGCAACAAATGTACACCTGCAAAGTGTTACAGAAACGGACATGTGTGCATGTGTGTGCATCAATTTATAAGCGAAAAAAATAGAAACAAAAAAAATAATTTCATTTACTTGCACATGTAATTTAACGATTGCAAAACCGCACTGAAATCATCAATTAAAAAATAATGAAAAAGAGTTATAAAATTCTATGAACTTGCACTGCGCATGCGCGGCATACATTGCGCACTATATGCCACACAGCACAGCATTTCAAAAGCTCGATAAAAATATAAAGTGCTTATATGTATGTATCAATATAAATGTATATAAAGCAATGTACTTATATCTATACATATATGTATATGTATAATATATATTATATAAAGCAGTACGTGTATATCCGCTTGGCTTGAGTAAAAATTAGCTAAGCTTTGCTCCACTTACATATGTACATATCTTATCCAAGCACTTTAGTCGCCGTAATTATTCTCTTAATGGCACTAAGTCGTTAATTGAGTTCAATGTTTTTAATTTGTGCTTTAAGTTTATTGTGGGATTGACTTTTTCAAGACATATGTATTTCTTTGCCTAAGAATGGTTTTTTCTACATTTGGCTTCGAATTTTAAACGTGGTTGTATATTCTCTGTCCATTGTTTCTGCGCGTTTTGACATAAATCATTTTTATGAGGTTTTCTTCAATCAGAATTACTTTTGAGTTTTTATATTAACTACAAAGAAATCCATATGCATAAGCGTGTGTATGTGCAAGCTGTTTGTTATTTGGATAATTTGAAATATTTTGTCAATTTGTTGCAAGTCTTTTGATTAATGCAGTTTTATATTTTTTCAACTATTGAGCTTTAAAATATAAAAAAATGAAGTTGATTTACTCGTAGTTTGTTCTTCCATTTACCTTAGCCTCCTTTCTTGTCTTATTTGTGCTATCGTATGAGCATATGCAAATTTTTTCTTGTGTTTGAATGTTTGCGTCACTTTTTGGGAAGCACCGCTGGCTTTCTTTGTATGGAAAAACAATTAAAATTTACTAGTTTTACATTGCAAGCAAAATATTCTGGAAGTTTCAAAGTTATATCACTTTCAGAATTATTTTTAGTTTTTTTGTTTACTTAATAAGCAGAAACTGTCAGTCGGATCTGTTGTTGACGGCAGAACTTGATTTCGAAAAAATAATTTGTACTGTATATTAAATAGTTAACGAGTATGTTTGATTTGCGGTCGCTATAAGTGTACAAATTTATTTATTTTTTGACCGCATGAGTTTAAAAAAAAAACTGAAGTGCGAATATAGCCCTATATAACACTATAAATATTAACCAAAGAAACCTATTATTGATAAAAGAATTTTGTTATGGATTTAAAAGCAAACTTTGCCTTGCAGTCGTCGTATCTTCTAGCAGGGTTATAAATAATGCAATAAAAAGCAAAAAACAAATTAATTAAATTTCGTTTAATTTTTATGTCGTAATCTCGGAAATATTAGCTTAAAACACCCTACTGAAAAATTAAAAATAAACTTTTATTCCTGAAAATCGGTTTAAATATAAAAAATGTAAATACTGAAATGAAAAAAAAAAATAAAACGATATGAGTTTTTTTTACTAAGTCTCGATATTAAAATTACATTATCTAAATTTACTCACAATGGTTTTGAAGTACATTGAAAAATATTTTACAAAATTTTAAGATCATATTCTTTTATTCTCCCACATTGTTCAATATTAGACAGATCCAGAGCATTTTTCGTACGGATTATACATACTTCTTGTACATACCTTATTTTTATTACTTTTATACCTTATATTAAAATACCGGAAAAATTCAACTTAATAAGAATGTGAAAAAGTTGTACAGATTTATCACTTATTAAATGATAACGATCCTCCAGTTTTTTTCTCTTTTATTTTATTGCTCCTGACATGTTTCGTAGAAGTTTCTCTTATTAACCGTATTAAATATAGTCCCCCATAACCTTTTCAATTATGTTAAAATCAGCAGAATATGGTGGCTAGGTTATGGCAGTCACGCTTTGACTCAAAATAAACGAATTTACTACTCGAAAGTTTTGTTGAAAACTCCGTGGAATTGATATAAAGAGATCACTTAATTTTGGAAATACATACTCTTACAATGTTTTAAAGCGATCGCCGTTCATCTTCTGATCGATAAAAATCAAGTCAGTTGTTCCATAAAAAGTGATGGCACCCCACACCACTACTTCACTTTCTCGGTTGTGATGGCGCTAAACATAGCTCATCTTTCCGCAAATCATGATAGTAGTGATCAAGGTAAGTCACAAACTGCTTATTCTATGAGGCCATATGTAACATTACAACTTTCCATACAAAAACAAATAAAAGGGGGAAAAATAAACCACAATTCAAGTTCAAGTTCAGCGAAGCTAGAGAAATTTACATCACAAATGAGCTGCTAAAAGTAAAGTAATCAGCAAAAACTGAAAACAACAAACAATCAAGCAAACATAGATGCTAGCAAACAAAGCAAGAGCACGCGTAAAACCCAAAGCTTGTGACTCATCCAAGCGGGCGTCTAAAAATTAGGCACAGCAAAGAAGATGAGCTAAAATCAATACAGTTAATGAGCTAAAAAGCGCTTAAAACAAAACATTGCATATTCATATATTTCTAGCAGAGAATTCCGCAATCCATGACATACGAGTATATAAACGACGCGACATTCTTCGGATAGGTTTTTTCGTGTTTGCGCAGCAATCGCAGGCGACGGAGAGATGAGCAAACACAGTTGGTGCACAGTGCGCACGTCACACTCATTTGTTGTTGTTGTGGAGGCTGATATCTATCTTTCGCATGCTCGACGGTTGATCAGCACCTGAAGTTTGAATGAAGCTGCAGTGGATGTTGGCGCTAATGAAGCTATCAATGTTTACATTAAAGCTGATGCGCGCTTGAAGACCCAAGCGCGTGGCTTGTGCGGCGGGAGTGTGTGTGTTTGTGCGGTATTTGTGTGCGTGCGGTGCGTGTCTTTATCGATCATGGTAAAAATGCAGCTGATGTTTGTTTTTATTATTCGCTGAATGTGAGTGTCTCTTGCATTAACAACAAATTGATTATGGCGTTCAACTCAGAAACCTGCTAATTGACATGGCAATGATATATGAGGAAGAAAAATTGAAAGTGTTTTGGAGCTCGCAACCGAAATGTTTTTGCTTTACTAAGATTTATACTTTTTATTTGAAAATTATTCTACAGTTGTAAAAATGTTGCAGGTTTACAAAACTGCTGATGATTTCAGAATTGCAAAAAATTTGGTATTCTGCGAAAAAAATAAAAAAGAAACTTTCTGCTTTATTTGTAGGAAATATTTATCATGCTCAATGGCAGGAAATTAGTTTTGTATATTTGTTTACTGAAGGTTGTTGAAATCTGAAAATTAAATATCGTGAGTAAATGTTGCAAATTCGCAAAAAAATTCAAATAAATAAATAAAAAAAACGATTTCTAGTTTTATAAACAAACTTTAATGTGTGGAAATACCTACAATACTCTTCTGTGATTGAAGTTTACTGATGATAAGTTATTTACCTAGAAATATAAGTTTAAAATCTATACGGAAAGAAGAGGTCAACTGGATATAAATATGAATTTGATTCTATTTGTCAGATGTGAATTATCACAGGTTAAGGGGTTAGGTGGGTGTCAGAGGTACAAGAAAAAGTATTTTTGCGATTTTTTTAATATAACCAATCATATATTTTAAAAATATAATATGGCCAATAAAAAGTGCATATATCTTCTGAAGTTTTGATATAAAAATGTTAAAAAATTCAGCCGTAGAGACCTCATCGCCCTGGTTGTCTTACAAAAAAGTTCTCTCGCCTTGGATAGCATAACTTATTATTAGTTCATCTAAATTTAAAAATCCAAAAATATTCCGTTTGTGCATATACAAATCTAGTTTTTGAACGAAGAAAATAAAAAAAATAAAGTTTTTATTTATTTTTTCAGATTTTGAACCCAAAATCCGTATATTTTGATAAAATTTTCGCCATTTATTGGCTTAAAAAATAATTTCTAATGAAATAATAAAAAGTTTTCGTTCAATAATTAGATAATGTTATTTTGAAGATGTATACACAGTTAGAACTAAATCAGTAAATAACTTTTCGAGAAATGGCCAGAACTTCCGAAGAGTCTATCTCTTATAATTTTACTCAAATCTATTCACAATTTCGGAAGAATATTTTAAACATTTTGTATTATTTAAAAAGACAAAAAAATAAAAATCGCTTTCTTGATATTTTCAAACCCACCTAACCTCTTAATTAAAGCGCATATTCTTTTGCCTAAAATTACCATAATATTATTTTAAAATGAGGAAATGCCTATAATACTTAAATCAATGAGAAACGGCAACATTCCGCGTATATAAATATTATTCGGTTCGATATTTATTGTGTGAACTTTCTCAGCTTAATTAAAGCGCACATTCTGGCGGCTAATATGAACGCAATTCCTCTGTATTAAAAAAAAAGACGTATATATGACTCTAAATGGCGGAAATATATTTTTATAAACTACTAATTTGTATTGATGTCATTATTTATCTGGATTACATTGCTGTATAAGCATCTGGCCAACGACCGAGTTCGTCGCTTAAGTCTTTTGTCGCCTATGTTTTTCCAAGAAACTGCACAGAGTATTAACCCTTGCCAAAACAACAAAAACGTAATAAAATCTAAAATTAAAACCTTCAAACTTTTTCATCAATATGTAATTATTGCCGAAAATTGCCATAATTTAGAAGTAATGAAGCGTGGAAATGTCAACAGCGCCATACATATGTCATGGTCAACTCTGCCGACCAAAAACTATTTCACCAGAATAATATAGTAGTAACAATAGAAGAAAATTGCTTGATATTTGGCGCAAATTTTTGCTTTGTCATCATGCTTGGCTGAGAATAACGGTGAAAAGTTCCAGCTCACTCGTTTTTTGCTTCCCTGCTGCAGGCAAGTATTGTGTGTTATGTAATTTCCGCTGTAATTAGTCGGTTCTATGGAATTCTCGGCTTGGTTTCGCCAGCTTGTGTAACATTTTTCATACTTATAGCACACAAACAGACATTCTTACAGCCAATCACCTGTCACCAGCACGCTTGTCGACATATAACAACATAAGTAGTAAAACAACCGCGCATATCATGACATATTGTGATTACAACATTACTGCAAAGTCCATCGGTAAGGTCACCGAGTGGTATGCAGCGATATTCGCGACAAACAACAACTATGAAACAGTTACATTTGTCAAATTGCTCTCCTTGTAATTTTGTTGCTGTTGTGGCAAGCTGACCTTCGACATTTGCTTTGAGTGTCTTTATTTTCGCAGTTGTACTTCTGCGTTTGTGAACACTGTTGTTGTTAGCGGTTTTTAATTTGGCTTTTATTTTGCGCCATTATCTAAATATGTGCCCATTATTATATACAATTTGAAGTAATTTTTTGGAATTTTAGCTGTAATTTTTGTTTATTAAAATAAGAGAGAAGAGCAAAGCTGCTCCTAAACATTAAAGTTTGCTGTTTTTTGAGTCTAAATTTGCAGAACGCATTCTTTTTTCTCTTTTTGGGAATCGGTATATAAATGTTGGGTAGTCGAAAAAGTCTTTTCGTATTTCTAATTAAATTTTAATATTATTTTTATATTTATTATGAACTTTAATGAGCCAAATATATACTATTTTGGTTGACCAGACATTAGAGACATTATTCCATCAGTGTAAAACTTTTTGGGTTTTCAGTGTAAAACTGCGACAAGTAAAGTAGAATCAATCGTTCGATCAGGCGGGAGCAGCTCATAATGGATGATTCCTTTCCAATCCCACCAAACACTTAGCATAACCTTTCGAGGCATCAATACTGGCTTTGCGACCATTTGTTGAGCTTCACCACGCTTGGACCATGATTACACTTATTTGCCAACTGATGCCACCTGGATAGCTGTAAAAGCCATTTTTTCTACTGTAATGAAAAGAAGAAGCGCTGCCATGCACTTGTCACTGCACTAAGCGTCAATTATACAAAAAAAGTTGTGGCAAAAATAGCAGTAATTCTTCAACTTCTCGGCTACCTTCACACTGATCTACTTCAAATTTTCATTACCATATTAAACATTCTGCTTTAAGGTATTTATTTTCGCATTTGCATTAGTCGCTGCCCTGCGGTACTGCTCTAGAAACAAGTACCTCGACATCCATAATCTCACGCCCCCTTTGAACGCGTAATACACACTAAATAGATTGTTACTTCTGCTTCCACGCTATTAATCATTTCCTGCGATTAAGCTTTATTTTGCTGACGTTGCTTTTAAGTACCGCATTTGCTTTTGCTTTTGCGCTCAAAACAGTTTTTCTTGGCTGTGATTTGCCATTGTTCAGCTAAAAGACATTTGACCTTTAACACTGTGTAAAATGCTTAAATGCGGTTTGCGGTCTCTGCCATTTGCGGACTGACTAGTTGTTGACTTTTCCACTCTGTTGTTGTTTTGATTTCGTATGCGCTGGTGAGTTGGTGTAAAGATGTGCCGAAACATTGTCTCATCGCTGCTGTGACGCTACTCTGCATTCGAATAATTCACTCTGAGCGTGTGGGTGTCGCATTTGCTGCTTTAGGAAGCTAGTTTAGTCGCTAATAGTTGTTAGTTGCTTAAGATTGTTGTTATTTTTGGCGTAAAAGAAGCTCTTTTGGTTGCTTACTAAAAGTAACGATTAACTTTTGTGTTATGGCCTGGGAGATTTTTGCTTGAAATTAACAAAAGTGGGTCATTATCATAATAAATATAAATGAAATGAATAAATATCGAAAATAAAGGGTGATTTTTTTGAGGTTAGGATTTTCATGCATTAGTATTTGACAGATCACGTGGGATTTCAGACATGGTGTCAAAGAGAAAGATGCTCAGTATGCTTTGACATTTCATCATGAATAGACTTACTAACGAGCAACGCTTGCAAATCATTGAATTTTATTACCAAAATCAGTGTTCGGTTTTTTTTTTTTTTTCGGACAAATTTTGTTCAGCGATGAGGCTCATTTCTGGTTGAATGGCTACGTAAATAAGCAAAATTGCCGCATTTGGGGTGAAGAGCAACCAAAAGCCGTTCAAGAACTGCCCATGCATCCCGAAAAATGCACTGTTTGGTGTGGTTTGTACGCTGGTGGAATCATTGGACCGTATTTTTTCAAAGATGCTGTTGGACGCAACGTTACGGTGAATGGCGATCGCTATCGTTCGATGCTAACAAACTTTTTGTTGCCAAAAATGGAAGAACTGAACTTGGTTGACATGTGGTTTCAACAAGATGGCGCTACATGCCACACAGCTCGCGATTCTATGGCCATTTTGAGGGAAAACTTCGGACAACAATTCATCTCAAGAAATGGACCCGTAAGTTGGCCACCAAGATCATGCGATTTAACGCTTTTAGACTATTTTTTGTGGGGCTACGTCAAGTCTAAAGTCTACAGAAATAAGCCAGCAACTATTCCAGCTTTGGAAGACAACATTTCCGAAGAAATTCGGGCTATTCCGGCCGAAATGCTCGAAAAAGTTGCCCAAAATTGGACTTTCCGAATGGACCACCTAAGACGCAGCCGCGGTCAACATTTAAATGAAATTATCTTCAAAAAGTAAATGTCATGAACCAATCTAACGTTTCAAATAAAGAACCGATGAGATTTTGCAAATTTTATGCGTTTTTTTTTTTTAAAAAGTTATCAAGCTCTTAAAAAATCACCCTTTAAATATCAGTGGAACATAACCTAACTTGTTTTTCGTGGCAAATATGATCAAGTATTGAATATTTTTCTTTGAAGATTTTGAAATTTAATAAAAGAAGACGTTAGAACCTCTAATAAAGCAAGAAAAATGGTAGAGTATATTTACTGTTATTTATTTCAGATGCCATAGTTGAATATAGAAGTTCAAAACTTGAGGTTATATGATAAACGATAGTTCTGAGAGAGCTTAAATTGTCATTTTATGTAATACTAAATTAAGAATAAAATCAGGTTTGACGCAATGTTTGCTTGGATGATACTACCCACACTTTGATTTTTCAAGTTATCAATTAAGATAAGTTGTATGTTTCAGAGTTATAACTATTGTCTGAGAATTTTATGAGTGCCTAAAATTTCGAATATTATAATACAACTCTTCACTTCTTAGATATGAAACATGGTACCATTTCATCCTGACCACAAGTATTCGACTAACATAAAGCTTTTAGTGAAGGTCCCCAGCAGATCTGAAAAGGCTCTGCCGCTCTCCTGAAGGTTTTCGAGAGACACTTCATCAGTGAATTGGTTCCTAGGAAAGTAAACGTCCAGAGGTAATTTTAACGACTCCTCGATGCACGAAGACCAATCGGTATTCTAATTTCTAAGATAACCCATTGGAATAGGGTTCTTTATAAGACGTTTTATTTATTTCTTGACCTTCTACGCTTCGTAGATGGATGTCCATGGAATTCTCTTAGCCTTCTTTATTTCCAACTTACCTATAGCACGTCCTGTCCTTTGAAGTAACCAATCACAGCTAGAGCCCATTTTGCGTATCTTGTTGAACAGTTTTCTGCTCGAAAATTTTAAGTCCGATAGTTCCGAAGTCCACCAAAGTTCTTTCCCTTTATTTTTCCAAGTTCTCGGGCAACATTAACTTTCAAGAGAGGGCCGCTTAAGACCTCAACATCTTTTGAAGCGCCCAATCGCCGCTAGAGCCGCTTTTACGGGTTTCTTTGAACAGTCTTCTACTTCAAGATTTCATCTCCGAAAATTCCGATGTTCACCAAGGCGGTTTCCCTTTGCCTTTCAGAATTCTCAGATGTCTCACTCACTGAAGATGTCAACAGACTCATTTATTGCGATGGCTTGAAGCACTGAGTCGCAACCTTCTGTGACCGGAAGAGCTGGTCGAAGTTTCCTGCAACACAGACTTTAATTCCTGTTTCCGAAATTCCTTAAGGACTTCACTCTCACAAAGTTCTTCTTAGCAACTCAGAATGTGATTCCACTCCGTCGTCATGAGGCATGTAGGCCGAAATCAACTATAGTTCCCCCGGCTTCGTCCTCTAGCCTGGGGGTGACGATATCCTCCTGGTAATGTATATTTTTTTTTTTAATAAAACTCAATTTTTCATATGCTTACATATCTTCACAGTTCCTTTTCCACATGGATTACCAGCAAATAAACACTTCCATGTGAACTATGCGTGTGAATAACGGTGAAGGAATCGCAACACCCACTAGTGCTACCGCTGACAGCTTATTAAGCGTTGCCAGCAACGCCCGAATCGGCGGAAATCTGAGGGCAAGCCCAAAGCAACATCTGCAGTTGCACAAAAATAACAACAGCAACACAAATATGCTAATGACAGCATGCTTTATGATGTTGTCAACGTTACAGCAACAACAAGACGCTTACAAACACACATCAGTAGGTACGGGCGGTTCACAGCAACCAGAAACACCACGCAAAAGCGAAGCAACAAATACAAAAGAATAATAGAAACACAGAAATAACAACGATTGCATTGAAAGTGGCACAATTCCCACCGAAAGGCAACAGTTTGGCGGCAACGGTGCTTTGGTGTGATTATTAAAAGTCACTTTGTTGTTATTGCCGCTGCCATTTCAGCAGACAATGCTAATTTGCGGGCGCTACAAACGCCACAGCAGCAGCAGCCAGCAGCTCTGGTGGCACAAGAAAAAATGGAAATAAACAAAAACAAAGATAATAACGCTCGTTCAGCGCTAGAAAATATGGCGAACGCTTTTGATTTATTCGCAATTGTTTTAGTATTTCATTTTTATGTAGCTGACTTGCTGCTGCCGTTGTTGTTGTTGGCGCTTGTTTGAGCACGAAGCGCTCGGAAAATTCTCAGCACGCACACATGCGCACCAACAACAGCACTAGAAAAGACTGTGACAATGTCTATGGAAAAAAATCTCGCATGCAACACTGGGGGCGGCAAAGGGCGGCAAACAAAACTAGCAAGCCAGTTGTGTAACACTAAAAAGCAAAGCGCAAATATAAAAGTTTAAAAATAAAATACTTAGCGCTTTCGACATGTGTTCGAGCGACGGAAACACCCTCTGCAACGGCGAAACCAGTTCAGCGCCGACCGCGGCTAACATTCAAAGTTCGATTCCGTGTTGCAGATAGTTTTCTTCATTATGCCATGCAAGCGCGTTGACTTTTTTCTCGTGCCTTCGAAGAATTAGTCACCTCGAGTGCGACTTCTATTCTGGTTTCGCGCGCAAATATTTACATAAGCAACATATAATGCACCGGTGGGCATGGAGTGTGTGTGCAATTCTATTGCAACATTGCACTTTCGGTGCAACGAGAGTTTCAAGGTGGTTACGTTCGGGGCGCGCACTTTTCGGTTGACACACTTGTTGTTGGTGGTGAGCCCGGCTGCTGCCTAGCCGAGCGACTGCGCGTCCAAGCAGCGACCGGTTGCTGGCGCGAATGTCAAAAGGCAAAACAGAATCTATATTTAGATTTTCATTCACTCAAGCTCCTTTTGGTCTACAAGTGCTGATATGTACTGGTTGTGTATGTGTATGTGGCGGTTCATTCTTTCGATTGTTCATTCATGTTTGGATGTCGTGCGGCTTTTCGTGGTATTGAGAAATCAATCTTGGTTGCAAAGCGTGCAAATCAGTTACAATAGATCAAGGCACACACACATGCTTACTTGTCTTATAGAGTACTCGTATATTTTGATTGTCATTCTAGGAGGAACTGCTAAGAGTTTGCTGTTTAAAGCTTTAAGAGAATATTGTTGCAATGTTAATACAAGGAACTGCAACTTATTGTAAATGCATGATTTAATTTCTTAGAAATCACCATTTAAAATTAATTCAAATTGCGTGGTATACGAAACTTGGGATTTTGTTGCACTAAAAAATGAAAAGTGTATTATTTGCGAGGGTGTAAAGAGTTATATATTGAAAAAAGTGACTCTAACTACGGAATAGAGCGTTTGAGTATTAATAGTATATTTCCATTATAAAAAACCAGCAGCTCGCCCGGCTTCGCTTGGGTATTAAACAATCATTTCAAAATTTCTCTTCCACCAATACTTTTTCGAGTAAAATGAAGGACATTCGAACATGAAAGTACATTTTTTTATATTATTATTATATTTTTAGTTTTTGAAAAAAAGCCTTTACTATATGTATAATTTACTTTCTCTGCTCCTGCAAAATAATTTATTGAGTCAGAGCTTCCTGAAAACGATTACATCGATGTTATTTTGGTAAATTTAAATTATCTAGAGAGCTACGATCTAAGTTTTGCTTAAAACATCTTATTTATATATTGTTGCTATTCAGTGCTGTTTGTAGTTCGTTGATTAAACCAATATTTAGCATTGCAGCTATGTTTGACCGTAACGATAGCTGATCTGCGTCTGAAATGAAATAGATTTGCAAGAATTGTGTATTCTGGCCTGATAATGGTAGAATGTAATAGAAAATGGTATGTGTCAACAAAATTTTTATTGGCTATGGCGGCTCCTGCATATTGGCGAGACTGATCTTTCAGAAACACAGCACAAACCATTTCGTTCATCGGCCCATTTTTTTTGCAGAATACTGAAAGCAGATCCTATTCATGGCTCCGATTTGGATGGAAGGCTGTTGAGCATAATCAATCTGTGAATCGTATCTGAAAGCCAATCTGTTACTATTAGCTAAAACTTGATTACGACCTCTTGTCGATGATGTCCGTTGAATCATAAAGGCGTTAGGAACGCTCAGAGCTCGACTCCCTGGTGAGAGCTTGTAAATTTTTAATATTTTCAAGCTGCTACATATGCTCCGTACTCGACTTTCCAGCGCGTGCTTGGGAAGTTCTGAAAATTTATTCAGTAAACCGCTGCGATGGAGGATGGAGTCAGGTGTACATGAAAAAGTTGGAGGAAATAAAGAGATCTACGACTTTTATATAAACATCACATAATCTCAAAATTAATATAAGTTTTTGAGTTTTTTATTTTAATCTTGCGGACAAAAAAACTTTCATTCGCGAAATTTGGTAAAAAGTTAATTTGTACGAGTATGTCCCAAACACTGAAATTTTTAACTTTTGGTTATTTTATCTTTTGTTTCCTGCCATTACTTTATTTTTCAAAAATTATCAACCTTGGTCTGAGTTATATATTTCGATAGAATTTATTCTGAACAATGGCATACTAAAGTCTTAAATAATTATTTCAATTTTTTTCAGTTACAGCTTTCTAAAGTTTAGCACCTTAGTTCAATCAGTTCAGTTCAAACAGTTCGATCAACCCTATCATTTAATTTTGAACGCGTGTTTGTCAAAACTAGATTTCTCGAATCGGCGGCAGTTGTAACTTAAAAACAAATCATCTTTTTGCTTTGATTTTTTTTCCACTAATTTTGTATAAATTGCTCCGTACGATGACTTTCCTGTTTTGTTTTTGTAATAAAATAAATTTTGGCGAAAAAAAATCAGCTCATTAGTGGCAAAATTTTATATTTTTTTAAAGTCTGCAATCTTGTTAAATTTTAATTTTTTTTAACGATTGCAGGTCATTGCATATATACATATGTATATGTTTTCCGATTGTACGAAAAATATAATTTCGTCAGGAAGAAAAACCGTCTCGTTATTGAGTTCAATTTGACATTTTTTCAAAGTCCGCTAATTAGTTAAATTTGAATTGGTCTGACGATTACAGGTCATTGTGGAGGTAAAACCTCACAAATTTATATATTTTTTGTTTTCAATCACGAGGCAGACAGTAATTATTGCAGCAGGTTAGAAACCTTTATTAGTAACTTGGGAAATCGATAAACAATTTTGTTCACTATATAAATTCATATATATTAATATATCCGCAAAACTTTAAACATTTCTTGCAAAATATTTCTTAAAAAAAAAAATTAAAGAAAAAATCGAATATTTTTAGGCGCTTACCCTAGATGTGTCCTTTAATATATATAAATAAAGAATTTACATAAATAATTCATTTATATTTAAATAAAATAAATTAATAAACAGTTGTTAAGGTTATTGTTAAATAATTACCGCTATAGTGGATCTTAATGTTAAAGTCTTTATAAATGATTTTTTCTATTGTTAAATTTTGAAAAGTTTTCAAAGTCACGGTTAAATTTAATATAATTTCGAGCTATTGTGAGCCCTCGATTTCTCTTTGAAGTCGAAGCAAATGGAACATAAATACGTATATTACTTTTGTCAGCAGCGTAGATTTGCAATGTTTGATTGACAATGGCGCAGCTTAGCGAAGACATTGTAATGCAAATTTTCACTAAAAATACCAAAGCTCGCAAAATAACGCATTTTATTATTAAAGCTGCCAATATTATAGAATAAATAGAATTGAATTTGAAGTAGGAAGTGTTTTTACATAAAAGGAAATTAGTATTTGGTAACAGCAAAGAATTAAAATTAAAATAAAGTAAAAAAATAAAATTAAAACTCAATAAAAATTATAAAATCTCGTTTTTTAATAAACGCCAGTATGTATATGAAGTGGGAACAGATGGTGTCCTTCCTTGCAAAAAAACTATTTTGCAATTTTTTATTTTAATATGCTTTACTTTATTCTTGTAAAACGAGACCCATTGATTATAAATTTTTTATGAAATAGTTAAAATCTATTTTAAAAATTATGGTTACGTTAAGTATTACATTGCAAGGTTATTCCGGCAAAATTGAGTATTGAGAAATCTTAAAAAATATGGCAATGGCAGCAATTACTATAGAACGTCTCGGAAAAACCTTGAAATGTAAATAGCGCAGGGGGATTTTCATAACTTCAATTTTTAAAATTTTCATTTGCTTAGATTTACAATTTTTTTAAAACTCAATTTTTTACTTTGTATTTTTTTTGAAATTTCCATTTCTAATTTTTGAAGGAAAGTAATCGAAATTTCAATTATTAAATTTTTTCGATTTGAATTGATTTGAATAATTTTTTTGTTTTTCATTTATTTTCCACTATTTCGAACTTTCAGTTTTTAAAACACTTTGAAAAATGGAATTTTTTGGGGACACTCGGTTAATTTATTATTGGAAGTTACAATATTTAAGTTTTTTAGATTCATTTCCATTTCTTTAAAACTTAAATTTTTCTTTCTTAAGTTTTTGTGAAATTTAAAATTGTCACTTTTGAAAAAAAAATTAAATTTCAAATTTTAATTTTTTTCAGATTTAAATGTGTAATTTTTTTTTAAATTTATATTTATTAACTTTAAGTTTTTTCAGATCAAATTTTTTACTTTTATTGTAATTTAAAATTTTCATAATTTCGAAAAATCAGTTTTTGAAAAAAGACGGAATTTATTCGGGAAAATCGGCTAATTTGTTAAAAAAATTTCAATTTTAAATTTTATTTTTTTTTGGATTTAAAATTTTAATTTTTTTATACTAAAATTTTTCTTACTAAATTTTTTTGAAATTTCCATTTTTAATTTTTTTGAAATTTTAATTTTTTCAGTTTTTGAATGAAAAAATTGAAGTTTAAATTTTTAATTGTTTTGTAATTTCAAATATTGATTAAATTGAAATTAAATAAAATTAATTTTTTTTATTTGAAAATATGGGTTTTATAATAAAAATATTAATATCTGTGAAGTTATATATGCAAAACAAAATTAACTAAGAACTAAGATAATACAAGTATTTAGTCTAGCTTGTTGAGTTACTTGTCATAAAATTACCAAATCAATAAAATTTAATATATTCTCTATGCAAAACCTTATATAAATATGCTGAATAGAATGACATTTGCATCACAAACAATAAATACAAATTTAATAAAAGGTAAAAAACAAAAAAACTGCTTTAGCAACATATGGCAATTTGAAAGTGCAACTTGAACCGTTCGCACAATAGATCCGCCAGGCGGCACGTCAGCGGTCTAAATTTGTCAACAACAAGTTAATAACTTTTGTTTGTGGTTTTTAATGCGCACAGCTATGTAATTTCTGCGCTTAATTCGTGTAATACTAAAACTCAGCTCAAATTTAAACGCTTAGTGAAATCAAAAGAGCTTAGAACTGGAAGAAGCTAAAAATATAACAAAAAAAGCAACAATAAACGCCGCAATTCAGAGTTAAAAAATCTTCATTTACCAAAGAAGCATACAACTAATTGTATCGGATTCCAAACCAATAACAGCGGAAACAACGCGCTTTGGTTTCTACTATTGCGCCAACTATTGTAGGCTTTGTTTGATATATGAGAAGCAGTTGCGGTCTTAAGTGTTTTGTTTGCAGTCACAATCATCGAAATTGAAAGGCAAATTTGTGCATCACAAGGGTGCAGTTACATCGCTGAGAACAATCACCTGTTGATGTCATTGTATTGCTGCTGTCGAACGAGTTATGAAAATTCATATTGATACTTTAAGATGCACGAGCGTAATTACATGCCGAATCCAGCGAGAAATTTGCATAATCAAAAAACGCTAGAGGCGAATGACATTTGTTGTTAATAGAGCAAGTAAATTTCAATAAATGCAGTTGGCGTTTGTTTTGTTGTAAAACGCTTGCCTTCCTTTGTGTTGCAAGATGCTGAACTTGAACTTGGTGGCCGACCACTCCCATTTGCATCACAAATGCTGAGTAAGTGGTGTTAAAAGTTTACAAACAAACAAATTTTTGTATTTTTTTAATAATAACTGCAACTTTTAAATGACGCTTTTGTGTGTAGTGGGCTAACATTACATGAACGACGTGCAACAATGCAGCTATACCCGAAATAATCACCGAAATAATAGAAAACTTGTAGTTCATGAAACCAGAATGCGCTGTAAAAAATATAATTTTAGACAAAAAAAAACTAAAAAATATTCAAAAAAAAATCCAAAAATCGAAAATATAGTAATAAAAAAAAAAACAAATAAAACTAGCCACGAAACATTTTTCTCATTAACCAACCGTCTTTTAGTAGTGTGCACTCAAGCATTGTCTCTTATTTTCGGCCAACCAATGCAACTCTGCTGGGCAGCAATTTACACAAAAGAAATAAAAACATTTTTGTGTGGCTAAAAAACAAAAGAAATGTAAACAATGGTTGGTGTTGAAGGGAAAAACAACTTACCCGACCTTGACCTTCAACTTTCCCCCTGCCGCTTCTTCAGCCGCATTACAAGCCACTTGGTCTTCTTAATAAGCACTAACTGCTGGCTGTTCGCACTTTTACTGCCATCTGCAATGCCACGCTGCGAGCGCTTCACCTTCGCACGGCGCTTGTGGCGCCGGGGTGTGTAATATTAATGACTATAAAACGTAATTGCAAGTACTTTATTCATATCACGAAAATATGTTTGTTTAATGTACTTTGAATGCGCGTTAGTTAAACTTAATAGTTAACAGTAATTGCTTGAAGGTCATTTGAGTAAAACAGTTATATTAAATATTCAAATTTTCTCATAAGTTGAAATTGTGGTGAGATGTCCAAACTTTAACTGTAATATAAAATATAAAAAGTTCGACTCCGAGATATTGATTTATAAAATCCGCACTACAAGTAGGTTAGTTTAGGTTAGGTAAATAGTAATAAAGTATACAGGCTTTACGGGGTGCCTCCCACCACACAAATAGACCATAGAAGAGTATAGACTCATCTATAGTTTCGTAAAGCCAAAGCAACCATTAGGTGAGAGACCCCACTGCTTTCCAAAAGCAATCAATGTCTGTCTCACGCACTCCTCAACATTGAGCTTCCAGAATATATAAAAGGTATTAAGGTTGCCAACTTCTTTCCACCCAGCTTATTTCCTTATTGAGGTATTCTTGTGTTAACACGTAAACGGTATTCAGAAATTTTCCTTTAACTATGAGAGCAACATCATCCCTCGAGTTCTTTAAATAGGTCATTAACCACTATGTTCCAAAGTAAAGGAGACAGAACCCCAACTTGCGGGTTTCCACTAATGACCCTTCGTAGTGCAGTGGTACAGTAAGGTCACGATGGTGCTGAAGCTGAGAAAACAATATATGGTTCTTTTATTATATTCTTGATTCTTAGGATTCGTTTCAAGCTCAAATCTCGTCAATCTCAAGAATTGTACCTACTTCATATTCCTTATGCATGAGGGCTCCCTCCAGCCATGATACAACCGCATACAGAGCAGTGTCTATCGATCTATCTCTGCAGTAGGCATTTTGAGCTCCATTATCATGTCTCTTAGTCTGCTCTCCCTAATGTGCAGATCCATAAGTCTTTCCAGCGTTGTCAACCAAAACGAGGAGAGGTTAATTGGCTTTAAATTCTTGACTGAACGCCAGCATTACCTTTCTCCAAGCCTTGGGAATGTGGCCTGATCTAACAGAGTTCGCATAGATGGAGGCCTACAAGCTGCAAAACACCTTTACCTTTACCGTCCGCTGAAGTTGCGCTGTTATGATTTCATCAGAGCACGGGGACTTGTATGGTTTGGACAGATTTAACGCTTGTTGTTGTAGTGGCAGAAAATATTCCTAAATTCGTTATAACTACGCCGAGTTGACAATCCTTGGGCGCACAAAAGTCCGCTACGTACCAGCAAGATTTAGCGCTCATAAGTTCGCAGAAACACGTCGCGCGGAAATGTTTCTCAAACAAATACAGCTTCCTGTCAGAAATCTCTTGACCTTGATCAACTGCAATGTACTTGTTAGGATCGGTTATTCCAATTATTTTATTAAAATTAATTGGTTTTAATGACTTTATATTAACACGATATCTGGAGTTGAAGATACGAGAAAATTTGCTCCAAAAGACGACATAATCTGAACTGAAGTTTAATCCAATATATTTTCACATATGTACACAAGTGACATATTTTCCATATAAATTCAGTACCTTTCACTTAATTTTCTATTGTTGTAGTCGGCTGCGTCACTAGGACGCCAAATACAAATCTCTGAAACAAATACGTGCCAAGAAATTATGTAGATTACGGTTCCTCCATATGTAATTTCCATACACACATTGCATCACATGTCTGCGGCAGCAAAGAAAACTCACACACGCCACTCCGTCACCCAGCAACCAAAGAAAGAAAAGCCAAACCACATTTTACCGCAAGCCGCAGTACGCGGGTGGCAAGTCGGGCATCATTAAAATTTGTCTGCGCCGTTGATTACTGCCATATTAAAGTATAGCAAGAGGCTGAATCAGTGCAGCAAATCGACAAAAACAACAAAAAAATGCAAAATCGCAGACAATGGCAATAAATTGTTGCAACAAAACCAGCGATTTCACCCGCGAGTAGGTGCGAGATGGAGGCTGGAAAGCTCGCATGCGAATTTGGACTGCATAGCGGCTTATAAACAACATACATGCAGATTGGTAACACTTGCGTTATTATACAATAAAGTTTATGCCATAATAGCTGAAAAATTTGCTGCTCACAGCAGCAGAAATTGGGATAAGTGCCGTGGAATATGGGCAAATCTGTTAGTTGTAGTCGGAGAAAAACCCAATCCGAAAAGTGTTGCTTTAAATGGCGCATTACCAGCTAATTTGACAACAACAAAAACTGCAACAAATAATTCTACTGCCTTTGCCAATAACGGCTAATAAACAAATGCACCAACAATGCGCATATTACAACAACTCGCGAACGTTTTCAAGCTGGTTTCTATAAAATCGAACAAGAAATATCGAAGGTTTTTCAACTTTGACTCACTGCCTCACTTATTATGCAGTTATTTATAAAAAAACAAAAACAGAAAAACTTGGCAACAAAATTGGGCGTACTGACGGCAGTTCAAAAGTGCAGTCACGTTTCGTGTCCGCAAATTTTAATGAGCCGAAGTAGCGGCGCGTTGGCAAAATGTTGGTGTAAAAAATATGAGAAAGAAAAAAAAATTGGAAAAATTTTGAAGAAAAAATGCAGGAATGAGAGTTTGGAGATTGTTTTTTGTATTATACATATACATCTTGTGGCATTGCAATTTTTTAACTAATAAATATTAGCATTGATTAGCTCATTACCATGTAATTGACAGAAATATAGATGCACAACACTCTGCAAGACCATTTTTTGACTATATCGATAAAAGAATGGAAATTATTGAGTCCGACCGTCATTTAAGCTCTGTTGAGAATCATTTTATTAAGGCTGAACTTAAAAAGAAGCTCAATGTTTGGGTGCCACAGCAGTTAAAGTAAAATCCTCATGGGCCGAATTTTCAATTCAATTGCAAACCACTACTGGATCGCAACAAAATAGTTCCATTTCTGTAGCAGATTGTTATAATTGATGAAAAATCGGTCGCCTATTAAGACGTCAAGCAGCGTCCAAGCCGGGATTGATCCATTTTTGAAGCTCAGATGGTTATTGGTGATGAAAACTTCTGATAACGCCAAGCGAAAAGGGTCGTGATCGAATCGGAATCAGCGTGCGACGAAGGAATCAAAGCGAGGGTTCATGATCAAGTGAGTTTTGTTATGAGTTTGGTGGGTGTGGCAGGAAGAAAGTTAATATGTGCTGCTCTCCCACGGCCAATCTCATAATTCGGACCTAGACTGTCAACAAGGGACCATCTGAAGCAGAAAAATGCACCGAAGTTGCCTGATTTGGCAAATAGGAGAATAGTTCTTTTCTATCAGGTCAAAGCCAGACCACACGCAGCAATAATGGCTCGCCACAAGCTCGAGTAGATTGATTGGAAAATACCTTATAGTCGTATATAGGTGCTAGCACCAAGTGATTACTATCAGTTCCTGTTTACGGCGAATGATTTTGCTGGTGAAAAACTCGCCTCGTAAGAAGGAAATGGATTCTGCAGTTCTTTGAAATTAAAAATTTCAAATCTTATCAAGGTACCAAACAGAAGAGGCGCATTTGACTTAAGCCGGATCATTGTAACTATTTTAAAATTAAATTTTTTTAAATCGGCTATATCAGTGTCTACACTAATACAGAAGAACTATTTTAAAAAGAACCTTCAATTTAATGAAAAGTCATGATTTTTTTCATTAGACCTTATAATTCTAGTAGGTTCTTTTAACTGAGCTCCAGAGCTTCTCGCTGCATATTTCCCTTGCATTAAAGCCCACCTAAAAACCATATCATTTTTTGAGTACAACGGATAAAAAACTGTTGCCAATAATTTATTGCTTCGAGCGCGAAGCTAAAATGACAGCAATAAATTAAGGTTTATGTGTCAATTAAACCCAAAAATGCCATTATGCACCTAATAAGTATGAGGAACAATAAAACGGCTTAGCATTTTAATTTGCAAATGCGCTGTGTTGCGGTTAAGCAAAATGCCGTTATTCTTGTGTATGGATCTTATTAGGAAGCAATAACTGAAATATGTAAGCATATATACCAACAGTTAGCCTGTCAGTCGCTGCCAGCTGCAGAAATTCGTTATAAACCCACCAGCTATTAATCCAAAGCTCGCACTTTGGCAGCAAATTAAAATACAGTTAGCATAACAGTAGCCGTGCTAACGGTAACAGCTCAATAAATAATTTGCCTGACGAGAATTCGCAATATTTTAATTTCCCATTAAACGCTTTTTGATTGAAATCAATTGCTGCTGTTGCAATTTGTTTTTTTATTGTTTATTGGCTGTATGCTACAATATTTCACACTGCTGTCGTGCGGAAAAAGAGTTAAGAAGCAATAAAAAGTGTAACTGAATGGTGGGAAATATTTATAGCACACACTTATGCCCAAATGTATGATGTTTGCTGTGGTATGTATGGCTTTATATTAGTTTGAACGGTGTCTACTAACTTTTACTTGAGTTCAGTAATAAATAGGTTTCTTTTTATGTGCGAATTAGTGCCTCAGTTTTTGAGATATCGTTCTGAAATTTTGCACACACTCTTATTTTCTCAAGACGTTACTCATTTGTCGGAACCGTTTATATGGGACTAATATAGCGTATAGCTGCCATACAAACTGACTGATCCGAATCAAGAGCTTGTATGGAAAACTTTTTATTTGACAATATTTCTTAACGAAAGTTGGTGTAAATTAGTTTCGAAGTCTACGCTATAATTAGCAAAGAAATTTTCTAGATCGGGTGACTATAACATATAGCTGTCATACAAAACGATCGGTTAAGATCAAGTTTTTGTATGGAAAACTTTTTCATTTGATGAGATATACTAACGAAGTTTGGTACAGATTATTTCTGAAAGTAAGGCTACAATTTCCCAAGAAAACAGTCAGATCGGACAACTAAAGAATAAAGCAGCCATACAAACTGTTCGACTAAAACCGAGAAAATGGTCTTTTTATACCCTGTGAAGGATATTTTAGTTTTATTTTTGCCGAAATTAGTATTTTTTCTACTTTTTTTGTAGCTCAACTCACCACGCCAAGCTAATGACATTTCTGCACAGCTGATTCTCTAATTCCACAGTTGCCGGGCAATCCTAAAATCAGTAATGTCTTATGTGCATATCTTCAAGCTCTGATGAAAACATAAAATGTGCCTACACTCTTTCCATCGTTAGCATTTTCCAATAAATAAAGTGATTAACTCGCTTCTTGGCTGAAATACGCTTTCAAAATCCATCATGCGTAAATGTTATTTATTGCATGCATATATTTATGTGCATATTTTTATGTCCGTGTGTGTGTGTGCGTATGCGTGTGTCTGTGCACTTGCATAATGCTCGTCAAGTACGAATACAATAAGAAATGTTGCAATAAATTCCAAAGAATTTTCATATCTCAATTTGATTTATACCAGCACTGTATACGTACTCGTACGTGCATGTGTGTGTGTTGAGTTTCACTGGACGATTGCAAAATTTTCGGAATTTAGTTACAAGGAAAAACCGAAATAATAAACAATAGCACATTTTTATAGCGCAGAAATATGCGTTGAAAAGCAAAATCAAAAACCAACAACAACAATAAAAGCAGAAAAAATGGCAATAAAACTAGAAAACACAGGCCGCCAAGCAAATAGCTCATGAAGTAATTGTCGTGCATACCCCTCCGAGCGGCAATTAATATTTATTGCGACTGTGGCAAAATTCCCTTAGCCGCGCGGTGCAGATGACAGCGTTTCTGTGTGTTGTTGTTGCAGCTGTTGTTGCTGCTAATTAAAAGCTATAATGTAAACAGCAGGCGGCAGCAGCAACAACAACTAACACTGATCTTATTGCTGCTACAAATATGCTGGTATGTGTGTGTTTAAAATTCGTAGTGTGCATGTGTTTGTGCGCCTGACATGCTAACAATCTGCAACAAATAAAGTTGGCGATATTACATAATCTCAATCGTCAAGTATGTCTGTGAGTGCTCGCATTGGTGGCCATATAAAAAATGTTCGCTATGTTTGTATGTGTGTGTGTGTGTGTCTGTTGTGCTCTGTGGAAAAGTCACAAGACCAGCGCGCTCGCAGCGTTGCAGTCACCAAAGTGAAAAAGTCAGCCAACTAACAACGCTAAGTATGTCTGCGAAATTATCCCCCCCTCCGTGTAGTGCACTGCTGTTAATCGCTTTTGCGGAGCGGCTCTGGGTTGCAACATCGCTTTGCCGCAGAGACGAACTGTGACCAACTAGAAGCAGTAAGAAGGTAAATGCGAGAAGAAACGGCGCTAGAAGGACCGTATTGTATGTATGTATGTATGTATATGTTCGTGTAATAAAAGTACCGAAGAGCAATAAAAAAATAAAAAACAGAAGAGCTTTGAACAATAAAACAAAAATACAACTGTCGAAATGTTGTCAATGGAAAACGATAGGCAAGTTTAAATAAAAAAATAATAATATTAAAAGTAAAACAACAACACAATTACTTCTTCATATATGTATTTGATAGCGAAACGCTGTTTTGAAGGTCACAAAGGCATTTTTCGCTCCAATTTTCCACTGTAATGACAAATTTAAAATCGAAGGTGGTAGACAAACTATTACCAAATAAATTTTTAGTTGATTGGACGTCTCTTTTTCAATAAAAAACTTAATGTAAACAATTTTATTTTAATTAGTAAGACAGAGTACATTAAAATTGTACGAAATTTCGCAGGCTGTTAGGAGAAAATGTTGATGGACTGCTCTGAGATGAGTTATGCTAAAGCATCTAGGCTCGAGAGGCTGTGAGAGGACGATCCTCGTAGCGTTGGCCACCGTTTCCTTAACCTCGTACAATGATGATGGCACGATATCGAAGTCGGGCAATGGCATCGATGACATATTTTCAAAGGTAAACGGCCATCTGTCCGACCTTTCTCGCTTCTTCTCTACACCGAACTTAACACTAAATCCACAGAGACCATATTTACAAACTGCAGATGATGGTGGCGATATTCCAACTGTCAATAATCTGCTTTCGCAGAAATCATCTCTGCAACCACCTGCTTGGAGTGGAACTGCCTCCTAGGAACATCAAAAGATCATTCTTCAATTACGTCAACGGCATTAGACAATACGCCTTGTTTGCATGCCCCACCAACCTCACTCATTTGACACCCCTCTCCCTTTGGTCAAACCCCGTCGAAACAGCACGTTTCTTAAGCTTTCCGTTAGATGACTTAGCTACTCCTTACCATCCCTACGGGGACTAGGTATCCGCTAAAACAACAATATCCTGGTTCATTCCGATTAGTTATCTGCGACTGTTATGAGAACGAAAAATAGAGGTCGATCACAACTACTAAGGTTGCTGTTTAAGTTTTCAAACTTTGCGCTTACCCCAATGCAAATCTGGTGCTACTGTCGCAGAATTTACTTTATTGTGTCTGGTCATTGCGCGCTTTCAAAGTATCATCAGCAGCGGCAACAACAATAAATATTACAAAATTCACTTTTATAGCAAACAACAAAACTGGCTGGCATTTTCGTGCCTTTTACGTTGCGCTGCCATATGTTGCTCGACTGGGGCATACGAGATATCAAAAGAATTTGGTCACAAAATAATTGCACCAGTTGCTCCAGTTGCCGGCCAGCGCATACCGATTGCCGATCTTTGCTGCAGCCAGCACACCAGCAATAGCCTACAATAGCAATATAAATTACGCCAAACGCTGCAACGGGACTTCAGTAAGGCAGCTGGCAGCGGCTGGTGTGCGAGACCGTGTGCTGGAGCACTGCATGCAATCTGCTTGCCACACACTTGTTGCCAGCGACAACTTATACTTGTGGCTAACCACAAGTGCTGCCGCTTCTCGAGCATTACTTGCAGCTAGACATTATGCCACTGCTGGTGGTGTTGTCGCTGTTGTTGTTGCAGTTGTTCTGCTGTTTGCTTTGATACGCCAGATGACGAAATTCATCTTTGTTATGGTTGTCTAGTCGCCGCGGCTTGTTTTTTTATTGTTGCCTGCATTCGTTGCACCAATTTATTGGCGGTTGTGCATCATTGGTGTTCTCTTGTTGCGGTTGTAGTTGTTGTTGTTGTCGTTAACAATGAACGTGTTGTTAGTTTTGCTGATTGCGGTCGCTTGTGTGCCGCCGTTGTGCCGTTGCGCCGTGGCACTCGCGCACTCAAGCAGGTGAATTGGTTTGACCGAACGCCATCAAAGTGGAAAACTGAAGCGCCGCCGAAATGGCTTCTCCGCTAATATTTATGCTCCATTTGAACGGTAGTTATGGTTTGTTAAAAGTGCTTGTTTTTATGCATTTTGCTTTATTGAATGCCACCATTATCTATTATTGATTTATGAGGTTGCAGCGCGGCCACATTGCAAACACATTGGCGAAGGCTTTTTGTTGCAGTTGCAGTGCCAGTTTGGGAACCTCAATATGGTCAGCAAACCTCTCCAAGGCACTTACGTAAGAATAAAGCATATAATGTAATATTGTGTTGTTCAGAATTCAGGATTTCATATGTTCACCTTGCGTTTGATTAAATTTTGTCGCATTCGTCCCATTCAGAAGAAAATTATTGTCAGTGGAGAGTGCAAGATCGCTAGTTTTGGATCAGCTGTAAGATCTATTGCAGATCAGTTTTTCACTGACTTTGAAAGTCTTTTGGTATGAAAATGAAATTGGATAAAGAATAGATTACTAAGGAAGCGCCTTCAGTATAGGTTATATTAATTTAAATAGGGCAATTGATCGAGCGCGGATCATTCTTTTTTGATCGTGGATTCGAATTGATCAGTTTTATATCAACTGAATTGAGTACATTGATGGGAAATTCACTAGTTTGTAACAAATGTGCCGAAAAAGATGCTTTTACATTAGCAGTTAGTAAAGATGACGGTGAATGGTGCAGGAGGATGCGATTCGCCTGCATGTGTTTAACATCTACACGAACGAATTGAAAATTGTTGATGTAGAATATTCCAGTATCTTCTAGAGTTCTTGCGGTAAGGAATACGATGGATATCCAAGTCACAGTTAAGGTAATAATCTCACATCAAATTTACGTCAGGGAATGTCTTTGGAAGAAGGTGGCTGGAAAGCGGCTGCATACATACTGGGTTGCAGGCTACAAACGCATACTGGGAAACCAAATAGTCTCTTAAATTGTACAAAATGGCCTCGAACCTATACAGGAAATACGCAAGTATCTTAAGTAGACTATGAAATTGCAATCTCTCAATCTCTCAAGGGAAAAACTCAGGCTACTTGTCGCCTTCTACACTGGCCATTGCAAGCTAGCAATGGTCTCGAAAAGACTGCAGGACGGTAGCTGACCACAATTTACTGGCATGACATGTGTGTCAATTGGACATTAGAATCATTCCTCTGCTTCTGTCCGATCTTATCTAGAACGTCTTAGATCTTAGGAGCTTGGCAGTTCAAGGGGCTAAATGAAGTATCAAAATTAGATATTAAGTCCCCCTTCTATTATAACTTCAGCTCATATTACAAACGACATGTAAGACTAGGTTAGGTTAGGACCAATTAGGAGGTCGATTCTGGATCTTACTTAGCCAACTTAGATCACCGATCCGTTCTGTTCTCCAAAACTCTTATATATAATAGATCATAGGATCCTAATGTCGGTTTCGAGTACATCTCCTGGTAAGCCGAAGTTAGGACTGCCGAGATGTTTCAACCTCAGTTTTGCAAAAGATGGACAAAGGACAACTATAATAACTTGCCGTCCGTCAATATTTGTAGTATTACTGAAGGAATGTCTATTGGACAATGTTAGAACCCCTACGATTGTGGTAAGGCAAATTTTGCAGGTGTTCCAGACCTGTGAGTCTATCTATCTGTATAATCTAAACCCAGAGCACAACACTGAGTTGGGATACTTCGCCTTCTCACTTTGGCGCGCCTTCAAATGGATGTTGTTTGGCTACCCAGAGGATATCTGGTCTATGACCAGAAGTCGTGAGCTGTTTGAGCCATTTGTAAAAGAATCATTTCTGGTCACTCCCAAGTGAATGGCGATGAGACAACTTTGCGTGAACTTCTACACAGGACTCCGCCCTTCACAACCTAAATTAACTTAACCTAAAGAAATAGCTAGATCTTTGGAGCTAGCTAACTACAAGTCACTTGTGGATATTACAACAACAGAACAGAATGATACTGTTGTAGATGTTTGGGAGCTAGCTTTCTCACTGAGACAGCTAATTTGGTTGAAGACTTCGGCGCAATAACACTTTGATTACTACTAACGTTGCTGCCTTGAGTCAAATTTAAGTGTGAAAAAAATTTTCTCTAAAATTTAATTAGAAATTTTACTTTAAATGAATTTAAATGCGTAATCAACTTAAACGAATAACAGCTATTACTTTTTTCCTGATTATAGTAATTAAATATATAATAAATCTGATGGTCAGTCAGTTACTCATTAATGTAATTCGCAACATTGGCGGGCAGCGCGCATGCGGTGAAACTAATTAATTTGAACAACTTCCTTGTTGTAGAAAAATTGCGCTTACCACAAACCAAATCGAAATTGCAAACAACTTAATAAATGGCAAAACGTTTGCACAATATACCAATTGCTTGCATTTGCCGCCTGTGCGCATCCACATTGGTGCAACAGCGAGAAAAAGCGTACGCGAAACAAGAGACTATCAGCTAAAGAGAGCACATACATATTTTCTCCACTCGCAGAAAGCCAGCAACACAAAAGGCACTAAAACGCAATCAATTGAAATGCCAAAGTACTTAGCAACCACGCAACAGTAGCAACAACAGGCGATCGAACGCTATTAAACAGTTGCGCGTCGACAAATTGATGCGATCAGCCGAAGAGATGCCGTCTGCGCAATAAGCCAATTGGGAAAATTTATTGCTAACTCACAGCCAATACAACAATAACAACAATACGAATGCATAATTTTAGCAACAAAAACGTCAGCGCTGGTTGTTGTAGCAATAACGGTGGTATTCCAAAGCAGCAAGCGCATTGTTGCAGGCAAATGCTGCCTCACATATCGCGCCGCGTTTTCGCAAAAAGTTGCATAAGTTTTCAAGTCTCCGGCAACGGTGGTTTTTTTCCTCTGACTGTTGACGCATGGGCGCCATGCGCTGGAAAGCAGCGGCGAGAAAGAGAGAGTGACTGCACGGGATTTGTCTGCTGGCGGGCCTGTCGCCGGTTGCATGCTGATGAGGCGTACTTTCGGTTGTTGTGGCACACATTCATGCTGTTGCCATTTCATCGCTGATTGCCTGCATTTATCAGCTACTCAACTGCTCAGCCAAGCGTCATCTGATGGCTGAAGGTGTATGTGCGTGTGTGTGTGTTTGCATGCAAGTTGGTTGCATGGGTTTAGTTGTTGTTGTGCCGGGTAAACTCAGTCAGTCGGTCAACTACTGAATCAGTGGGTTAATCAATGTGTCACAACGGACATTTTAATGAATTTGATGATGCGCGAATTGCAATCCGTTTCGGTTGTTGTTGTAATTATTGTATTGCCCGTTTACTCAATTGCCATTACTGCATAACTGCTGTGCCATTAAAATCTAATGCGGCCTGCATTCCGCGGCACATCAGAGCCACTCGTGAGGTGTTTATTAGCGAGCGGAGGTTTGCTTTGTATTTCTTTCGTAGTTGTTGTAAGTTTTTAGTGACAAGAGGGAATGTAGGAAATATTAACATATGTGATTGCTTGCTTTGGAATTTTTAAGTTATTTTGAGAACAATTGTTTAGATTAAAGGATGTTTTGATTTACTTTTGCTCAATTCAAAGTCCAACAACTGAGATTAGAAAGAAAAAAGAAAGCTCAAAATTATTGGTCTTGATAAGCCTTTCGCAAAAACTTGTCTATTATACTACATATAGCAGAACGGGAATAATGAGTGAATTATAGAGTTTGGTCTTGGTTCGTCGATAGAGAGGACTTTACTAAAGACCACTACCTTCAGAAAAGTTTGGTTTCATAAAAATCAATTTTGACTCGGAAAGCACACAAAAACGCTTGCTAAGAAATGTAAATCTTCTGAAAGTCTCAAAAACTTGCTTAATTGGTTGAATGTCTGATCACAACTGGTAGATTAGGATACGTTAGATGACTGGGCATAATTCTGCCGCTACAACAGCAACAACAACTGATGGATGCCACTTGGACTGTTCTGTTCAATACTTTGGGAAGCTAAAGCAGAAAACTCCTTCAGTTGGATATTAGCTATCGGCAAACTCTATTTTCATATTTTCTTTTTTTTTTATCCAGATGGTCATTTACACGATTTTACCCGGATGTCTAAATGTGTTTTTGCCTTGAATTGGGAAAAGCGGCAGATTCAAGGAGGAAGTGTTGAGATGATTCTTCCTTCTTCCAAACAGTTGAGGCAGCTGACATCCGGTAAGATCTTCAATCTTTTTAATCTTATCGGATGAATCCCGATCGGACAGTGTCCAGTTAGAGTTCCTATAACCCCTGAAAGGTGACTAACTACTAATTACTACCAAATAACAACTATTGAGAACAACTCGATGGATTTTATTAGTTTGGAAGTCTATATCTCCCTTATCTACCCAATTTCTTGTACCTTGTGAAATTCGAAATCTTGGAAGACATATCGTGATAATCGGCTAAACCTTGGGTATTTATTAATAATAATAATAATAGTTCAACGTTTCATCTTTTAAGCTGTACACTTTGCAGATCCATTTTACCAAGTTTCTATAGACGAGGTCTTCTAGACAACCTCTTCTACTTGTATATTAGGATAGGTTATGTCTGATAGGCTCGCAAGCCTTGCATAAACCAGTTTTTGTTCTTAGTAAGGCCAGATGAAATGCTATCACGAGGTCCATTTCCGTATGCAGTACGCTGTAGAAATGTGGGATTCGTGCATGAGATATGCCGATCATCTGCCCGTATGAAATTAAGACATTGATGGTAGTTCTTACTCTTTCTTTCCTAGGACTTAAGTGTGGAAATTTATAGTGTTCCTAAGAACCTTTTCTGAAGTTTGCTTTGGTTTTCCTTGACAGAAGCACTATAAGGTTTATCCCATTGTTCAAAAATGTTCTTGAATAGTAAACATTTTAGAAGACAAGTGATACAAGTGATGATAAATGGTATACGTGAAAGATTGACCCTATCTTTAAAAGTGGATGTGTTGAAATATTTTGTGTGATAAACCGAGAATTTTTGTATCATTTACTAAATTAGTCTAGTAATACTATCTTTATTATTCAAGCAATTTCTAGAGAAATAAGGAAAGCTAACAGACTAACTGAAAGACTAAGCCAATCGATAAGAGTGAATTTAGTAGGAAATTTGGGCAAGTAATACTCTCTTTATAATTATATTTAGCAATGTATCTTGGGACCTCATATAAAAAGTGATGATAGGAAAGATAAGCAGACGGGAAATTAAGAGTGTTGTACTTTAATTAATCAATATCAAATGGTTTGGCCTTTTGGAGGAAAATAACACTTGTGTTCGCTTCAACTAAAAAATTCATAAATAATTTTTCAAAAAAATTATATTTATTCTTTCAACTTTAAAGTAATTTCCATGAAGACAATACCAAATCAACCTAAATTTTAACTAAATGAAATTACAAGAAGTAACTAACAGCTAGTATATTGTTGAAAGAAAAACTTATCTTGCTAATATCTAGCAACATTTTAGCTCGTTGCACTCAATTGCACTCCATTGTCCGTGCAAAAGTGGGGCTAACATTGATTAATGGCACGCAAGGCGCGTTGCCCAAGTCTTTTGTATTGATAATCACTTCTCACGTAACCGAAGCACAGGTGCATAAATTACGCGAGCATCGAAGACAAATGCTCCTCAGCCACATGCTATGCCCGTTCCCGTTAGCAACAAGTTGCACGCTTTGTCTACTTTGTCGATTGGCGGCTATACAGTGTTTGTGCAACATTGCACTCGCACCGACTTTGGTCAATTAAAATTGGAAATCATATTGTTTGCACTCGAAAAGTGGATGACTGCTAATGGTTTGTGAAAACAAAAAGTTCGTTACAATTCATTAAAGCAAGAGGACGGCGTCCGAGTGAAAGGACAATTACGTGTAAATGTAAGTCAAAGCTGTTGCCTCGTTGCTTGTGTGGCACACCTATTCGAAAGTGTATGAGCAATGTAGCGCACATTTAAGCGATTCTTTCGATTTTCTGGGAGGCCAACTCGCTTATACCCATAACGTTTATGAACAATGGCTGTAGTAGAAACGGTAAATTGCGCCGACGAAATGCAATTTTTGGCATATTGCGCAATTATTCAAATCATCGGTTGTGGTATGGCAGGAGAGTGAGTGTGGTGAGTGTGTCGACAGTCGGTAAGTAGTGAGTAGGAAGAAGTTTGCGACAGCATACCGTTTGTATACTACATAGAAGTGCCACACAAGTGAGTCAGCCAACGGTGGCAAATGCATGTGTTTAGCAAACTGACTCAGCTGTGGTGGAGAAGCCTACACTTGGTGGCAGAAAGTAGGAAAATTTAATTTGGGGAATATACATAGGTATAAACAAAGCTTAAAACATAGTGGTTCTGTAAGAAATCGCAGTAACTTTTGTAGTTTCAAGGTTTTCTAAAATCAAAAATATCGAAACTGAAGATAAAGGGTGTTCATCATAGGGATACATCTCTTTGTATATGTATATACCCGATATAGTCAGTCAGTTTTAGAGAAAATTTGGCACACTTTCTTTTCTCCCCAAGAAGCCGTTTATTTGTTGGAACGACGAATATTGGACCACTTTAACATACAACTGCCAAATAAACTAACCGATCCAAACGAAGTTCTTATATGGAAAACTATTTCATTTGACCAGATATTTTCAAGAAATTTGGCGTAGATCGTTATCTGGAACAAATATGTAATCTCCGAAGATATTATTCAGATCGGATGCCTATAGCATATAGCTGCCATACAAACTGGTTAATAAAAATTAAGATCAAGATATTTGTATACCCTTTTATGCTGTAGAAAATTCTGCTCTGAAGGGTATATTTTTGTTGTTGTAGTAGAATAGGACTTACTTGAGAATCATTCATGCTCTGCAATAATTTTTAGGAAATAAATTTGGTTCTGCAAGATTTGACCTTACTACATAACTTAGAATATTTGTTACGGTATAATTTTTCTATTTCAAGGAATTTGATACCCATAAAAAATAAATTAAGAATTAAATTTTATAAATATATTCATAATTTGCTCCACTTGCCACACTGTAGGTGCCGAAAAGTGTTATAAAATAATAGAAACCAATACAAGTGAAAAATATGCAAAAAAACTCAATCGCCTGAGCTCACCCAATTTTGGCCAAATTTAGTATTACGTTGCTAAATGCAGAATGGCGTTTGTTTATGCAAATAACGGTGAAATTGTGCCAAGGCACAGAAATGCAATATTTGGCGGTTGCATTACGTAATGACAGAGGAGGACAGCGAATTATGCGACTAGCTGCCTGCTTGGTTGGTGGGTCGACTAACTTACTACCTGACTAACTGCCTAGACACAGACGCAGATGCCGCAAACGGTGGCAACATTCAGCACCGACCAACGGCGCATACCACTTTAAGTGTCAAAACATAAATTCATACTAACAAGTAAGGAGGTGGTAAGGTCGGGTGAAGTCAGACTTTGGCTACGCTAGTCAAATGTAAGAAGAATGTTGCGCAGTTGAGGGATCAGTGTTGCTAGGTGTGAGGTGCTCTAAGAGCTGGTAAGGGCGTTAAGGTGGAAATTTTTACTCAAGTAATGACTTAAATCGAGAGATATACATACATTCGTCGTCCTGAACATTTTCGTACAACTATAATATATGATCAAAATTGACCCGGATTGGTCCACTTAAGCTTTGAAAAACATATATACTTAAATACGGAAATCCTTCAGTTTTGTCTTCCTGAACATTTGCGTATGCGTATACCATGTGATCAAAAATGACTCGGACTGATCCATTTAAACTTTGAAAAACATACATATACTCGAAAATCCTTTAGTTTAGGCGTTTAGTTTGGTTCACTTAAACTTTGAAAAACGTACATATATACATTCGAAAATCCATTAGTTTCGACAACCTGAACATTTTCGTATAATAATAACAACTGATCAAAATTGACCCGGACTGGTCCATTTAGACTTTGATTAACCAAGTTAATTGAAATTTTTATCACGGTTACAGAATTGTTGAAAATGTTGTTGAAGTGTCTTCAGGAGTATGCTCTATCACGAACAGCTCGTGAGGTAATCGAAAATTTCCCTCATGGGAGTCATGACTTCTGTTAATGACGCTGGCATCAAAAAAAGTTAAAGAAAAAGTGTTTGAAAATCGTCGTGTTGGCATCAGTGAATTAGCAGAGCATCTAAACATATTTTATAGATCACGATAGTGTTCAACAAAGATGCTTGAGAACTTAGCTGAGGCCCCTACATTCATCGAACGCATCATTATGCTTATGACCAGTGTATGGAAAATTGGTTGCCTGTATGCCCATGTATTGCCCATTTGAAGGTGATAATAAAAACTTGTATTCAAGTAAGTGTCATTTTTTTTTATCAGTCTGAGTGAATTTTGTTCAGATATAAACCACTAAACTTACAAAACTATTTTACTCCGTGCAACATGTTATGTGTCTAAAAATGGGCTTGGGATGCATTGCCGAGTGATGCTCGCAGCGATAGCAGCCAACCAACGCTGAACGGGTATTAAATGTGGTGCAGCAGGAAAGAAAGGCGAGTCCGCCAGACCAGCCGGCAGGAAAATATTGTGCACAATTTAATTGCGACCGCATTGTGTGTATAGCGTGCTGTGGCTGCCGCAAGCGATTAACTAGTATTTGTCGACCACTCGCAGCGCCACCCAATCGCCACGGCACGTACGTCGCCCAGCCAGCCGGGCAGCCAGATAGGCAGCTTTGTAAGCATAGCACACGCTGCTGGTCGCACTTGAACCGCAACGGTAAGTGCGGTGAAGCCGTAAAAGCTGCACAAAAAGCGGCCGAAATGAGGCACATGTTGCACTAATGTGCGCAGTGGCCGCGCTTGTGTTCATATGTGTGTAATATGGGTTGCAATGTGCAGTGGCTAAGCTCACCATTTCTTTTCCTGTTGGTTTAGAGCGCTGAGCAACTGATCCCATCACATTCACGTCGGCAGTTTTGATTATATTAAAATTGATAGATAAGTTTTATGATGGGAAAAAGTTGCAACTGAAATTCATATGTTAATCGCGGCCATCATGAAGTGAATTAAATGCAACAAAGAGAAAACAAAAACAATTAATCGATTGCATATGATAAGAATGCGTATAATTTGTTGCGAGGAATGTAGGAATGTAATGCAATGTAACAAATTTGGATTATGCAATTTCGGTTCAGCAAACTCAACGACTTTTAAAGTAATTTTTGCTCTTTCATTTTGTATTCTTTTGTTTACTACTTTTGTTTATTTTTTTAGTTCTTTTTTAATATTTTTTTTTTTATTAATTATATTATGTGTTTTTAATTATTTTTTATTTTTCTTAGTTTTTTTAACTCTTTTTTTGAAAAACAATCCCTTTGCGACTATAAAAAATAATCAACGTAATGCTTTCAGTTAGCGCTTAATTTAAAAAGTTGATTGCTCTTCGCTTTTTAAGTAAATGCAATTTGGCTAAATCAAAACTGAATGATGACCAGCGTAAATGAGGTCGCAGTTTGCATACTGAAGCAATTGCATGCGATAAAAGTAATTGACACACATTTACAGCGCGCGAAGTTAAAAGTAATCAGGTCGTTGTAATCAGAAGACTTAAGCGCCAAACCCGTTCGCGCTGACAATGCAGAAGTACATGCTGCAAAGGCAGATGCGTTGCAGAAGCCGCGTGGTATGGGTCAAAAGTGCATGCTCATTTTTTGCACGCGCATCTCTGCGTTTCCCTCCTCGCTGCTTTGTTTTTTTTTGCTGTTATTGTTGTTGTTACTATCTCGGCACAAATACAGCGCAGTGGCAGCTTGTTGTGCTAAATGCGCTCAATCAACTGGTTATCAGTTTGTGGCATTTTTTCCTTTTTTTGTGCTTGCCTCACAACACGTGCTCTGTGGCGTGTTACATAACCGACATGCCCTTGCAACACCCTCTGTCGCTGTGACAGCGTTTGCAGACGCTTTGTTATGACATTGCATGCGCGGACTTGGCCGTTTGGCCGCTGTGTGGCATCTCGCAAGCCGGCAGTTTAACCTTGAACGTGTCGTTTGGTCGCACATGCCCTCACGTTCACCGGCGTGCCGAGAGTGTTACACGCTTGTGTGTCTGTGATAAAGTTAAATGCCGCGAACGTGCGCGTCAAAAATGTCTGCATCATCTGCGGCGGCTAATTGAAAAATGTCAAGAAATGTAACAAGCAATTAAGCGGAAAGTGGTTCGAGTATCATCTTTTAATGCTCAATTCGTGAACATCTGACGGCTGACATTTAAAACGGCAGTTCTTCATTGCATTCGGAGGCGAGCGATTAAGTTTATTGATGCGTTAAAAAGTACAAATCGCTTTGTATTATTAAAATATTTTGTTGACAATCAAGGTCGTCAGAAGTATGAATGCCAATCGTGTTGCTTCCAAAGAAGATTTGGGTCATTAATTAGCATGGAAATATGGTTAATTTTTATCTAAAGTATTTTCGAACGTGGCTTTGTTGTGACCGTGGATTAATTGTACACCATTTATCCTTAGAAACTACTATCATAAAAATTAAAATAGCTTAGTTTTTGGTACTTAAGGCGTATAATGTTTAATAAAGATTGTTTTGAAGTAATTTAAAAATTTATTATATCACACAGATAATTTAAAAATAAACCAAATAATGTTAATTTGTCAAACATTTATAAGAAAACAACTGTTTTATCCCAGTTCACCTCCCTTTTGAGGTATTTGTCTCGACTAATATCATCTCTCGCAATTACAATTAATTTGTAACCATTTCTTTACAATAATATTGCATTTTGATTAAAAAACAGCGAGAATTTAGTTACGCACCTAATAGTTTAATGATCTATCAATCTCAAAATGCATATTTGGTATTTGGTGCAGTTCTTTGATTGATTTTTTTTACATTACATTTTCGTAGTCTTTATTAAGAGCTTTGAGGCTTTATTATTTATTATCAAGTAATATTTTCAGCAGCCTTCATTCCAAATAAGTTATTACTCGAATAAATGACTTTGATTGAAAACAAATTTGTTCAGTTATTTTTTAAGTTAGGATTAATTTTACCGGCTGGCTAATTATTACAAGAAGTAATTAATCACAGCGATTAAAGTGTGGCTAATTAGAATTCTTACATTATTAAGACCACCTGCTTGCGATACACAAACACACACACTCGCGCTAACACTGGTACATTATATCGCACTGCCAGCATTAAGCTGCTATTAGCTGCCTCCTGGTGTTCCTCTGTGCAATAAATCGAAAAAATATTAAAGTTTTATTCTTTGCAGCGATATATTTTTATTCGTCACACAACAGCATGTTTTAATTACATATATACATTACCTACAAACGCAAATGGCGTGGTGCGCATGTGTGTCAGTCTATTTTGTATTTGTGTTTGAGAAAAGTTATTAATAACCGCTTTAGTTTCGACTACATCCGCATATGTAGCATGAAGTCGCCGCCATCACCAAAGCTATGTGGCAAGTGGTAAGTGGAGCAGCTTTTTTAATTTCGTTTTTGTTGTTCTGCGCGCAATGCAAACGACCTTGAACGGCCACGATGACTTAGAAGCACTATGGCACTCTTAATTGCACCCGATATTTGCTCTCAAACCAATTTAATCAATATGCGTGCGATCGTAAGCAAATAAGCGTAATTACTTCTGTGTGTGTTTGTGTGTGTAATCTGGTCTGGTCTGCCTGGCTTGTACCAGCTGCCAGCGAGTTGTGAGTCAACGGGCAAGAACACTCGATTAGAATTCTCGTAGTGCCAGCATAGTTGAGTTTAAAAATACTAATTTAACTAAAAGTAGTTTGTTTCGTGTTTTGCGTGTGTATGTGTGTGAGTATGTGTAACTAATAATATTGGTACTTTATGTATTTATTTAGAAAGTAGTTTTTGTACTTAGTGATTGAGACTCAGACCGAGATTCAGATTCAGATTGCCTGTTTGTATTTTGTTTAGATTGGCTATAATTTTAATTTGTTTGCATGGCAATGTCTACATTTTCTCAATTGAGATTTGCCTGTTTACTTGGTTCATAATTAACTTTTTTTTTAGTTTAGAATTTTAGTTGATTTCTTCGAAGCTGTGGTAATGTGGCCTTGAGTTAACACCAAAACTATTGCGTTAAATTGTGTCCAAATAAAGGTGATGATATATTTTTTCCATATAAATTTTCACATAACAAAGTTATAAAAATAACTCAATAAGCAAGAACTCAAGCTTTCAGCATCAAGATTCCGATAGATCATATATCATTAAGAAATATTAAAAAAAAACCGGAATTTTTTTTTTTTTGAAAAAAATATTTATTCATTTGTCTTCATTAATGTTATCGCCTGGCGGTGTACGCAGAAACAAATATCAGGGAAATTTTTTGTCCATATTTTCCTTCAACCAGGTACTGTGTCGAATACTCTCAGAGCTGGAGTGCTTTCATCCATCTGATTGAATATTGGTCCACCAATAATTCGGTTCAAAACCTAAATGGCCTGAATAGACTGGTCACAAAAATATCATGCCCAACATTTTTGAATCTACCATTTTAAGCGGAAAATTTCCAGGAGAAGTAGTATTTCTATCACGGACCATTTCAACAGATACAATTGCCAATCTGTTTAGCATTTGTTATGATCATTGATAAGGCCTAAGGACAAACACCGATAATTTGTGGCTTAGCTCTCCCCTAAAACCTTGCTTTGCGTACGCCCCTATTGTCATCTACAAATTAGTCTCCATTCGATATTATGAACGTACCATATCAATGAAATCCTTTATTCCTGTGAAAAAACATTCCTACGTACCGCATGATTCACTATTGCATACCGAAAAAATACGGTTTGGTGCGGTTTATGGGCCAGTGGTGTTTTTGGGCCATACTTCATCCATGATGATCAGGACGTTACTGTGAATGGGATTTGCTACAGCGCAATGAAAACTGAATATTTTTGGATGATATGGACTTGGACAATGTGTGATTCTAATAGAATGGTGCCACAAGCCACACGGCGATTGTCACAATCGATTTGTTAAAATTCAAGTTTGGTGAACGTGTTCTCTTACGCCCAGTCAATTGGCCACCTCGGTCGTGCTATTTGACACTGTTAGACTTCTATATTTTCTGTGAGGCCACGTCAAGTCTATGGTCTATGCCGAGAAGTGAGCGACGATTGATGAACTTCGTACAAATATCGAAAGTGAATTTGCCGGCGGTTTTCGAAGGAAGAAATAAAGTGAAGTTTTTGGTATAATCTTTGATTTTGAAGTCACTTATCACAAAGAAATTTATTGTTTTTGTTATCAAAAATCAAACATTTTACGATCACTACCGATATTCCGTCAATCGTTTTAAAAATTATTATTTGTTGTTTTCTGGATTTGAGATAATTTGGAGCAGGAAATACTCATTTACTGTCAGTCACCTTTTTTGTGGACTTCCCGGAGATCGGTTTCAAGATCAAGGGAATACAAAATTTGAGAAGATTAAAAAGCGATTACTAAAGTAGATTAGATTGTTCTCAGAGCTACTATGTTCATTTTTCTTGTTTGTTTATTCAATAAAATGCCTCTTCACAAAAAAAAACCAAAAATTCACGAACAAAGACGATTCACTATTTTTCTTATCTGCAAGTCCATAACAGCTCTTAAATAAAAAATACTAAACTGAGATTTTGGAAGTAAAATTTTATCTATTTAACAATTTGCTTTCATTAAAATACCATGAATTTTATCTCTGTAGACCTATTTCAGATATTATTGAATATTTTTATTTTTCTCACAGAGTTTTTCATTGCTATTTCTAACCCCTACTCTATATCAGATTAACAATTTTGAGATTTATAAGTGAGCTAGATCTCTTCAATAGTCATTTTATTCAAAGTTACGCCTACATAATTTATGTTGAATACAAGCTTCGAATTTGGTTTTGAAAGTTGTCAAGCTAAGTAGATAGTGTTTTTGTTCTGCAGCCGCGGACTACACTGATTTAAACGATTTCTCTGAAAGAACCAAAATCTAAACACATTTTCCATTATTTTTCTTACGAATTTTTATTATTCAAAAAATCATTTCGTCTTAACACATATTTACACATTTACAAAATACATACATAGTGTACATATATAAAATTAATTTATACACATACAATAAAGATAGAAAGTGAGAGAGAGAAAGAGATGTACATTACAAATGCGAAACGAAATATTGCTGAATTTCGAAATAACTGATGATTACGGCAAAATTACAAGTGACAAAGTTAAAATTAAAATACCGTTTTTTTAATTTTTTGTTACTTGTTTTTGCATTGGATGAGAGAAATACACTAAATGTTGCTATTATACACATATATATGTAAGTGAGTGGCATAAGTGGTAATAATGATAGCTTTAGGGCTAATTGGCAAATTTTGAACAAAATGCGGTAGTAGCAGGGCCTTTGCAGGCCCAACAAAAAACGCATTATTTTTCAATTCAATGAGTTTTTAATTTTGGGTGCGTCCACTGACAACCTAAGCCACAACTAAACCGTTTAGCGTTGTAAGCAGTCAGTTGTGTGTTGTCCTAGACAAGCAGCTCTTTTTGCTTTTTTAAATAATTTACAAGAATTTGTAAATACTTAAAACTAAGTGGCAGGGTTTACATATACATATATACATAGTAAGCAATGAGCGATTTTCAGTGACCGAAAAATGAATATTAAGCAAACGTATGTTCTATTCGTATTATGCTAGTTAAGTTGGTGTCAGCTCGAGTTCTTCATTTCGTGCATTTCATCATCACTTCGTGAATGTCTTCGCTTTTGTGTATCTATACTGCTTCTATTTGTTATTGCATTGTTTTATCATTACAATTACTTCGGGTTTTCGTTTTGCTCGTAATGTTCTTCTGCTTTCTTACTAAATTTTCCGAAGTCCTATTGCTAGCGACTTCCTTCTCGTCATAATTTCATAATTAACACTAAAATTCATTCAATTAATTCCGCCTTCAATGCTGAAATCATATACACAGTAATCGTAGAAGCTGTAGCTCCGCAGACAGGCTTACTTCTTTTTATGTGCATAACCGTGTCCAAGGGACGAGTAGCCGTAGCCGCTGGATGAGAAGCCGTGACCACCGTAACCGCCATCATAGCCGCCGCCGCTGATAGCAATGGCGGGTCCATGTTCGACCACCGTATGACCGGCGACCACTGGCACGGGTACGGGTACAGCAACGGGTTTCTGAACAGCCACTGGCACCGGGCGTGTCACATGCACTGCGTAGGGACGGTCGATGGCCACCTTGACGGGCACTGGCACTGGACGGTCCACGGTGTAGGGTACATGTTTTTCGACGGTGTAAGGTTGTGGTACATCGACTGGTACTTTAACGGTGTAAGGACGGTCTACTGGCACGGGGTAGGGTCTGTCGACGCGTACTGGTACCTCAACCTTGACTTGTTTCTCCACCACAACTGGGTAGGGTTTCTCCACTGGCACTGGGTAGGGCTTGGGTACAGCGACTGGTACTGGGCGATCGACTGGCACATGTACAGGCACTTGAACTTGTTTGATGACTTCGTAGGGTTGTGGCACTGGCACTTGAACCTTGTAGGGTACTTGGACATGCTTGATCACTTCGTAGGGCTGTGGTACGGGCACTTTGACGGGTACTTGAACATGCTTGATCACTTCATAGGGCTGTGGCACTGGCACCTTCACTGGGTAGGGGCGATCTACGGGCACGGGTACTTTAACTTCGACACGTTTCTCGACGGTGTAGGGTTGTGGCACATGAATGGGCACCTTGACATACTCCTTCACCGAAACTGGTACTTTGCGTATGACTTCGTAGGGCTGTGGCACAGGTACTTTCACTTCGACGGGCACTTGTTTCTGATGCACAACCGGGTAGGGACGATCGACTGTCACTGGCACTGGTATACCCTTAGTGACGGTGATGGTCTTATGCACATCGGCAGTTTTGCTGATGAGGAATGGTGAGTGCGCAATGCCAGCAGACGCCAGACCGGTATGTCCATAAGAGACGGCGGCGGGAGCGGAGTGAGCAGCCACAAGGCCATAACCATGTCCGTAGTCAACACTACCGTGTCCGATGTAGCCAACATCTAGTCCGGAGTGACCATAGCCGTAGCCGAGGTCAAGTAGGCCACGCTTGTCGAGCTTCTTCTCGAGTGGAACTTTTTTGGCCGAAGCAGCGCTAGACTCGACGGTGGCCTTCTTGGCGGTGTCGCCGGCGTAGGCAGTGGCCACAAGCAGGGCGGCGAAGCAGATCTGAAAAAGTGGAATTTACAGAGTTTATTTTAATATTTGAGTCTCATAACTAGACCTTTAGTTGTTTAGTGATTTGTTTTTCATTAAAGGTTCAAGGCTTGATTTTTGTTTAACATTTTTTTTAGGTTGATTGGGTTGATTTTTTTTTTAATGAAACCAAATTATTTTCTTCATTTCTTAGTAAAATATAGCAAATATTGGGTAGTCGAAAAAGTTTTTTCGTATTTTGCCAATAGATGTCGTTGCAGTCGTATATCTTCAGTGCTACCAATCACCAATGTGTCATACCATATAGTGTAGTTTGAAAGTTGAAGTTTGATTAGAAATACGAAAAGACTACCATATATTGTAGAATTCTCTTAAGTTCAAGTGTGAATCGACTTTTTACTAACTCTTTGTTCATAAGCGCGACCTCGAACAGCTACTAAAGGCCGATAATGATTGCTCATTTAAATTTTATAGAAACCCATGTGTGCTTGTTACAACAAAAACACATTACGCAAAATAGTAAACATTGCCAGTGTTGCATTTCGATTTTCATAACATTTCTATCAATCAATCGCTGCTTAAAGCCATCTGTCGTACGTGTTTGACATTAATAAACGAAATTAAGTTGAAAGAAAAAAAGACGTATTACTTCATAGCCGCGATGGTACGCCAATTTGAGCAATCGGCGAGCGAAAGTGTTCGCGCCCAATGGCCACAGCTAGCCGCCGATGGTGGTGCACATGAACGGCGTTTGGTGAAATTGCTTTTGACACTCGTCGATAATCGATAAATGCTAATAAAATTATATAACTTCGTAATAATTGTGTGTACATAACGGTACAGTGCAGCTTAAGCGCCTTATTAAACTTTGATTAAAACGAAGACAGAATGCCTGTGAATTTATGCCAGCTGCAGGCCTTAAACAAGTAGGCCTCGACGATGTGGTGAAGCGAAGCAAAAAGTTCCGCAAGGCGCTAATTGCAAGAAAAATGCCTATGTGTTCGCACTAGTTGCTGTAATTACGGTTAATTGGGCGCTATGAGTTTGTCGAAAAAAGCCGGACCACTAAGTGATTAACGGATTGATTGATGTCTGATCAAAATTATGGTTTGCCTTGTTGAAAAAAGGCTGTGCCGCTAACACTTCCTCGGCAATTGAGTGGTTTTATTTATTTTATTTGGATTTAGGCAAATGTATGTATGTGTATACAAATATATAATATACTATCCACTGCATTGTAAATAATACAGCTTAACGGTAACTGTAGTACGTGCATTTGTTGTGGAAGGCAAACAAACGATAAAACCACGATGGGTTCAGCAGCTTGAGGAGTATGAATGAGCAAGTCGTAAGCTACAGTTATAAGTTGTTTTTGTTTTTCTGTATGCGCTACTCTTTCATTTTATATTTTTTGATTTTTTTCTTGTTGTTTGTGTGCTCATAGCATTTTCATTTTGCATGCGCTTTTGCATTGTTGCCATTAGCGTTTTTATGACTATTTTATGGCCTGTTTGTTTTACAATGTGCCTGATGTTGACGTCGCCTGCGGTTTTTGTTTTTTCTGCACAGTTGCTGTTTTTTTTTTTGTATTTTTGTGGTATTTGAAATAATCGTGCATTGTTTATGTTCAGATCAACTCGTGTGTCAAGAAGTGCTACAGCAATGCCGCGGAAATGTGGCGATTTAGCAAAGTGCTTGCTGCCAAAATTTATCGACACACATTGCTCAAAAGGGCCGCCTGCTGCAAGGTGGTCATAAATCGAATAATCTAGTGGCTAATAAATCTTATGATTACACACTAACTTTACTAACTTTTTGTTGGCAGAAATGTTGTGGGAAAACAGATGTGCGAAGTAGGTTAGTGCTTAACTCTAAGAAGCGCTATATATTTTGGCGCTAAAATAATTACTTCTAATATTTTTGGGTTTAAAATTTTCGAATTTAAAGTACATCAAATAATTGGCACAATTTCAGTTAGATTTAGAACTGGTACTCATTATGGAAAGATAAACAAAGTTCCAGAGCTTACAGAAGATTTAAGAGTGAGCTTAACGATCAGCACAGTATATGAAGCTATTTTGTTTATAGTATTTTGAGGTTAGGAAATTCTAAATGATTCATTTCTTACAAACTTTTTACCGTGAACTAAATAATTTAGCCTAAATGGCCTACTTTTTGCCGACTTCAAATTGTTTATAATTTTAATATTTTTTATTTTTTAAATTGAAAAAAATTTTAGAAATTCCAAAAACGTTTTCTGAAAGAAACGTTCTTAAAGAAAAAGTTTAGGAAAAGCGCTATAATTAAAAAACAACTAATTAATTAAATTTTGATAAGAAAAATTTTTTCTGAAAAAAATCAGAATTTGTCAAAAAAAGTTTTCAAAGTTTCCAAAATTTTATCTTGAAGAACATTTTTTCTAAGTAGAAAAAAGCTATAATTAAAAAGATTATTTAAGTTTTAAAAAGAAAAACATTTTCTTGAGGAAATCAGAAACATTTCATAAAAAAACGTTTTCAAAAACGTTATAATTCGAAAAAAAATGTAATACAATTTTTAAAAATAATTTTTTTCTTGAGAAAATTACAGTTTTTTTTACAGAAAATGTATGCAAAATAGACAAAATGCGTTAATTAAAAAAAAAATCGAATATTTTTTCAATAAATCATATTTTTTTTTAGAAGTTCAGAATTCTTGTTTAAAGAAAATGGTTTCAAAAAAAGGTATAGTTCGAAAAAAGATATTAATTAATTATAAAAAAAATATTTTGTTTTAGAAAATCAGAAATCTTTCATGAAAAATGTTTGCAAAGTGGTCAACAAAGCCATAATTCGAAAAATATGTAGTCGATTGTAAAAAATATTTGTTTAAAAATATTGTAACTTTTTTCAAAGAAAATATTTGCAAAACTTTCAAATAAGATTTAGTTTAAATAAAAAATAATAAATTTTTTCTTTGGAAAGTCACAATTTTTCCTAAAAGAAAATGTGTTCAAAGTAGTAAGTATAAATTCTAAAAAAAATTAATGCAGTTAGCTAAATATACTATCAGCAATTATATAAAAATATTTTTGTTTGATAATTTCTGAACCTTTTCTTACATTTTTTTTCTTTTAAGTTTTCAAGAAAGTTCTATTTCTAGAAATAAATATTTAAATCACCTAAAAAAACAATATTTGAGTAAATCAGAAGATTTTCAAGATTTCCAAAAATTTCGTAATCTCAAAAAAATTTAATTCGAAAATAATTTTTCGCACTTTTTCAATAAGCTAAAGCAATTATTAAATAAAAATTAATTGGTTTGAAAATTTCAGAACCTTTTTCTAAAGAAAATATAACAAAATGTGTTTCTTTGCCAAAAATGAATTTCAAACAATTTTTAACCGTTTTTAATTAAAAGTTATGAACTTTTCCAAAATCAATTAATCAAGTGGTGCTGTTTTTCAAAACTAGCACGCATACTTACAAATAATTTCATTTTCAGCGTTCCTTTTCAGTCAACAGCAGAATTAATCACAAAATACCGCCAAGCACAGCTACGATGACACTGCAAATATTAAACAGAATTTGTGATTACTCAATGCGCCTTCAACAAGTTTCAATAATAATATTTTTCGTAAACGCGTTCAAGACATTTCAGTTACAAAACACAATATTTTTCCAAAATTTCTTAAGCTTTATAATTTGATAGTTCTTGTCGGTAGCACACTAAAACACACTTACATTCACAGCACTTGCACTAGATCACTTGAAAACCCAATGCAAAATAATACAAACAAATTCGAATTTGAATTAAATTATATACAACTAAAGCAGAATTATTTGTAGAATCGCAACGATTCCAAAGTTTTGACTGGATGCTGCTGTTGGCCAGCTGCTGGCTTATATACCGCGGCACATATTTTCAAAATAAAACTTCCAACTCGCAAAACTTAGCGGTGAGCCGCCAAAAGAGCCAAAGCCATGGAAATGTTACGCAGTGACACACAGCAGCGCTGCCGACGTCAACGCGCTGCCCAGAAATCGAAATTCAAAGCTGGCAAAGCCGAGCGCTGGTGAAGCGCTTTGGTCGTTGCGTGCTACGTGAGCGAGTGTGCGCGCGCTCAGCGAGCTTTCGCGATTACAAAATCGCTGCGCACGGCGGCAGTCAGAACGACGGTGTGTATGGTTGTTTTGTGGAGCAGAAGACGGCCTCTAACGAAAGTGAGAGTGCCTTGAGTCGAAGCTGCGCGTTTTGGTTGCTCGCTTCAGTGCTCGGCGCGTTCGTTGCTGCAGTCTTTTGACTTGCTGCGCTCAGCGCGACGGTGCTTGCTGGTTGAGCGACGAGCTTTTCGTGTTTGTATGTAGTGGTACAACTGCCGGTTGCGGTGTTGTGATAGTGTTAGTGAGGAGTAAAGGTGTTAGTGTGGGTTTTGCCGGTTAAATTTGCTTCAGTGAAATTTTGCACTGTACTATTAGTGTGTCTTAAAGCCATATTTTAATAGAAAATACATTTTTTTTTTAAATTATTATTCTAAATAAGTAAACATATTTTATGCACTTAATTTGAAAAAATAATAGCGCTTTGGATTCCACCAATATTTGAAGAGTTGCTGTGCTCACCAACACACTGAAAAAGTTAAGAAATTTGTTTCGGTGTGTGTGCCCTGCAGCCGCTAGCAGTGGACTCTTCGCTTAATTCACCCATACAATCTCATAATCTGTTACTCACACCATTAAACTTGAATTTTTTGGCTGTGTGAAGTTTATTAAAATTTTATAATTTTTTTTTAACTCTTTAAAATATTTTTTTAGTCATTGTAGTTTAACTGAGTGGGAACTGTTTGTAGAAAATTTCCGCAATATTTCTTGGTAATTCATAATTATAACAGTGTTATGCATCTAACGGCTTTTGGGCTGATTATGACAGTAAGTGGGAAAGAAGGAAGAATTTGCGCTTATAACTTTCAATGTACCTGTAAATACAATGTACAAACAGTCACAGAAATACTATTATAGTCTATAGTATATTATCTGAGCTGTAGTGGGATCTTCGAAAAAAGGAGTCAGCTTGGGAGTTATATTTTGCTAGAATTATTTCAATTTGGTAAACCAAAAAAACTTATTATTACAAAGCACGACTATTGAGTCACTGGAACAAGGCGTTTCCTGTTATTCACGAATTAAACCAAACCGTCACAAATTCAATTTCCATCACCCGATGGTACTACAATTTCTCTGAATATTTAAGTGTCAAAATAAATGCCAAACTGAAACTGAAATTTATTAGGAGAAGCTTTACGATGTATCACATAAGTAAAAGAATGCTCAACAGGAATCGGGGCCTAAAACCAAATAAAGTCATCGGGATGCATACGACCGTCATTAGACGAATCCTTACATGTGAAGCACTGAAGGCTTACTCTGTATTCGGATCGACAATTGATACCCTTATTTAGTGATGCTTACGTATCACTAACAATGCTGTTAACCTTTGCTTTTTGTTCTTTTTATTCAACAGTTTTTCTTTTTTATATTGATATTTGGTTATACAATTTGGTTTTGGACTTATTTTTCAAGCAGAGTCTGCTGCTTTTTTCGAGGGAAGTTCACTGTTTTCTGTATTTGGTTCGGTGGGGTCTCTCCTTTCATTGATTCTTCTATTGGCTATAACTCACTCACTTGCTGCTCTAACTTTGATAGGGGTATGAAAAGTGAGGAAGCACCTCCAATTCTTAAAATATTTTTTGTTTCGTCACATTTTTGCCTTTGAGTGAATCTTACAGTCTGCCCAAACCATCATTGCATTTAATCACATTTATAATTTAACTGTGCAATTATTGGAGTTACCTTTTTCCACCCCACAATGCCACGCAATGGTGGCCCGGCTGCGTTGAATTTGGAAGCTAAATTTTTCATAAATTATTAGAGGTACTTTTGATGTCTGCAGTTTTAGCGATCCTCTCGATAAATCGGGATGCGCCGTCATGAAATTTTCAAATTGCTTTAGTTGAGTTTGTTATTTGTTTGTAGTTATGTATTTCAGCAACAATTTAAACAACTAATTTATATTTGTAATTTACATTTTCAAAGGTTGCGAATTCTTTATAATTGCTTTAGCAAAGCAGGGTGTCGCCAAAGCGAAAAGAGAAAACTAAATTCGAAATTTTCAAAATTCAAAGCGATTATCGAATTCCAGAGCGCCAAAATTGAAGGTGCGAACATTTTCTTATTCGTATCGCATTACAAAATTACCTCCTGGTTTGTTGGCCAGCATTAAATAAACAATATAACACCAGAAACATGAAGATATTCAATGAGTCGGCTGTGCAGTGATTACCGTGGCGTTTAAGTTATGTACGAATGATACGTTGAAAATGTTCCTGCACCAACTCATCAAAATTTTCATTCCGAAAGTGACTTCGCAAACTTAATCCTTCCGAGGCTGGACTTCAGTAGTGGTACCAGTTGAGAATACGCTCTAGACGTGAACGGATAAGATGTTTAGCAGGGAAGGAATATACTACCACAATCTAAACCGACGGAAAATAAATTGCGGTGTAGGTACAGAGGTACACACCGAGGATCATGATATTTTTCCGTCAACTAAACTCAGCTAGCATTTTGCAAGCAGTAGTACTAAGCATAGAGAAGGCCTGTGGAGTTCTAGGAGGCGACTGTTTACACAGACAGCCAAGTCTACGTAATCGGAACGGACCAGGATGTTTTATCCCGTCAAAAGACTGTCAACTCGGCAGAATTTTGCCACGACAACAATAACAGTTTCGTCGTTACCAAAGATCAACTCAAGCGTAGTAAACAAAGCGAGGAAAGCTTTTAGCTCACTGGCATGTTAACTCGACTTTTTCATAATTTGGATTCCTGGTCGTTAAAACATTTTTGGCAAAGAAAAAGCGGGCGAATTGGTTATGTTCGTGTCTGACCAATATGAAATTTGAGCAAATACCGCAAAGTAGAGGGAAATCTACAACCAAATCCAGCTTAACGAAATAGTTACAGCCAAAATATGACAAGATAATAAGTTTCATAGATCCAGGAGTAGTATATACAGACTTACCGTTAACAGAAAGGGGAATTGACTGTTTGGAGAACATGCATACATTGTAGAGTTTAAAAACTCAAAGGGAGCAAGTAATGGTTTTCCACTTTCTCTGTAAATGTCCAACTCAATCACAAATTGGATATCGTAATTATGGAGTCCATCAGACAGCAAACCTTGAATGTCTGCCTGCAAAAAGCATAATGGAGATAAGTAGGTTGAGGGCATCAAACGGCTTGAATATATCAATAATTGAAAGACTGGACAAAATGGCGGTTTTCTAAAAAATTTTTTGTGAAAAATTTACGATACGGGATTCTTAGTCCTTCGATCATTGCGTGACAAATCCAGCGGTCCAGCTTTTCCTACAAAATTTTTTCATCTACTTAGAGAACAGATTTTCGAGAAAAACGCATTTAAAGTTTTGTACGCCAAGGTTTTTTGACACAAAACAAAGTGATGAATTATTTTCAACTCTCTCTCTTATCTAACACATTTCAACATTTATATTTCATTGCGAGCTACTCTTCAAATCTTTAGATTTGAATATTTATAAGTACTGTCAAACAAGGTCAAGTAAACAATTTTTACTTAAATAAAAAACTGTCAAACTTCGCTCCTAAATATTATTATTTTTTATTACTTATCGTAACTATTAACATTAATTATTGCGCTGCCAGAAAACATTTAGAACCCAATCCCGGTTATTGTCGCCACCGAAACAGCTTTCGTTTATTTGCACGTCAATTATTATCGACCGATTTTGACTGCTTGTGCAATTTATTTATTTTATTTCCCAAAACTGGTTCTTCGACCTTTTATATGAATTCGTAAGCAACAGCGACGTGCGAAAATGCTGCTTTCCTCAAAATGTGTTTTGAATAATTTGTCTTTTTTTCACTTATGAAGTGGTCTGGTTAGTTTGATTCTGTGACAGGTACAATTTGTCTGTCCACAAAGTTGAATCCTATCAATAAATGTTTTTTATGTGTCGCGTTCAGGTGTTGAGACGAACAAGTTTTGTATACCTGTCAAAATATGTCACACTTCTGCCTTGGATATCAAGAGAGCAATAAATTGGCTGATTATGTGTTTAACGTTATTCTTATTGTTTGTTATGGCTTTTTGGGGTTTTCTAGATCATTAAGCGCAATCATACTGCTTCCTTTGATATGATAATGCAGCGGGTAATATTTTAGATTATGGCAACAGAAAATAAGCTCAAACGGGAAGGAAAGGTGCAAAAAATTATGAGCTACATAGGCTGCTATATATATTTCTGGACTAGGCAACACTAAGTGTTGCCAGGTGCAATCTGACATTTCCATTGGAAAGTTTAGATAAAACCCCCCGGAAAATATGTTTTCAAGCCTAAAACTTAATTTAAATATATAAATATACGGTAGCTTTCCTATGCAGGCTCGGAATATTGGAAATATAAAATAATAATAATCAAGTAGTTACATATATACCCAATACATCATTTGCTTGCGCTTTCTACGGAAAAACAGCAAAATTCAGATTTTTTTTATTTTACTATATATTTTATTTGCAATCTATCTAAAGACGATCAGCAAATTTTATAAATATAACCATCATAACATTGATCGAGCTCCGTTGAGATTAATCAATAACATAATTAAAAAAAAAAAATTTTGAAAACTACTTAAAATCCGTCTGGAAGGTTCAAAATGTAAGTTTTTTTAGGCATCTAACATCCATACTGCTGTTCAGTAGTTCAGTAGATTTATTGCCAGTAAGTTTTCATGATTAGAAAGTCTATCAAGGTATCTTCGAAAAGCTTTGCTGATTTCGTCTTTAAGAAAGGGTACATTGAAATCTTTGTGGATTTCGAAGTTGCTTATATACCAAGGAGTACTTGCAATGCTTCTTAAAGTCTTACATTAATATCTTGAAAGGATTTCAATGTTGGATGTACTCGCCGTACTCCATAACTGCATTGCATATGTCCATACTGGTTTAAGGATTGAATTGAAAAATTAAAATCAGTACATTTTTCTTGTTTTAAATTTGAGCTGCTTCAATTTCTCTTTTATGTGTGTCTTCCAAGTGAATCTTCTGTCCAAATAAAGAACTAGGTATTTGACAGTGATTTCTGGTATTGTAGAGCCATTTAGTGATAGAAAAGAACATTTTTTGTTTCTTAATGTAAACGGGGTTTGAACAGATTTCTGTGTATTTATTTCTATCTTCCAATTCTTTAGCCATTTTTCGACAATATTAAGTTGTTTTTGAAAACTATGTCAATTGTCATTATGGTTAAAACTTGTGGCAATAAATGCCGAATCATCAGCATAAGTTGCTACTTCTAAATCATTGATGATCGGCAGGTCAGCTGTTAATATTGTATACAACACGTGACCCAAGATACTCCCTTGCGGAACTCCAGCGTCAATCGAATACAGCTCAGAAAATGCACCTTTTTCCTCGACATACAATTTACGGTCCTTTAAAAAGACTTCATAAGTAGATAGTAAAGTGTTTAATTATTCATCAGTATTTATTTTGTCGCCTTCAAAGTAATCCCCACCAGTTGGTTGGATGAGAAAAAATCACACGAAGCGAAATCTGGACAATTCATTACGTTTTTGGGTTTAAATTTGATCACTATCGCGACTGGCTTCGGATGGACATTATCATCGTGTAAAATCCATGAATTGTTCTTCCACAATCCCGGCCGTTTTCGAAGCATGTTCTCATGCAAACGCCTCAATATGGCCAAATACCCTCTATCAAACCACGAATATCGAAAAAAAACAACATCACCCTGATTTTTGAGCGGCTTTGTAGTGATTTTTTTGGTTTCGTCTCTTTTTTTTATCACCATTCCGATGATTATTGACTTATTGCCAATTTGATTACAATTTCTGGGCTCTTTTTTCCAGAATGTGCGTCCTCCACTTCTCTGTAGCTATCATATTTGTCAGCAATTCTATACTTTTAAGAGCGGTTACCTCACGTGGCACTCAAAAATTTGATACCGTTAGACAATTGCACGCAGCATTTCACTTTCCAGCCATTCACCTGCTGAGAAGTGCACATTTGCAGATTCTTAAACAATGCAAACACAATGATCTAACATTGTTCGGAGCAAAGCTGCAATCAGAAATAGTTGTTGCAACGCTTTGTTGCACATGTAGCTAATTGTAGCGCACGGCCAGCCAGCGCTGCACATTCGTTTTCAGTTATAAAGTCATTTTCAACGTTCGCACGCTCAACGCGGAATCATTCTGTCGCGCTGTGGCAGCGGTACACCGGTCAACAACAGCTGTACATGTGCAACAATTACTTCTAGTTATGTGGCAGACACAGAAAAAAGTGGTGCTAACGGTAGAGGTAGTGCAGTGTGCGGGCAGTTGGCAATAAACGCTTAAAAAGATTCGGTCAAAAGTTGCGGGCCATTACTCATGTTCGGCTCTAGATTTTTGTTGCTCTGTTGCATGCAGTGAACCCAAAACTCAAATGTTGATGGCGATATTGTTACGAGTTTGTACACTGCTTGCATTGCTGTTGTTTTTGCCCTGCCTGGCGATTCTACATTTGCACTTGTAGACTGCAGATTCAGAGCAGCGCCATTTAAACTCGCTCGACAAGCGTCTGGCGTCCGCTTGGTTGCTGTGGCATGAACGCCACACAGCATTGCTTGCCACGGCATTCACTTGTTTCGCATCGCGTTTGCGGCAGGTAATTGATATTTGTTGGAAATAATTCTTCTATTAAGTCACCTTTGTTGCGCAGCCTAAAACAACAACAACAAAAAATGTTACATATAAATGTGTCGCTTTTTCTTCCAAATCGTTCCCGAAAGTCGCTTACTTAACCTCAAACGCGTACGTGTACACGCTGCAAGCAAATGCTGGCGACACGGTGAGGCGTATACGTTACATTTGATTTTAGATTTATTTTCCCATTTACTCGCTTAACTGCGTTTAGTGCACTCTAAATCACATTTCAAGCGCCCCAATCCAGCACTCATGCGCAGCTGTTTATTTATTGTCCACTGCTCACAGCGTTTTTGCGCATTGAATTCGGCATTTGTTGCTCCCAAAAACATAAAATCGAAACGCCTTTGGGGCTGTTCGCTGCCTCCGAGTTGGCCTACATTTCAGATTAAATGGATCTGACCGCTTTTCCGGCAGCTTTGCCACAGTTTAGTGTAACGGCTTTTTATGATTGTGCGCAGCGCCGGCGAATCCATTACTTATGCGCATATAAATTGTGGAGCGGCGATCTCTCGCTTATGCAAACATTCGCCGGTGACTAATGAAACACTTTTTGTCCTCATCCTGGTGTCTGCAACAAATGTCGTTATTAACATCAAAATTTTCTTATATGTTAATTTCCATGATTTATTGTTGTTTATTAGAATGCCATTATGCTAATCGTACTTTTACTTCTAAAAGTGCGCTTTAACTAACTTCGACTAATTTTAACTTTCTGACGGATATATATTTTAGTTACAACTCACAACAAAACTTGCAACACTTTTCAGCAGCCAAAAGTCATTTCTTTTTTATTAATTTAAGATACGGTGCAGTATAGTCTAGCGCATAATAATATATATCTAAACAGAAGTTGAAAGACACAAACTTTATAAATTTTGAAAAAAAAACGCAAAAATGGAATTACTTAAAATTAGATGGGAAAGGCAGAGAATGATCGGAAACTGATATGGCAGCATATTATTAAGACTAAGCAGTGTGAAGGGTTATACAAGGTCTAGTAATAGAAGTTCATAACTATGTATTAAAATTATCTTGTTTTATTTAATAAAAATTATATTTATTATTATAAGTTAGAATTATACTAAATCGGCTGGCATTTCGAAGATAATTTTATAATGGAAATTTCATATAATTTCAATTGGAAAAAACACGGGCAGTCGGTTTTCACAAGGTTTGCTTTAAGGCGAATTTTTAACCCAAAAAAAAAATCATTCGACGGGAATTGTCACGTTCGAACTATAATGTGGATGCATGAGGGCCTCCATAACCAAGCTAATGTAGCTTCTCACTGGACAATCGATAAAGATAGCAGATTCTAACGCACCAGTCTGACATCTTCGTAGTTGGAAAGCATTGTTTCACAGTCCTTAACGAGAGGTTGTTTTATGAAAAAATTTAGTGCTTTTGGAACCAATCGCGCTTTCATTTTTCTTAGACTCAATCTTCCAAATTAGTTTTCATTGATTCTTCCGATATTCCAAATATGACCGTAAGATCTCTGATTGTTGATCGGCGATTCTATAGCATCAATTTCTTTATTTTATTGATTTGCTGATCATCAGTTGATGTTGATGGTTGTCCGTGTGGTTCGTCGTCAACGCCTTCTCGACCCTCTTAGAACCATTTGTACCAATCAGAAACACTTGCTCGCGACAAACAATTACCACCAAAAGCATTTTCCAACATTATCAACGTTTCGGAACAAAAAATGTAATGGTACTTCTTTGCTGAATGTCAAATAGTCAACTTAGAAAAAAAATATTTCGATGAATGGGTTTTGGCGTGAAATTTAAGTGCACAAGAGATGCTCTATTGTTTTCCTGGTACCCTGATCTAAATATTTCCCGCAATCTTCTCGATCTATCAGCCCCATCCTAAGGACGTGTGTCCAAACCAGACAGTGACTAGTTAGTATTTACCATAGAGTGCCAATAGGGATTTTGAGTATTTCCGATTTACCTACATATACGTATTTGCACATGACATTTGCTCTTTTACACCCATTTATGCAAAACTGAATGATCGTTTTTGAATAATAAAACTCTTTTTATTAATTCCCTTATTTATACAAGAATGTAATGCTAATGACCTTTGCATGAAATCACATTGCTTGTGTTCTTAACATAATTATCACGTGACCAAGCATATTCAAGATCAAACGCAGATTAATCTACCATAATTGACAGGCAATGTCAGTTGTTTGTGGAAATAGCCAGCACCTGCTTCTAAAAAGAAGATAAGCAAGGATAGTTGCTATGATCGCTCAATTAAACATGGCTTAAATCTAAAATTTCAATTAATCAATTATATGTGTGGCGGCTTTTGCCTTTCTTGTGGTTGCCTGCTCAACTTGATACAATTCTATACCAATCATTTGGAAATATTTTGTATTCTGTGCGGTTAAAAGTCTCCTCCTACAACTTGATATTTGAGTACCATAAATAATTTATTATCTACTATTGTTATTAGTATTTTATTACTTATGAAAAATAATTACATTTTTATATTTTTTCAATAGTCACCAGGGCTATCGGCTATAATGCTGTATATGTGATTATGAGTAATTTTTTGCGCTCTCCACTAGTCTGCATTTCCCTGGTGGCTGCTGATAAAGTTTGTTCAAACATTTGTGGCAATCACCCCAAATTAGGCAGAATTGTCATTGGTGCTTTCTTGTAGTTCGGTCGCATCAAACCAACCGCTAGTTGATGGTTGTTACGCTCGCCTGCAGCTGGCTAGTCTTTCATTCGGTTGGCCATTAGCCTTCCGCGCGTTCGTTGTGTCTTTGGTTTGGCGATCTTACGCACTCATTTCTCACCGCTGACTAGCAACCCATCTATAGTCATCGTTGGTGTTTGTTGCTGAATGTGGTGTGTAGCTGTTGTATTGGTTTACATCTTGCTGGGTTGGCATTAAATTGCCGTTTAAAGGTTTCAATTACGTTCGACAAGTTTAATGGAGCTTGAAGTGGTTAGGAAGGAGTGTTGGTTAATATAAAAATGTTATATTAAGTATGCTTTAATTAGATTTGTTTTATAATTTCTAATGTGAAATATGAAAGGATTATTCATTTTCAAGATTTACGATTCAACATGAAGAATATTTTGAGTCAGGAACTTTACAGAAGGGAAAAGTTTCCAGTTTTTGAAAAAAAATTGAGGGTAAGAGCAGGTTGAAAAAAAATCTCAATGAGCGTGGCTATTTCTTCTTTCCACTAATATATTGTAATATTATACTTGCTTTAGGTACTTATGGTGTGTAGTCCTACGCATAGTTGCGTCGAGTGCTGTGACCAGTTCTTACGCACTGCGGATACTATGTGGGAGGCGTCTTCGCCTAATGGCTTTGCCCCATTCCAAACTATCGAACTCTTTTTGCCTTCGGTTTCGTTTTGTGATGAATTTCTTCCGAGAGGATCCCTTTCATAAGAGAACAAACCGTCAACTATTATAACCACGTGATCGCTGTTTGTGAATATGTCTGACACCTCTTACTTAATGCGTCTGCTCAGTGTATTATTAACAAACATTATGTCTATTATAGAAACTTTATTTCCTTTTTGGTATGTATTTTTCGTGTGGTTCGTTCGGCAGGTTTCTAAAATGAGACGCCCACGTAGGTTTGAAGCAGTAGGCCACACGTTAAAATCACCTGCTATTACTATCGGCGATTGCCTCTAGTTTCTAGAGACAGTTACAAAAGGATTTTTTCGAAATCTTTAATTTATGCGCTGGGAGGGGCATATCAGCTTAAAAAAATATTGCGTAATCGCAAAAGTCTTTTCGTATTTCTGCACTTTAATGAACCAAATATGTTTACCACTTTTTGCCATTTTTCCGCTAGAGACATTATTCCATCAGTGTAAGACTTTTCTATTTTCTCGGCAAAAAAGTGCGACAAGTAATTTTCACAGGCTTTTCCTGGAGATATATGTACATACGATTGCAACGACATCTATTGACAAAATACGAAAAGACTTTTTTGACTAAACAATACATATATATTACTAAGTTTTCCCAGAAAAAATACCCCTGGAAAATAAAAATGGTTAAATTTAAATAGTACACATTTCCTTCAAATTTTAATGAAATACTTTTATTTTGATCTTATTTATTTTATTATGCATTGATGGATTTAATTTTCAAAACACTTAAGTCCCTATGCATTGTAAGAACGTTGTAATTGTTATAATTCTGCTGCACCACATCTATTTGTATATTTATATCAGTAAATATAATTAAATTTAAATCCCGCTTGAGGCCGGATCTGTTGAGCACTTCTCTTTGAATGACGGCGACGTGTGCAAATGAAGTAATTACTGGCGTACAAATTAAAACGGATCTAGTGCAAGATATATGCATTGCTTTAACTAGCATATGCTATTTGCGCTCGCATTCTTAGACTTTTTAGTGCTTACACTAGTTTTTTATTAGTTTCAAAAATGCGTACGAAAAAGCTCAAGGAATTCGCAATTATTTAACAGAAAATTACAACAACTTTTAAATGAGTGAGAGAGGTGAGTTGATGGCGGTGTGGATTTGTTTTGAAATTGGGGAAAAAAGTAGTATTTATATGCTTTATTTGGACTTTGTTTGCCATTAATTAATCATGCGTATTAATTTATTTATGTATCACTAATTTTCGTTAGTATTTTTAATCCGAATTTTTCTTTCTTCATGCTTTTTGCAGCTACTTTTTTCGTTGTGTTATTAAATAGCTACACATATAGTTGTAAATATTATACGAATCAAAGCTAATCAGCAATAATTGTGCACCATTTTATGGCATAAATTCATAGACTGCACTTTTTTAGTACTAGTCAATATGTGCGCTACAATAATTACAAATCGAAATAATGAAAACAAATCGTTCGATATATTTTATATCGAATCGCTAAATATATATTAAAAAACAAGCGCAGACTTAATCGAATTAAACGCTTGTCTTGCTCTTCATTAAGCTTATTAATGTTTAAAGTGTGTAGCAAATGGTTTTGTTATATAGTTGTTAGTTATAATTGCTTATAAATTAACTGAGATTAATGGACTAAATTATGAAAACCGTGAAAATCTTTCAATATTTGAAATTGTTAGTTATAAATAGGCACTATAAATATATGAAAAGCTGAGCTCGGGTATATAAATAACACAATTATTTCAATATCATAATGCAAATGCGTTTAGTTTAAATGTTGGAAGGCATCAAATATTGAATATATGCCTACGCTAAGCTGCTGACGAGGCTGTCTTTTCAAATTTTGTTACATTAGCAAATAAACAAAAGGCAGTGCATTCGAGTTGGGCCGGTGCAAGAACTAATAAAAGCCGAAGTGAATGGATATTATGTCAAAAAAGTTAAGAAAACAACGCTCCTGATAATGGTTAGATGCGGTAGATATAAATTTCAATAACATTTGTGGCGTTTTTATAACAAAAATGAGAAGCAAACTATTTATAGATCATATTGTGATTATTTGTTATACTTAAATTATAGTTAGAATTTTTTCGTTTATAGAGTTGAAATATAATATACCCTTCACCGGTGCATTTGTATTGCATGAAAAGGTGTAAAAAAATCTGGATCTTGCTTTTCACCGGTCAATTTATATGACAGCTATATGCTATACCTTGCAACGTTGACAAACAAAAAAGTTTTTCATACCAGCACTTAAGTTTTACCTGTCATTTGTAAGGCAGATATATGCTACAATGAACCCAAAATAGCAGTTCTGTACAAAACCCAGATCGATATCTGAATAACTGACTAGTTGGTTTAATATACAAATGCACAAGCGGAGAGGGGAACAAGAAAATATTACACTGAGCCAAATCTGATGAATATGACGTTGATCGATGGTATTTATTGTGTTTTTGGCTTTCAATTTGGTCACAATCGTAGCTCGATGCGATTGCTCTTCCACAATTCCGGCCATTTTCGACAGATGTTCTCACGTAAGTGCTTGAATATGAACTCCTTAAAGAAACTCCAAAGAAAGAAAAAATCATTCGTACGGCTCGTGCGAGATGTTCAGCTCTTTTGGCATCTCTCTAACATTGGCCTGACGATATTCAAGCTCCATATTCTTCATTCAGTTGAAGAGGTCGGAGGCCATTCAACGAGGCATGTCTTCAACTACTTCTCGTCCGTCATTTAAGGCTTTGTACCATTCGTAAGCTTGTGTTTTTGATAAAACTGAATAACCTTAATCTTTTTCCAACATTGGGAATGTTTCCGCAGACGAATTTTGGTTAGAAAATTAAAATTTGAGACAAAATCTTTATTCGATATTTTTATCCATCGTAAAACTCGCAACCACTTCTGAGGTGTACTGACTTAAGCAGCTGGTGTAAACAAGCTGGTTCATAGATCGCGCTCAAAAATAGGAAGTAATCCTACCAACTTAGCAAAGTACATCGATTTGAAATTTCTCATATTCGAGAAATTTAAATTAAAATTTCTATTTAGTGGATATCCGACGTTTATTTTTGGGTGTACAGACATTCTGGCAAACTTAATACATCTTGGTAGGGTATAATTACTTATTTTTGAAAGTAGCTATAAAAGTCATCATTAAAATTTCATTTTTTTGTAGTTTTTATAATTTATAACTCTTTATATTTCTAACAAAAAGGCAATTCTTCAATCTGTTATGCACTAGTATTCGTTTTAAGTGTAACGTACCAATTTTCCCCCTGGCTCTATAGATTTTATCGTTTAGATAGTTGACTCATCACACCTGTTATCAACTTTATAATTAGACATTCTTTAAGCTAGAAATCAAAATTATTATGTTAGAGGCGTTTACGGTTGTCAACACCTTACACCACCACCACCGCACCCCCCGCTGCCGCCAAGTACGCTCTATCAACGCAAGCGCTCGCTTTTCAAGTGCCTGGAAAACTTTTGAAACCCATAAATGTGAATATTTATATTTGGAGCGGCGCCTATGCTGAACTAACGGTAACTACGTATGATACCTTTTCAATGTAGTGAGATTTTTGCCGCCAATTTATTCTTGTTTACAATTTTTACTATTAATTGCCGCTATAAGGCCGTTCGCGCGCCAACCACTCGCATTACATGCAAACTCGTTTTTCCAACTGTTCACCAGAGACATAAACATTTTGCAACTATTTCTGTTATTTTATGAATGTGAGTGTGATTTTTTTGAATTTTTTTGAATTTCTCGCACGCTAACACGGACGGTCTCCAAGTGGCACTTACGAAAGACATTATGCGACGTTGTACATTTCTGCTGGTGAAAAGTTGGAGATTTTGCAACAAAACTACAACACGCTATGGAAAAATTTCTGCTGAGGCGGTTAATTAAATAATCAGCGTGAAAACAAGCAGTGTAATGCATTGGAAAGCAACTGGGGTGGATTGAAAGAACTGAAAGAGAGACGGGGGTGCTGAGATGAGTCAGAAGATTTTTTTTACTCTGAGTTTTAAATAATCTTTAAATAACATAATGAGTGTGGCAATAGATTAAATTTGTTAGGTTTTGTAGCAAGAAGAGTGCTCAGACTTCGATTTGAAATAGACAAAAGCTTACTTATCTACAGCAACCTAATGTCACGGCATTTAATGTTGGTAATTAGCACCACAGCAAATGCGTGTGTAAAAAAATAAGAAATAATAAAAAAATATAAAAAAATCCCTTTCTAAAAATTCGGCAATAAACCACCGAAAATTGTTGTTTTTCCAAGCACCGTTGAAAAATTTACTGTTTCAGTAGCAATTAAACCACCACCTCGTTTGCTTTATGGTGCGGCAATAAAAATCAAAGGATTACGAAATCGAACCACATTCTCAACGCTATCCAACGTACAGCACCCATATTCATGGTGAGCAACATAAAAATAGATCTTGCACCATATGATACAAAATTTTACGGCGAATTTTAATTTCTTTTCAACACACACACAAACATACATAAATACACTTATGTGTCTTGTAAAAAACTGAACGAGACAAAATTATCGACGCAATTAAATAAGATAAAACAAAATTGCTGCCGCCAAGCACTGGGCGGACAACAGTTCAATCAAATTGAAGAAATGTAAACCAGTGTACGTAAAATCGTAACAAAGTGGCAACAAGAATTATAACCATTTTCGTATTGGTCAATTGCTAGTAGAGCGCAAACAGCAAGCGGCCGGGGTGTAGCGGTGGCAGGAGTCGGTGAACAAGTGAGCGAGTGAATGAGCGCCTTCGTGCGTGTGCTAATTTCGCAACCTTTAATTTGAGTCATTTGAGAAACAGAAGCAAAATGTGTTATTATAGACGAGTAAATGCGGCTGTGCCGACTGGCTGGCAGGCTGCGGCGGGAGGGGCTCAGCAACATTCGTATAATTGTTGACAGACTGCCTTCAACTGCTACAAACCCCCAATAAGTGTGTGTGTGTGTGTGTGTGAATGTTTGTGTGTACAGTTTGACATGTTAGCCATCTCAAATGGCAGCGATAAAGAATCGGCAGTTGCCGGCGGCTACTGGCTGCCATTTTGGCGATTTGTACCAAATGTGATGGCAAACATTTAATGCCGACAAGACGCTGGCGCACAGGAGACATAAACATGTGTGTCTCACATGTGAGTGCTTGAGCGGTGACCGGCTGATACACCGACAGGCAGTCTGCTTAACTGGCACACAAGCCGAGCCATTTCCAACGACAGCCATTTGACAACACGACAGACACTTAAAAGCACACACTTCGCTTTTGCCCGATACAGAAAAAAAACCTAACCGCCTCCTTGTATTGAGCAATTGGTTGTGGCAAGCAGCTAGCTGCCTGCAATTGCCACTGCCTGTAGTTATTTGCTCCACATTCGCATTTTGCCTGCCATCATCATAATCATCGCGCGGCGTTGACGCATTCACCGGCCACTTGCTGGCTTCGGTTGGTCAAATGCTGCAGCTGGTGGCTCAGCTCCAGCTGTTGCCTGCCGCTACGCTTCTCTAAGCTTTGGCTAGCAATATAGTAGTTAGCAATGTAATTGTAACTAACTAGAAGTGTAGCAACCAACCGAATTGTGCCTGCGTCCGATATGAGTGAGCGGAGTTATGGTGAGCGTAAACCGGCGGTTGGGGGTTGGCGGTTAGCGGAGGCAATAACTTACGGTGATTATTGCACTTAACGGTCTGCAAATTATGGTGCGTTATGTTAGAGGTGATTGCAAATATTTGGGCTAAAGTTTGTTCAAAGTATTTTAACTACATGCTTAAGTTCAAAAATGCAAAAATGGCACGAAAAGCAGGTGTGAGACAATTTTGATGATGTGATGAATTCGTTGTGTCAAAATGTAGTTCGATAACACTTTTCGAAAAAGGCCTTTTCAGGCATGCAGCTGGTCATTTGTTATTGCATAAGGCTAAAGTAACATGCAACATGAAACAGCAAAGACTTCAAATTGCTGCTTTGCACGGGTGTTCTCATTTTCTAATCTATTATTTAATGTGAACTGGAAGAGGAGATTGAGTTCATTATCGCGTTGCGAATTTTACAATGGATAAAAATTTCGAACAAAGAATTTTTCTCAAATTTAGTAATCCTAACCAAATTCCATATGCGGAAACGTTGCGAATTTTGGAAAATCTTACGGTGATTCAGTTTTATCAAAAGCACAAGCGTACGAGTGATACAAAGCTTTCAAAGACAGTCGAGAGATCGTTGAATTGATATTCGCAAAGGATGGATATTGTGCGTAACAATCCTCAGGCAAGTGTGCCATCTCTCTAGGCAAAAGAGCTCGATATCTCTATCGAGTCTTTTCGAATGATTTTGGTAGATATTTTGGGTATGAAATGGACTTTTACTCGACTCGTCACGATGAAGCTGATTTTTTTTCCAAAAAAAGTACCGTTAAAAAAATCTCTTTAGACATGCATGATCGTGCAAATTCCTAATCCACATTTTAACTGCCAATGAGACATAGTTTACAGGGTTTGTCCCGAAAGTAATAGGACTGAGTCCATTTAAACAAATTTATTAAACCAATCGTTACAATTCTTTATAAACTTTCAAAATAAGTTCCTTTTGCGTCGATGCAACGCTGCCACCGCGATTTCGAAGCATTGAAGGCGTCACTGAAGGCATTCCCGGAATAGCATTGAGAGCTGAGGTGCATTCTGGTTCCCTTTTTATTGGCTTTTGCAGGCAAGGAAACAGAAAAATCCGTTGGGATCCACATCTGGTCTTAGGGCAGCTGCGGATAATATGAATAATTACATGTTTACTATTTTTATCAAACCGTTTGAATATAGTGTGCAACTATTTTGACCAGCAACAGGCCAAACTAAGTTTTATGAAAAGTTTTAAAATACACTTTGAATAAGAATGAGATTGTTCCATAAATGCGTTTAAAATCTAGACTTATTGTCTGGTCATAGCGGAATCGCTAGACCCAATTACATCTGGTTGCGAACTCTGTTGTCCTAGTCTCCTAGTCTCGTGGTGAACTTCTGGACTTCGTGTGTATTTAGTAGACACTGATCGACCACTAGCTTCAATGTGACTGTAAATTATTTGCCTTTCGGAAGGTTCTTCTTGCCGCAATTGTAGGAGTTTGTTTCTTGATGCCAAAGCGTCCAAAAGGCGTACATATGATAAGGCTGAGATGGAAACAGCCGACCACTTTTGTGAGATCCTCTTTTGGGTCGACCTTCTTACCTAACCTAACCTAATCGTTTTTTTATGAAATTACTTTTATGACGTGATATCAAACAAGTTCTTTCATATTTTTTATTAAATTTTACCTTGAGACATTATTCCATTAGTGTAAAATTTGTATCAGTGTAGATCATTTACATCAAACTTTCCAGAACCGAAGGAGCGAACAGTTGTTGTGCTAAACAAACAGCGTCGTCTCCGTAAACTTCACACATTTCATTGGTTATTTTCACTCAATTTTGAACAACTGTAACTTTTTTCAAATTTCCTGAATTAAATTTTTTAAATTAAATGAAATTTAAGGTAGCCCCAGTGTGACACTTTCTAAACAAGTTTTTTTTTATGTGTTTTTTCGATAGTTTATATTTTCAAAAATATCCTGTGAAATCTTGAATAGTTTTTGGATGACATCGATCAACTTCAATGACCTAAGGTCTTTTTGATTGCTTCAAAATTGTCAATTTGGCATTAAAAAAAATACCATTTTTTTACCTAAAAACAACAACAAATAAAATTTCAAAATATAGCTGAAAAAATGCCTTATTACGTTCAAAGAAGTTTTAAATTTTCAATTGCGTACTTTTTCCTAAAAAAATTCACGAAAATAGCCTAATTTTTCATGCGCCACTCTCTTATAGCCCCTTAGAGTCTCACCTTTCCAACACTATTTGGTATTACACAATGTAATTGGTATCACTGCAGATATGCGACTGCAATGACATCTATTGACAAAATACGAAAAGACTTTTTCGTCTAGCTAATATATATATTTTTTTTTTTCAAAAAACATTGTTCTCAAATGTGACATATAACATTTCTGCTTCAATAAATTAGCAAAAAAAGGAAATTTAAATCAAAATAAATACAACAAAAATAATAATTATTAGGTATCTTTTGCATATTGATCTCTTGAAATTAGTCAGCTTTTTTAGTATTTTCTGATCAGACCTCAGTTTTCCCACAGAAAATTAAATCGTGCCGAAATGTGGTTGTCTATACCGGAGGTGACCTTGAACGTTGCTTTTAATTTAAATTTTGTGTCATTCAGTCATGATGATGGATTCAGTGAAATCACGCGCCAACAGCAAATAAATTATGAGCCATTTTTCCGGCAGCGACATGACGCTTTTTGTTGTTTTCAATGTTCTTGGTGGCTTATTAGTGCTAAAGTCAAAAAAAAACAAAACGCTTTGTAAGCGTCTCTGTAAGTAATAGAGTAACCATTATTGATGCAAAAACAAAAATTAGCACAAAATAACATTTTTATACCACAAAAAGTTGCATTAGCGCATTTTTAAGTCAAAGTAAGTTAACCATAACCACTCACCAAAAAAGCGACAATTAAAAGACAATAAATAAAAAAAGCAAAATTGCACGCTAAAGCCGTGTTTTTAATTGTTATGCAAAAGGATTTAAAGCGCCAAGCGCCGCAAATACCAAAAAGCAGCAGTAAAATCAATTGTTGCATGCCACCTAAGCAGCGATAACCCCAACAGCCATACCAAGAGTGGAGCTAAATCAAACATAACAACAACACAAACAACGCAAACATGCACCTTAGTCTCAGTCACGGCTTGGCTGCTGCGTTGGCGTTCGCCGCTTCTAACGGCTGCCTTTGTTGTTGTGGCTACTTGCTGATTCATTGCTTGGACGGCTGCTCAACTGCCTGTGACTTTAAAGGTTGTTGCCTCGCTTGTGTTCGTTGATTTTCCCGCATGTTAAACCCGTTGCTTGCATTATGTACATATGTATGTTCGATGCATGTTTGTTGTTGTTGTTTGCTGGTTACAGACCATCTGACCGTTCCGCAAATGCAGGGCACTGTGGCAGTGGGTTTGCATGCCTTGTGCCATGTTGTGCACTTCGTGTCGTTCGTTTGATTTATAAGGCGTGATCGTTAGCAGCGAGCGCTTGGGAACACAAACCACAACAGGATATTGACCGAAAACTAAGAAAAAATGGGAAAGTGATGTATGGTAATTTTATTAGTCACTATTCAGCGACGCAGTAGTTTTCAAAAATTTATAGTTAATGACAAAATTTTTTATTTTATGTGAGGATTTTTTTTTTAGTTTTTATTAAAATATAATTTCCTAATATTTGCAGCTTGAACTAGGTATATTAAGTTTTCCATGACGTTTTTAAGCCCCAAAAGGAAACGAACGAGACTAGTTCTTTACTTCCGAGATATCGATCAGACAATTCTACACACGTCTTTTTCTCCTCAAGAAGCTGTTTATTTGCCGGAACTGCCGATATCGGTCTATTTTAATATATACATAGCTGCCATACATTTTGAACAATTGCAATTAAGTTCTTGTATGAGAAACTTTTTCATTTGGAGCGATATCTACACGAAATTTGGCATGTCGGACTTTCTAAAGCATCGCTACAATATTTGAAAAAATTGTTGAGATTGAATCACTATAACATATAGTTGCCATACAAACTGAACGATTGGAATAAAGTGCTTGTATGAAAAACTTTTTCATTTGGAGAGATATTTACACGAAATTTGGCACCGATTATTACCTAAGTATATAATGTAATCTCCTGAGAAATTGTTCAGATAGAATGACTATAACATATAGCTGTCATATAAACCGTCCAAACAAAATCAGTTTCTTGCATAGAAAGATTTTTTATTTGTGAAGGGAGCAACCGAAGTTAACGTTTTTTTTGTTTTTACTATACCATAACCATGATATTTTGGAGATTCCTGAGGGTTTGGTGAAAATTTTGAATTTGCTTTCGAGTAATACCAAGGATCATCAGCAGAAATTAGAAGGCGCGCATGTCTGATCTCCCATCAGAGGTATAAGCGGCACTTTCACTTGGGTTGCAGTAGTTTTCCTCTATCTTTTTTAATCACTTTAATTAGATCAAAAAAATTCAGGAACCAAAAAGTTTAAAGCCCCTTTAGAAGTGTCTGTGAATTTTATGAAAAGTTTTTTCACGGCAGAAAATCTTAAGAAGGAGGCTGCTTTGAAGCTTGTTTAGTTTAAAGCAACAAAGCTATTCGAAACATTTAATTAGTACACTACGCCGCTCGAAAACAACTTAAATAAATTATTTATTTTTGGTCTTAATATTTCCAAAGGCTTTCCTACTCAAGCGGCACGAATGTGGCAACTAATGAGGCCTACTTAAATTTAAATAATAACTATTTTCTAATGCCAATAAGAACCCAACAGCCACAACGTTCGACTTTCGATATTTAAATTACTTGAAATTAATTCGAAGCCGCCTTCGCCCGCTTCGGCGCTGAAGTTTGTGCCTTAAGTCTTTTGTTTAGCGCGAAATTACCATAATTGGCGTTGAAAACGGTAAGTTAAGCAGCGCCAATTAAGCAAATCAGCAACAGCGCAACGTGACCATCACAATAAAGCACCCTGTCCAACGCCCACTGCTGACACCCCAGCAGCTTTTGACCACCAAACAGCAACAACTACAGCGGCCATAATCGACAGCAGCCTTCGAAACGTTAAGCGGTTTAAATGAATTTGTCAGGTTGCAATGAAACTGAACACAACTCGGATATATGTATATATTTTAATGCAGACGTTTATGTATGTATATGTATATATATTTGTGTGTATGTGTTTGTTGGAAACGAGCACGTAATTTGTAAATCAACAATAATTACCATTGATTACGGCTAATTTCGCTTTCGCAGAGCCCCCGGTGGGCATGGCTGCCTCTAAGCACTGCCATTGACGCCAATAAACGAGCGCAAAAGTACAGCAATTCATAAATACCCACTCGGCAGTGCCGCATTGCTCCTCGGCCGTCGGTTATGGCTCATTATTTAGCGCGTAATGATTTGTGGATATTGCAAAATGTAGCAAATTCCGTGCAGCGCTAGAACTGTATCCGGCATTGAGCCGCTGCCTGGCCACAAAACCAGCGACGTACTTACCTTTTCTGTGTGTGTGTATGTGAGGCCATGGCTGAGCAGTCAAAGTAGCAAATACAGTGCCGAGCTGTGCTTTAGTTTCGATTTAATTGCTTGGTTTTTGCATGCAAGCGATTATGCAATTTTTATGCGCTGCAATGGCGGCTTGAGGACAAATTGTCGATCATTAACATTTTGATGGTGCTAATAATTTGATAATTCAGCATTGCCAGTGCTGTTGGCTGGCTGCTATAAATATAAAGTATGTTGTAAATAGCTGCTAACAAATTATGTTTTAGTGCTGTGAGTAAACACAAAGACACGGGACACGTTTCATTCGGCACTTAAATTGTTATTAAAAGCAGTGCTAAGTTGGCCTGTTTGTGGGGCAATACTGTAAATGAAACTTGTTCATTTTCAAGACTGATTTAGTGGACTTTTGATATGTAATTTATTCTACCATAAAATTTTTTCTATTAAACATTACTGCCTTTATATCATTTGGTTAATTCAAAGGCTATCATTGAACTTTTATTATAGAACTATGATGTATGGGTCTAAATCTATATTCGTATGGTTTGTATGTATACATACGAGATATATGTACCAGGTTGTTCAATAAGTTTTGTCATTTGTTAAGAAAAACACAATTTTATGATTCAAAATACATTTTAATATTCACTATAATCTCCCTGAATATTAATACACTTGCTCTAATGATCCTCCAATCTGTGGATTCCATCCCTGTAGTGAGAATCCCGAAGGTCTTTCAGTCAATCGACAATCTTCCAAAACTATAACCTGCCTTATGGCTATGATTACTGGTGTTAAAGCGGTTTTTGAACATCCTTCACTTGGATCGTCTTCAAGGCTTTTACGATCACGTTTAAATTCAGTAACCCACCTTTCTACTGTTATATACCTCCTTAAGTCGTTCCATAAGAAATGCTAAGAGCGTTTGATGCCAATACGTCTGTAACCTTTTCGATGTTTTCGTCACAACCAGAGGTAAGCAGACTACTCGAGTAGGGCAAGGTTTCGGTGACTTTACGATCTTCACTGAATGCTTTGCACAACCAAAATAGTTACTTGAAATTGCTGTGAATAAACTCCTACAAAAACACTTCTACAACATCGCCCACGAGGATAGAAAGAGATTGTATCTATTTATGAAATTTGTCTCTGTTTGAGCTCACATTTAACATGGACCAGCCCAGGTCGGAGGTATTGTAAGGTTCCTAAGCTACTGAATTCGTGAAAGTTATTTAAATATATCTTTTGTTTCATTGACAACTTTGTTTTTTTTATTTACTTGGATTTACGAGGATAAATGTGTGTAAACAAGGCAATATGAACAAATTTCAAACTAAATTACTAATAAACCTCAAATGATTTTGCAAAACGACCTTGCGCTATGTTTTGAAAGCAGTTGCGAAGTATATCTTTTTCATATTTAGTCAAAAGTAATTTAAGTAGTTAATTAAATTCACTGTTAATGCGCATGTGATGCTACGTGTTTTAATGGCCACACATATGCTTAGCTACATACGCAAGTAAGTAAGTCTGTAGCGGCGATTTTGCAGTTTAAGCGCGCTCAATCGATTATTAGATCGGACGTGCGGTACTAAACTATTTCATTGTGCTCGTAAATTATCAAAAACTTAATAGTCAGTTACTGAAGCTTTTAAATCGATTATCTTTGAATATTTTGATACTTTAAATTCGTAATTTTGTAGACAATATGTTTCTTCAAATGAGAAAAATTTAAATTGCAATTTGTTGGATTTTCATCTTGTATTTTCAACTTGTATTTTCAACTTGTATTTGAATTTCTTATTTAATAAATGCCTTAATTTTTCTCTACTTTCAGATACTATGTCTCAACTATTCTGCAGTTCCAAATCTACCGTGGCATGTGTCGCGTGAGCGGTCAATATGTGCCCGGTGATCCACGCAAGCCTTTGCATCGCTGCGACGTGTATCGCCATCCGGAAGCAGGGAATTTACTGAAGTAAGATATATGGTATAGAGAAGACAGTAAGAAATTTCATTAAATATTATATAGTAAATAACTAACTGAAAAATATGAATTGAAGTTAAAGAAATTTTTGTAAATTTTCCCAAAAAAAAAAAAAAAAATTTTTTTCTAATTTCATTCTAACTTAAGCAGCAATATATTAAAGAAAACTATTTTCTACTTGCAGAAGCATAATGGCTAAAGGTGCCTCACAGCCGTGGCAGGAGGTGCTGGAAGAGACGCTCGGTGAGGGTCGGTTGGACGGCACAGCGCTGCGTGAGTACTTTGCGCCACTCGAGGAGTGGCTGCGTCTGGAGTCGTTACGCACGAACGAGTTTGTCGGCTGGAATTACGATGGCGACTACTGCAAGCGCAGCATTGAGACGGCGAACCTGCAAGTAACGGGTGGTTACTATAACGCGGGTACTAAGGCAGATTGGGTGCGATTGCCAACACTGTTGCTGGTGGTTTGGTCGCTGCTTTTTATAAGGCGCAGAGTCTAAGGAAAACGAAACTCTTTGCTAGGTTTAAATGGTCGGAATTTATACTATTTTATGCATATGCTTATATACATATATTTATTTTATTTTTTTGTACATGCCTAAAATGTTTAAAGCTTAAAGTTATTGATAATGGAGTTTTGTTGTAAATTAAAAAAATAAAATTTATTAAAAGTATAATTGGAATATTGAGTGTCTGTTTGTCATTTTATTTGGGCTTTCTTTACACGCTTTTGTTCTGTCTTAAGAATTATAACAGTTGTATATTCAAAAGCAAATTGAAGACTAATGATTTTGGCTTACCAAGTTGATGCCAAATCATTGTACGCAAAAAAGAAAAACTGAAAATCATTGGATGATGAAATGCATCGGAAACGAAAGATAAAATAAGACACCTTAAGAATGGGGTCTTTTTTCCAATTTTTGAGAAAATTTATATATATTTTATAGTACGGTAGATATTTCAAGGAACATAAAACCCGGCTCGCTTTTTATATAAATTTTTTATTGAAAAATTGGGTAATTTATTAAGTCAATAAAAGGAGAAATAATAAATATTTTAATTAAAAAAAATTATTAGACACCAAAAAGGAAACATTTTTATAAAAAATATATAAATAAAAATCCAAATATTGATTTACATTAGTTTTTCAAATAAAGTTTCAGGTTATGTCAAAAAAGTCGACACGTTTCAAAATTAACTCGTGGAGTCTGCAACATTTAAAACTAGTTGATGCATGTTTTTTAAATATGTAACCTACCGAAATGAAAAAAAACGATTTTTTTAAATTGCTTGCTAGGTGTGCCCATCAATACCATATATGCAATTTTTTAGCTGAATAAATTTATCCACAAAAATTGTGTTTTTTTTATTAATTTGTTACTATAAACCAGTTGGTCATTCTGTTTTTTACTTTTTTGCAATAATAATTTAAACGCAACACGCTGGCAAGTTCAAGAACTGCCTACAAAGAAAACAAAGCGCACGTATAAATATGTACATTATATAACAAATGCACACATGCGGTGTCGCCTAATGACCTGCGTGTACGCAAGCGTTTTTCCAACCTACCCAAGCTCCGCATACGCAAAAACTGCCCAATCAACGCCAATGGGTTTCGCATACGCACAGGTGGTCCCATTTGCTTTATTTCGCACTCGCACACACACTTACACCAACACGCGCGCAGATTGACTCTGGGCTAGCATTGTGGCGTCATGCCGCCTACCGTTTGGCTGTACCTCTGACAAATTGCCCAACTGGTTTCCCGCACTTCAGTGATTTCACGTACTTTTTTCATAAATTTATTTTTATTGTGAAAAAATGGCAAATTGAGCTGTCTGGTTGAGCGGGTGCAGCCGGTAAGCTCGTTCGACACCCTTGTGTGTATGCGTGTGTGTGTGTGTGTTTGGCGGTTGGAACGCGCCTAGCGCTTAGCGCCAAACGCCAGACGCCAATTGGCATTGACTCAAGTTCAATTGCAAATTGCGTGTGAGTTTTTTGTTTTCTGTTTTATATAATTCAGTTCGTGGCAGTAATCCGCGTAATACATCGGCGACTCTTAATTTCCACTCACGTGCGAATTTGTGCTTAATTCTAGGTTTTACGTTTTATTTTCGCTAATATTGACGGAAGTGGAAGTCGCGAGTGGTTAATGCATTTCTCAGGTAATAAATGATTTTATTGAATTTAAAATGTTAAGTGTCTCGTAGGCGGTTTATTGTTTGCATATAAAATATTGCATATTATTTTATAATTTACATATGTTTTAGAGTAGAACGTGCAAGTTATCACAGGGAAGCATTTTTTCTTTTTTATTTTATTTTTTAACTACTCACAGAAGCATTTTTTTATTAGTAAACTTATTTACTAAAAAAATGCCACAAAATACAAGTTTTTCATTAATGTTACTACATTAGCGCCAGCTGTCGGATGTCGGCAACTGTTGGATTTCATAGATCGGACTGAAGAGGGAGTTTCTTAAATCTTCTCTCTAGATAAGTGGACAAACTTAGAAATATAGAATTCCTCAGTCGCCCAAGCTGCACAAAAAATTACCAAAATAATTGTCCGTGAAGAATGAAAATGAAGTGTATACCTAACGTTATAAATTAAAAAAAAAATTATGTTATTTATATTTATTTCTTTTACTTAAAAATTTAGAAAATTTTAAAATAATTTTAAGAATTTATCAAAATATCATAAAATATAAAAAAGTTGTGACTTGTTGTATAGTGTTGGTTAATGAAAAGTTCACTTCATAACATTTCCGTTATGATTTGTCAAATTATAAATTTGTTTATGCCACATCTATCATATAGTATCGCACATGACAAACATTGTAAGGCAATAAATATAGATATATGTATGTATAATTACTAGTTCAGTAGACCCAGCAGGAAATACAAATTGCCAATGCCATTACAAACGACAATATTAATTGTTTAAAGGTAAACTATTAATTACTAATTGCACAGTAGCGTAAGCCAAAAACTAATCTATCGAATTCCTGGTTTAGAATGAACATAACTAATTTCATCCAGAAAAACAAATGTTAGTGTGATTTGTGGGCCGGTGGAATCATCAGTGCACATTTCTTCAAAAATAATGCCAGTGAGAACTTAATCATCAATGGCGACCATTATTGCGCCGACTATTAGATGCCTGAAATTGAAGCTTGTGATCTCGACGACATTTGCTTTCAATAAGACGGCGCAACTCCCATACATCGCATCTTTCAATAGATTTATTGAGAGAACAATTCAGTGAGCAGATAATTTTACGCTTTTGCCATAGTTGACCATTCTCCTATCTTGGCCTACATCCTTACAAGATCAAATTATAGCAAGAACTGAAGCCGCTTGATTACCAGAATCATCGTATGTTCGGGAATTGGGCTGAGCAACAAGTTGAAAAAGATCCGGATTTTCATCGAAAAATAATCTTCAGTGATGAGGCTCATATCAGGATGAATGGCTTCGTCAATAAGCAAAATATGGGTTACTGGTCTGGCAGCAATCCACACGTACTCCATGAGTCACAATTGCAACCTGAAAAAATTAAGATTTAGTGCTGCTTATGGGCCGGCGGCGTCCTTGGGCACATTACTGTGAGTAGGAATCGCTACCGCTTATTGATAACCGAAAAGTTTTGGAACGATTTGGATGATATGGACTTGGACAATACGTGGACAGCGCCACAAGCCACACAGCGAATGTTAAAAGCGATTTATTGAAAACCAAGTTTGTTGAACGTGTTATCTCACGAATTCAATTGGCCGCGTCGATGGTGCGGTTTGACGCCGTAAGACTATTTCCTGTGGGCTACGTCTAGTCTATGGTCTATGCCAACAAGCTAGCGACGTTTGATGAACTTCGTACGAATATCGAACGTGAAATTGTAGCAATATCGACCGATTTAGGCTTGAAAACCATCGAAAATTAGGTTTAACGTTTGGACTTCTGCAAGCGTGCCGTGATGGCCATTCGAATCGAAATCGAGTTACATACACAATTTTGGACCTCATACTTAACATAAAGCTAATATGGAAGCTAAATGCTGAGGAGCGTCTAAGGTTGGCAAAAGTTTGCAGTTAAAGAGCCATGTACTATATTATGTTTGTGTAGTGGAGAGCATTCGATAAGACCACACTCGCTAAACAGTCGGAATGTGTTCAATAAGCGCCTATCTTTGGCATCACTGCTGCACTACGTAAACCACCAACGTTGACGCTTAATACCATTCAACAAATAGCACCCGTGGACATAGCCGGCAGACTGTGGTTCTCAGAGGAGAACATTCGAAATCCTTTCTCACTTATACTGCATTTTTGAAACTCCTAACGGCATTATTTCCGCGCACATACCTCCGAGAGATATGTGGGTGGGACGGAGTCGCTGACTCGAGCATCTTCTGACGGAAGCCTTGAGCTCGCTGACCGTGAACTCAAAGCTAGTCAGATAGTGAATGACTTCACTATCAGTATCATCGAGCCAATTCCATATTAAGCTCGCCTCGAGTGGAATATAAAATGTTCTTTGTACTGCTAGCTCTCAACAAGGCTCACATTTCCGCAATGATAGGCGTCTCAATAGGACAATGTACAATTTCTGTTACTTATGCGGTGGGGCTAGAGATTTTGGCGGACAGCGGTAAGAGTTGCAAGGAGTAATATGAGGTGGAAGCCTCCTGCCCAGCTTTCGCCTAAGGATGAAAAATCTCGGTTTCCAAACTTTTTGCTAACCAGGAGTATTGATATTATTTGCCTCAAGTTTTTGATCCACACCTAGTAATTCTAAACCTAAGTTTTTATTCTGAAGTAATTTCAGTTTCTACAGGGTGTGCCTTCGTACTGAATTTGTTTGAAAGCGAAAACTATACCTTGTCAGTTTATTAAGTTGTTTAATGCTGCGTCAAAGTAAATATGCGTACTCGTGTAAGACAATAAATTCTGGCATTATATTCTAGATGTAATTTATAAGCACGCATACATCAACATACAATATTATATGTAATATACTGTTTCACATAGGCTTTGCTTGTTCCGCAGTTGATAGATTCATAAATTGGCGACGTTCCTCTGTGTGCCAAGACGCACACCGCCTCATAATGAAAGCGAACATTTCAACATTTCGCTTAAATTTACGCAGCGCAGGCGTAGTGTGTTCAGCGAATTAAAGTATTTACTCGGAATGCATTTCCCGACTAGCCGTACTCGTGTGTGTGTGTAGGTAGGTAGTCGTTGATCTTGGGAAATAGTCGCTGTAGAAATACTCACACCTATCCTCTTGATATAATTACGTGCTCAAGTGTCAAATAAATAAAGCCTTAACGGTTGTGTGTTGATCCAGTACATTATATATCATAAGTGCTTCTATGCGCCTTAGTGAACGCCTTAATTTTTGTAAAATTTACGCTCCCTGCTTATGATTTACTGCTAGTAGGTGATGAATTTGCAAAAAAATATTTGAGTGAAGTACATATAATCAAATAAATTTAGTGGTTAATGGGTTGAGACGCGAAATGCGTAACTGGAATGCAGTGGCGCTGTTACTGTAACAGTTTTGGTAAAAGCAATTTCATTCAAATAAATTATATTGAAACTTATTTGTTACATTTCGACTAATAAATTTATATTTTAGAAAAAAATAATTTAAAAATAATGTTTAGTTAAAAAAAAAAGATTTTGGTTTGAAAATAATATTTAGGTTTTTATTAATAATTTGGAAAAAAATGTTTTTTTGTAACTTTTCAATGGCGTTTAAAACAAGTTGCAAGAGGTAATATTTTCTGTGGCAATCCTTTTCTCTCAGGTTTTGGATTTGTGATCCATGGCTAGACGGCTTTAGATTAGATTAGACTAGGTTCGGTTATACTAGTAGATAATAAGCCACGCATAGACCAGTTTTGGTCCTTTAGATCCCAGTACCTATGTAGGTTCAAGAGAAGTAGTCATCTATTACTCTGTGGCCTTCCTCAGTGTACCATACCGTGGGAACCTCAGATGCTTACAGCGTAGTCTTGCCAATCCAGAACAAATTCACAAGAGATGCTCCGCTGTTTCCCTGGAGTCCTGCTCTAAACATTTCCTGCAGTCTTCTCGATCTACCAGCTCATTTCTGCATTTATTTCCCACAGTCTCTTCTATCGAGTGCCAATAAGAATTTTGTATACTTCTGATCTACAGTTTGCGTCATATAGACAGTAAATGGGTTTCCCAATTTTTATCACGTTCGTCTACTATTTCATTGCCCTCGATGCCTTTGTGATCTGGCACCTACTAGAAGGGAAGTTGCTTACTTCTGCCAACACTTTCCACCACGACACTTCTGGCCGATATGCGGTACGAGGTTACTGCTTTGATGTTGTTTGGCTATCTACATAGATGGAATTGCCTGCAGGTGCATTGGAGGCCAGCTCTGCTACTTTCGCAATAGCAAAAACCTCAGCTTGAAATATATTGCAGTGATCCGGCAACTTTTAGAGTATACGCAGTAATTATTCTAGACAAGAATTATCACTGTCATCCATTGAAATCACATCAGCAAAGATACTGAGTACATAATAACGTTTAGCAGGGTTATCTGTGAAATCCATATCCTATCTATATCCTATTAGCGTTTACCCTTAGGCTGCGGAAAGAAGAAAGGTCCAGTAGAGTGTCACTGTATCTGGGCTTCCACAAGTGAGACTGTTTCGGAGAGTTCGATATAACATGGTTCAAGAAACGAATTGTTATTCCCAGAGATCGCTCCAAAATCACAAGGAGAATGAACCAGGCTACTGGACAATTATATCCGATGAGAGAACACATTAAAACCATTAAACCAGGAGCTTTAATTAGCCTGATTTGATTTGACTGGGTTAAGCGAAGTATTATAATAATAAAAGAGTGGTACAGAGTGCATTTCAATTCTTCAATCTTCTACTCGATTATTCAGCTTCCTCTAAACTGAGGTTAAAACATCTTTTTCGAACAGCCGGGAAATTTTGCTGGCGCGAAGTTAGATGCTGTGTCATAAGGTTTCTTAACTAATACCGCTCAGGTTCTGGTATCTCAAAGTACCTCTTATCAACTGCGATTTGTGTTACTAGAATCAGACATGGATGCTATAAGGTAATCTTGTGTGGTCATTGCCATGTTATTTGTCGAGATTTATAAGTATAAAAGCAAAGCAGTAAATATCAGCTCTAATGGAGAATAAAAGGGTGCCAAGAACTTCATATATGTTAGTATATATTATCATATAACCATATATAACTATTGATTTAATATATAGTATTAGGCCTATGAACATATTTACATACTATACATACATTCAGTTCAATAACATAAACATCACTCTGGCGTGCAAAGTCTTCAAATTGCATACGAAGCAACAACTACGTCAACAACATCAACACAATTGCTACACGCTGAGAGTACAAATTACATACAAGTATAGTTTTTATATATTTTTTCCAGTGAGTTTGTATGAGAGCAGGTACTGTTTACAAAAACAAAGCGAGTTAAGGACATCATCATTTCAATTAAATAATTGTACGCTGATTTATGTTGAGCATTCACACAGTTGTTGTTGGCGGCCGAGCTGTCTGTCTTTCCGGCGGACTGTGTCACTGTCGGACTGGTTGCACTGATTTGATTTCAGTGCGTTCGCATGCGATAATTCAATTGTGATCTGTTTACGCAAGTGCGTTCGCTAGTGCCACTGTGTGTTTGTGTGCGTGTGTGTGTGTGTCTGGGCACACAGTTGCTTTCAATTTGCTGTTTGTTGGAGAACTTAATGTTCTGTTGTTTGTTGCATTTGTAAATTTCACCGTGTATGTATGTATGTGTGTTATTACAACAAATTTGTATTTTTTTTTGTTTGAAATGAGCTTCTAGAAGTGTTTTCGTGCTAGCTGGCGACAGTCTTTGCAACGCGTTTAGAACGAACGGATCGGACGTAAGCGTACGGTAAAAGTGAAATTGATTTGAAGTGAAAGCAGTGAAAGTGCTTGTGAAGATAGTGAAAGCTTTGAAAGAAAAGTTTATGAAGTAAGAATGCCAAAAAATTATAGAGTTCTCAAAAAACTGTGAAATTTTGTGTCAAATAATGTAAATATAAACGAAAAAAAAACAAACAAAGAAATTAAAAACTTACAGTTCTACACCTGTTTTCACAAAAAAATAAATAAATGCTTAAACATGAAGCGCGTCAAACTAAAAGCTCACAAAAATGTCAAACCACTTTTCAGTGTTATGTTGCTATTAAGCTCATTACCGCTATGCCTTGGCGCACAGGAGAAACTATTACGCATTAATACCGACTTAACGGCACTTCCGACTGCAACTGTGCCTAGCGCTGGCGCTTTCAACTCGCCTATTGATGCGAGTAAACAGGATGAGCATGGCGCACTGCCTCTGGATGCTGACTCGCACATTTGTGTACGTGAGGAGACCTATGTGGAGCAACTGAAGGTGCCTACTATGCAGCCTGTGCGCATACGCAGCTCGCAGTGGTGCATGGAGATACCACCACGTTGCTCTAACTATAAAACGGAAATGCGTGAAGTTGTGCAGATCAAGGTGAGTTCGAAGGGGAGAGCCTGGAGGTAGAGTTGCAGATGAAATGTTAAAAAATAATTGATTTAAAATTTTGAATTAAATTAAGTTTTTTTATTTTGTAATCGAAAAAAATATTTATTGAAAATTATTTTGAAAACAAAAAAAATTTAATATGTATTGAAAAGTAAAAAAGTATTAGTTTAAAGTTTATGATAAAAAATTATAAGCAAAAATATTTTTGAATCGACATTTTTCGCGCTTACCTTCATCGTGTTTTACCCTATTAAACTATGAAAGTAGGACCTTACAATTATTTTTTATCTACGGGGCTTGACAACTTTATTGAGAAAAAAATTTTAATCTTATAAGGATAAGTTCCGAATTTCAAAGTGTAGAAAAATACTGAGATCTTGGAAAGAAGTCTAATTTAAGAAAAATTGGTTAATATTGAAGGAGAACTTCCTGTCCCCAGAAAATGGTTAATTTGGTTTCCACAAGCTTGCTAACACCCAAAAGGAAACGTCGGAGACCCTATAAACTATATAATAAATAATGAGATCCTATAAAGTATATAATATATATTGAAAAGCCCGACGAGCTGAGTCGATGTATACATGTTTGCTTACTCACCGTTGGTCTGTCTACACTAGAACTAGTCCCACAATTTTTGAGATATCGGTCTGAAAATTTTCAAAGGTTTTTTTCTCCTCAAGCAGCTTATCATTTTTCGAAATCGCCAATAACGGACCTCTACAGCATATAGCTGCCATACAAACTAAACGATTGAAACGAAGTTCTTATATGGAGAACTTTTTTATTTGACGAGATATCTTCACGAAATTTGGCATGGATTACAATAGATACAAGCTCGGAACAAACTCTTCAGAATCGGACCCCTATAATAAATAGCTGTCATACAAACTGTCCGATTAAAACCATGAAGAATATTTTATACCCTCACATGCTATAAGGAATGCACCCGTTGAGCCTATTATAACGCAGCCAAAGTTAACGGTTTTTCTTATTTTAAGATCTTAATGGTTAAATACCGTTATTACGTTATTGATTACAACATAGTTTAAACAAACATTTAGTCAATATTTTGTGGGCGCTATCACGACCCACACTGAATTAAACTCGAAATACTTTAATGAATGCATACAACAGCTTCTAATTTTACAGTAGAAACTTGAAACGTTTTCGAATGTGAGTCGATGCAAAGTTGGCATAAATTCTCCGTGGGGCCACCAAATGCGACGCACTTATTGCATGCGCTCTAATTTTAATTTTCCATTAATTCATATTTGTTCGTGTTTTCTACGTTAGACAAAAGGCAAGCGAGTGCACAGATGCTGCGGCATTTCCTGCTTTCAATTGCGCCACACACCAACACACACACATACAGGCTTTGGACGGCTAGCTGACCAGCACACACCCGTAGAACCAGTTTAATTTATATTTTGTTGCAAAACTTGCTGAAAACACGAGAAAAAAGCCACAAATCAAACACACACACAAGCGCATTAAATACGCGAAAACATTACTAGATTTTTATTATATACGTAACATTTAACTGCTAACACACAAACGGCTAAGTAGCGAGGCGTTCAGTCAGTGGTAAAAGTGTTTAAAATGAAAATGTTTAGCCAAGAGAGAGCAAAAAACAAATGGCGCACTGCAAATGAAAAAGTCGAATGCAACTCAATTGGCGCACAATCGATACTGCGCATGCGCCGCTGATCAGCGCCCACATTACCGTGTTGCTGGTGTGGAGTGGCGCAGCCTTTCAGGATGCCACGCACGGCATAATCAGTGCAATACCGTGCCAGGCAAAACGCTCCAGAAAACATTTGCGGCGCGCCTTGCACCGCTCCGCTTGCATACACCACCGCAGCTCCGTCTGTCGGTTTGTCAACACCACCTCGGTGTTATGACGTAAGCGCAAGGCGCTGGCTTGCATTGGCCAGCAGCTCCGCAGCGCGCGCATGTGGCACAGTTAGCGCGCTGGCTAATCCAGCGCAATGTCCAGCAGCTGGCCCGTCGCTCACAGACCAATTTCACCTACAAAAACAATGTGTACACAAATCTCCGGGTCCGTTGTTGTTGTCACAAGACAGTCTCCGGGTCGAATTACATGTGCGCCCACTGTTGAGCTGCTTGAGGTTAATAACACCAGAAAGTGGAATTGTAGGTGAAAATTTGCAGTAAAGTACATTTTACTGCTTTTCCTTTATTTCAGCTGCAATTTGAAGGAGAAATGTTTGTGTATGTGTATTTATGATTGGGGCACGTAACAACAGATGATGTACGAGTTGCTTTGGTGCATAATTTTGTGGCATTTCGTGCCGTGTAAATGGAGTGTAATTTGCGGCTATTAAACGGTACTTCACATATATAAAGAGTTGAATGAAAAGGCATTGCAGAAAATTTTTATTTTTTACAAAAACAAAAAAAATACGCATTTAGTTTTTTCTTGCAGGTCTATCTGCATGCCTTTTAACGTTCACTGTGACAGATGTCACGTGTCCATAATATGTATTGCTTAACGATTTATGTTTGCTTTTAACTATTCATTTACGAGACATTAACATTTAATTAATGGATTAATGGCAAATTAGGATACCCTATTGATGGATTTGACTTTACGAAACCGTAGTGGAACCAATACTCTTCTATGGTGTGCACTACATACAGCACCAACGATGGTACTTTATGTTATTATACATATAGCAACCGTGAACATTACTGGCAGATGCATTGCTGCGTAGATTGCTATTAGACTCCGGGAAACTGTGCACGCTCCCTCACTTCGACTTCATCCCCATTGCGAGCTAAACCTAGTCCTAGCGACATCTTCTCCACGCAACTACGCCCGAGAGATATGTGGGTGAGACGGAGTCACTGAAAAATAGGCGCAGTGTGCTTCTTCATGGATAGATCGAAGCTCAAAGGAAAGGCGAATCTTCTGTCGGGAGCCCTAAATTAATTGTTCTTTCGCCCTACAAGATCACTCTATTGGCAAGAATAGAGAATAAAGAACTCAATAAATATCTGGTATGCTTTAGGCACTTTGTCGGTATGCGACGGTCTTTCTGATCCCTATCTTGAAGCTCTGGGCAGGTCCGAAAGCTGGGTGCTTGAGGCAAGTGATTATGAGAATGAGAAAATTTAACAAGGAAGACCACAGGATCAGTGTAACCGAACATTTTGTACTCACAAAACTGTTTAAGATCAAAACTCGGGTATATTTTTAGAAGCCGACGTCAGGAATCAATGTTATCAGGAAATGAAGCTCTTTCATTAATATGTCTCACAGGTTGTCCGATATTTTCAGTAAAAATTAAGCCGTCAGCACTGAGGCGTTGGCACCTGTGGACTTCAAATATTATAACCCCATTTTCACAACTTTTAGACTTTCTTGGACTCCTTTAAAAGCAATATTTGTGTAATGTCTTATTTCGCTGTCTTCGTAGGTGCTTGATATATATTCTGAACCACCATGAGGTCGTCCGCATACGCTATTAGTTTCACGTCTGTTTCTTGCTAGCTTCTTAACACCCTGTCATACATAAGGTGGGTCTAACACTGAGCCTTGGAGTACTCCACTCGAGATAGAGTAGCCAAAAAACAGCCTAACTCATTATAAAGTTGGCGCTCATGCGGGTTTTACACTGCTATAGTGGTCTGATATCGGCAGTTTCAACAAATGAGCAGCTTCTTGAAGAGAAAGGGCGTGTGCAAAAATTCAGATCGATATCTTAAAATTCTGACTCTCCGCTTGGAACAAGAAGAATGTTCTGATAAAACTAAGTTATAATTTTACTATATTGAAATAGGCGTTACTGCATATATATAGTACATATGTCACTACTGTTAAACGATAAATTAGTTGAACCACTTTGTATTTAAAGTTATGCAAATGCTTTTAGTTGCCTAATATACATACATATGTACGTGCCACAAGGAAATGCCGCAGCCGAAAACGACCGTGTGAATATTTTTGTTGGAAAAAACTTAAAATACGAGCAATTAATACAAATATTCTTAATTGGTATTTTACGACTCCAACTGCAGACAACAGTTTTTCAAATTCCAATTACTTACTATTGTCAATATATTTTCTTATGCAAATATTGGCGATTTGCTGCTTCCGTTCAGCTATCAACAAACAAATCACTTACTGACTTAAAACAAACACACACACATACACGCAAACATTAATTATGTTTCATGTGTTGTAGCAAAATTTCATCACCTGCGCCGTGCAACGGATATCGCTTACGGTTGCAACAAAATGCGGCAAAGATGGAGTTACGCAAAGGCAACCTGCATGTGTGTGTGTGTGTGCAGGCGGTGACTGCCGGCGGCGTAACTCGATCACTTTACCGCGTAGTTGTAATGGTTGTTGTGATTTGCAAGCGTCTCAAGTGTTCTGCGCGAAGCAACACAAATGCTGAATTGCGTTTTTCATAATGCAACTGCCACTTGGTGGAGTCAAGTGCTTCGCTGCACATTCAATTAATGCAATAAGGTGGCTTTTATTAAAAATTATTTGCTCTTGTTGTTGTTGCTGCTGTTATATTTGATAGATGGACCGCAGCTTCTTGCAGAAGTGGCATTCAATACTGTCAACTCGCGGCCGAGACGGAAGTGGCAAGCATAAAAGTGACAGCGAGCAGCTGCAAAGAATTTCGGCGTAACTCGCTTGATCGCGTTGCCATGCAAGATTGAAAGGTAAAAAAAAAAAATATTAAAAGCTGTAACTAAATCCTTGAGTTTTGAATGTTTGCTCCGTGTGGTTTGAGGTAGTAATGGAGATCATATAACGGTTGCAAATATGTTTCAATTGTGCTATTAATACTTTAATAAATATTTGACTTCTGCAGTTAATAAGTATGAGGAAACGATTATTTGTAATAAGTTAGTATGCAACTCAAATAAGATAGCGGTATCGGGTATTCAAATGTGAAGAGATAAAGTTGCAGAGGTTTACTTTTTCAATGGACGGCAAGTGACGGGTTTGAGCAGCTGATACAGGCACTGGCTTTGAAGCTTTTTATTTCATATTGAGTAGCTTTAGAGCTTTTGGTTTTGATAATATTGTATAACACCCCTAATGAGAAGACGAAAACAGCCTCAGATGAAAGACCCCCTTTTGATAAGGCTCTAAACAGTAAAAAAGAAGAACGACTGGCGCGGTTGTGGTTAAACTCAACTATAACCGCGTAAGCGTTGTCTACGCCAACAAAGCAAAGAGAAGAATATGTATTGCTACGAAGTGCAGCCCCTTTCAGGAAGGTGAGTATTGAATCCGATAGAAGAGCGGCAGTACTAGCTGAACTCGTTTTCTGTATTGTCAAAGCTTGTGTCTGTCCTCTCTAAAAATAGCATCCAGCTAACTCTTTTGGCTTCCTTGTCATATCAGAATCACTGGCAACTGTAAAGTCGTTGAGTGAGTCAGTTGGATCTCCTTTGGTGTCTTCTGTTTTAGTACTAGAGCAACGTATCTTGCGTGCGCTTAGTAGGCGGTGGTTAACGACCTGCAGAATCCTTTTGGCCTAGAGTTGAACTCAGGAGATCTTTTGAACTATTTAACCGTATCAAAGATTATTTTATCGCCTGTCTTGTGGCACATCAAGACAAGGCCTCATTTGATTAAAAGTTTCAAAAGCTGTCATAAAATTAAAGTACTATAGCACAATCTACATGGATTAGCACTAAATCCAGTTGATTCCAATGACATTCATTAAGAAAGTATTTGCTATCAATAACCGATAGCCCACACAGTGCTAAAGTGCAATTATGTAAGCATTTTATTTGTGGCACTTTTAATCGTGTTTCGATCGAATTTTCGGCGATGCGTAGAGCAACTGACAAGCAACTGTCAGCGGCATGAAACGAAGTGGCCAAAACGCAGCTGCGTAAGCGCGCTTAAGGTTGGCTGACTCGTCGGCTCGTGAACGCCAAAGGAATGCTCAAAAATTGATTAAAATCAGCAATGAAAAGTGTTACCAATTCAACGCATATAGACACTTTGCGCACAACCAAACGTTGGTGCAAACTGCCACTGTGCAGTAATTAAAAGAAACAATCGTTATGCGATGCCGTAAATCTTTTGAAATGTTCCAAAGCAGAAATTAATTGCAAAAAGACGCCAAAGTGCAGTTCGTCACCATCATTTCGCAAAAGCGCTAAAATCACACAAATGCCAAACTAACTAACTGTGTTTGGAAGTCAAAACATAACCAGTTTGAGGTTATACGATATGTTCAGTGTTTTGGTTTGCGCCACGGGATGAAAATGGTGTCTCATTACAGCTGCTCTCCAAAACTGCACGAAGTCCACATACCAAATCGGCAAATTGATGGAAAGAAAATCACACAACCTATTAAATGCAGAGAAAATCTGTTAAAAAAATTCATAAAATGTATATAAAAAACTAGACAAGGGTGCTTAGTGGGTTAAAATCGGAAATCGCCTACAATGTGTACGCAGCGCAGATACAGCACGACAGCCGTTTAATTCGGCTTACTTGAATTAATTAATTTTCCTAATTGCACATCGTAAAAATGTTTGTGGCAGCAGCCGTTTTGACCAAAACGAGTGGATCACACCAATTCCACACAAACCACGAAATTCGATTCCGACCGAAAAATTATTTATTGCTGTCCAGCGCGGATATATGAGTACATATGTAAGTTTGAGCTTGCGTTTGCGACGAGTTTCGCAAAGTTTATTGCCTGCCACACACTGAAGATCAGCATTTTAATTAACAGCGGCTCAGCATTCCTTAGCGATTTTTTATGCTCTACATGCCAGTTGATTGCTGCCGGTTGCTCCCTGCCCGCCGTCTGCCGCCTGCCGCCTGTCGATCGCCGGCAGCGTGTCTGTGGGTCAGCGGTACATGTTGAGATGTTGTCGAGGAAGTGCATAGCTGACATGAGGATATTGTTTCCAAACCGCTTTGCTTCGATTAGGCGAAACGATTAAGGCGATTAAAATAAGCTCTTTAAGAGCATGGGAAAGTGGGCGAACGGAGGATTGTGTGTATTTGGAAATAAGTCTCACAAAGTTGACACAAATATGACTATTATTTTTGTAGTAAAATGAGTATTAAGGGGTTGTATCCAATAGTTAACTAAAAATAACAATTTATCGAATGTACATTAAGGGCGTTTTGCAAAGAGGCAATACTGTTTTCTAAGTTTGACATCTATTACTTGATTTATGCTCAATTTGGTTTGTCATTTCGTAATGAACAGACTTACTCCTTAACAAAGATTGTAAATTGAATAAATTTGTTGCTGAAACAGTAGTTCGGCTCAGGCAACGCATCGTGCTGGGTATGAGTATTAAGTGGTTATATACAATTGTGAACTAAAATATTTGGTAGTCGAAAAAAGTATTTTCGTATTTTATCAATAAATGTCTATGAACAGACTTATTCCGGTCAAATTACTGCAAATTAAATAAATTTGTTATCAAAATAATGTTTGGGTTTGCGCAACGCAACGAATCTGTTTCGCACCGCGTTTTCAATAGTGGAAGACACGCTTTCTCAGAGACGACATACAGTGAACACCGACAACACTATTTTCATTATGGGATCCAAGAAGATCTAAATGAGTCCATCCGCCATCGTCCTTCTCGAGTCATCGCATCGCATCTAACGTTGGGTGAAAGGGTCAAAAACAAAATGGCCATGGATCCCGAATTCTACTGGAGAATGTTATTCAGCGATGAAGCTCACTTTTGGTACGTTAATAAACATAATTGTCATATTCGGAATGATGATAATCCAAAAGACATTGTCGAGGCGTCGGTAAATTATCAAAAAAACACTGTATGGTGAGATCTATAGGCAGAGGCAATGTATGTTTCATATTTCTTCAAAAATGAAGCTGATCATAACTTTACATTCAATTGGGAACGCTATAGAGTCATGCCATAAAGCAGCAATCATTTTATTGAAGTAAACTGTTATTAAGGGCATTATCTGGCGTCGTGGGTCTGTAGCTTGGCCTCCAAGTTGGGTTATGTAAAGTCGCTTGTGCGCAGATAAGCTTAAGACCACTAAGGTCTTGCAAAAGAATATTCGGTGCGTTTTTGCTGATATACGGCACCAACTGCTGCAAAAAGTTGTAGAAAATTGGGGCTCTTGACTGGGATTTATTAGAGCCAGCCACTTGCGGACCTAAAAGTGGGTAATAGACTCAGAGAGTATGGGTTTCTGAAAAGAACGCGTGTCTGAACCCTCGGATATCCTTACAACCTTTGACTGCATACCGGATCATCTAGATCGCTAAACTGAACTCTGGTGGGTCCTTTTCTGCCCAAATACCGACGAGTGATCTATGGGTCGGATGAGGCCAGCAGTGAGCTTCTTCGCGGATGGGTCAGAGCTTGTGGGGAGGGTTGGTGGAGGGGTTTACTGTCAGGGGCTCTCTATCAACTCCAGTCTTACACATCCTGACTATTGCAATGTCTCCAGACTGAGGTTGAAGTCAACAAGTTAGCAGTAGATTTGCTGCTAGTGTGGCCTCCTTTAGAGAAGTGACCAGAGCGGCGATACAAGCCTTCAACTCATTTACAGTGCGTTCAGGTTGGTCGAAGAGGTCCTAACCTCGCTATCAATAGCATCAAGTGATAAGGCTGGTATGGGTGCTGAGCCATAGCGGAATCGCAGGTAATTGCAAAGCTAATGAGGCACCCTAGAGCCATTATGGAAGCGAGTCGGTGCTTCCGCGGCCTCTGAGTTTCGCGGAAGCTTAGTTAACGCTCGATCAACCTCGTTACTTGCGCAGTCACAAAAGCCTTTTGGCACAAGATGAGGTAGAAACAACTCCACACTTCCTTCTTGACTGTCCCGCATTTGAGGGGTCAAGACTTAAACACTTGGGACCGCATACCTCCACACAATTGTTGTATTGACTACTAAGCGTTTTGCCAATCTGTAAGCTGTAAGTCCGAACACAAAAGTTCCTATTTTCTATGGCTTCACAAAGGACTACATATACCAGTCCACATGCGATCATTGATCAGCCATCTAACCATAACTAGCTTAAGCAGAAAATTTTCTTCACTGCCAGACAAATTTTTGGTAGATCCTGCTGGAAATCGGCTACGAGATTAATTAAGTAAAATGTAAAGTCAAAATAAAGTAAAAATTGTTTTTTCGGACTTGAAAACTATAACTCTTTAATGATTTGTCATTTTTGGATTCACTTGTATATTAGATAACATAACTGTGTTTAATTCTAAATAGAGTTGTATGGATTAATATAATTTAATTTCAACAGTAACAACCGAAGCAGGAAGAGCCAGCGAAGCACTCGCCAAGCTAAATCATTCTCATAACAGATGCGCACCGCCCAAAAAACACACGTAACGGTAATCCGTTTTATGTCACACCACAAACTACCAACAGATGTGTGAAGACAAAGGCGGCAGCAAATAAATTAAATGGCAATATATTTGCATTGCACACGCGTAAAGATCATTCAAATGCATTTCGCACGGGATTAAGACTTTTTTCGACCGCCTGACAGGTTGTCATTTGGCGTTTAGCCGCTGATCTGCGTTACAGCGCATACATAATCACTGAAGTGGATTTTTCACACTCACTTGCAGTCTGCCGCTCTCACTCGCGCTTACCACTTTCCACTTGAACTGAGAGTTTGCCGGGCGACTGATGGGTCGTGGCGCTAACGTAATCACCAGTTGGTGGCGGTGTTAATTATGTCATGATATCAGTAGTTATGTACGTATGTGTGTTATATACATAGATATCCATTCATGCGTTTACGGTTATATAAGAATGTATGTATATGATAGCACGCCACTTGTTAGGAACGTTGTCTGGTAGGCAGGTATGTGGTGTCATTGGAGTAAACTCTTGCAATTAGAAGCAGTCATACTAAATCACTTGCCAAATATTATATGAGTTCAGGTAGTGTAATTTGATACGACAAGTGTTTACCGATAATATATTATAACTAGTATTATGGCGTATTGTTGTTGTATTAGAGTTATTTGAAATAAATGTGGGACAACAATTGTTGTAAAGCAGAAAGTCATGATTCACCAACAATAATCAAGCCACAAAAAGAAATTTCTACTGAGAAATAACAGAAAAGGCTAACGAAGTCAGCTTATAGACTGAGGGAATCCTTCTTCTTAGTCGTCTGTAATAAGGAACATTTTAAGATACTTACTTAAAAAGTTTCCCTTCTACGTAATATCATTGATTTGTGAAAATCTATAGAATTAATCTAAATCTCCTTCCAAAATACTGGCTTCTCTGTTGTGGACACGGACACAGGGATAAACAGCTATTCGGTTGGTCCGACTGCTACAGTGTCTTCAAAGCGGAGATCCTAGCTTTTAAGGAAAGCGTTCTTGGTCAGACAAAACGTGTGCTCACAATAAGAAATATATTGATATATACAGATAACCAAGCAGGTGTGAAATCACTTAAAGCTCTTAGGGCTTCAGCGAAGATAGTGAAAGAATGTCTTGATCTTTTAATACCGCTAAAATCGTATTTCAGCATTTATCCAGGGCACAGGATATACCTGGCAATTGTGAGGAAGATGAGATAAGGGGGGAGGTCGGATATACATATATATTTACCTCTGGCTACTTGTAGATATTTAACTGACAAAAATGTTATAAATATAGCTGCGGGGCGGTGGCGAGAATCGTTAAGTTCCTCAACATGCAGACAAAGGTGGCATGAATGGAATATGGGTCGCACACTTGCCGACCATTACAATTAAAAAAATTGACATAAGAACTCTAGTAGCGGTGTTAATGGGTCACTGTTTTATTGACAGACATGCAGCAGACTGGCGATACTATGAGTATACAAAACAACTTTTGGAGGAGCAGCCATGAGCTGGATGAAAAAGATACTAAGAACATTTTTAATGCGATTCCAAAGCTTTATATTAGAAACAGGTGTTATTCTTATTATTGTTTTGTGGCGTCAGAAAACATTTCCAAAGTAATTTCGAGGAATGATGCCGCCTTGACAATCCTTGGCCGCAAAAAAGTGAGGGTCCTTTCTGGTGACTTAGACCCAACTGACGTGGAAACGGTAGAAGAAAATTGTCTTACTTATCGGTCGAGGGTTTCTTGAAGATATCTCAAAAGTTGCACATAGAAAGATTTTTGTATTGATGAACTTTGTCAGTGGGACAGATTGGTTCAGAGAATACATAGTAGAGCAGATTTTAGTGCCGTTGGTTTTACAATGGGCTTTATAAAGGTCTAGTTCTGTTGTCAGATATCCATTCTACCTAGCTGTTTACCTAGCCCGAGTTTCTTAATCAACATCACCCTTCGAGACCCCCTTGTAAACGGTGATTTCGAGGATAAATTTATTAGCCGTCCTTATTTTGAAAAATATTAGTATACAATTTTGGTCTGCAAAATTTCATTTTAGCTATATTCTTTGCGCGGATATCGACAGGGCAATGGGAGTCGCTGCTTCCAATGTCATGATCTCAAGCTGGCTCCTATCAGAGTCATTACATTGCAGGCAAGCGGCTTCTAGCTAAGGCTGACGTATTTTCCCAATAATCCTCTTATGTGGGTCTATTTTAAATACATCCTCAGAAGTAGGTGAATGGATAATACAACGGCCATTGCTAATGAGGTACCCAGCAGTAGGTAGGTAGCGTAAAACGCTAGGGGTTGAGACTACCGAATCAAAAACTCAACATGGAGGACAATAAAGGAACGAAGCGGACTGGGACATCAGTCTAACCGTTGGTGGGGGACGAGACTGCTACCATCGGCGGGCACAGCGATCTTATGAGTGGTGTCGCCACACCTCCACTGCAACGGGTTGCGATAGATGTAGTTCTACTGCCAAACCAGATCAAGAAAGCGCTGTAAGCATTAACGCCGAAAAGGAAAAAGAATAATATTTCTACAGCTGAACAGCAATATAGTTCGCGCTTATCTAATACTAGGAAGGATTATGTTACTTTCCATTTCGTTGTGATAAAATCGCAAGCTTTTCTTATACATTATTCACGAAACTGTAGAGTGCGTAATCCACTTATTATTTAATTTAGAGCCAACAAAAATCTATCAAATTACAAAGGCGATTTCACAGACTAAATAAGATATAGTAGGAAGACAAAGCAGAATAAGATGGAAATGAAGAGACGAAATATTTGCTAATAAGCAACCTTTTACTTATACACTTACTTAACTGGTAAGGCAATAATACTGGCGTGCAACAATTGTAACTGTATCTCCCATATCCACACACATTTACGTATGAGCATAAGCATACCTTCACTACTCCACTTTCCAGTGTTGCAACAAACTAGTGCAATAAAAGATCGAACAAAGAAATAGTACTCGCAACATGGTGTTGCGTAAGTTTCCTGCAACTTGTAATTAAAACCTAGCAAAACACACACACACACACACTTGCATTTCGCATGGCATTCCTTTTCGTGCTTCGTCAACTTGCCTACAGCCGTTTCGAAAGATCTATTTCATATTCCTCATTGTGCTCTAATGAAATTTAATGCTGCACGCAAGTGTGTGCGCCTCTAAGCTGAGCAGATGTAATGCGAATGCATTATTCATATATATGTATGTGTTTATATATATGCAGTACATATACTGAGGTATGTGGCTTGGCTAACGCGGAATTCCTAAGAAATGCATTTGAGCCGCTGCTGCTTTGTAATCGAAACCCTTCAACTAAATTTTTACAGGTGAATAGCAAATAAGGCGAAATAGCAGACAAAGTTACTTTAGCAAATATGGTATAGTATGTGTAAAGCTTAACAATATACGAGTATGTGTGACTGGATTTGTTTACGGTTTGAGTATGAATATTTGTTACTCATCGTATTACGGTAGCTCTTGTATACGGAAGACTGCCAAAAGATTAATGTCAGATCGAGTAAATATTTAAATGCAGTATGCAGTGAGTCAAAAGCAATCGAAGTAATTACAGTTCTTTGAGAACAATTAGTGCTAAGAAAAGTATCGATTATTGATTACTGGTAATTGTCCTGCAACTCTTCAATACTTATTTTAACTTTCCTTCTTAACGCTCCTGCTGTTATGCTGTAAACTTTACCAGAATAAATCTGTGTTTAGACCTTTATAAGTCTTTCTTTCAGATATGTAAAAGACCAAAAAGAACAGGTCGTAGCTGGAAATTTATTGGCCTCAAGGAACTAAACACCTGTGGAATTATAATGTCGATATCGACATGGCGTATGATTAACATAATGTTTCTCAATGTCTGTTCAGCATGTCCTCAAATAACCTTACTTCGTATACAACTGCAAATTAGTCGGTTGCGGTGAAATATCTTTCAAGGCTCTCAATGTGCTAATTTAAAAGAAAGCGGTCAGCTTGGCTGAAAAAGCTTAGAAATTTCATGAAATGATGCGAAGTACTTGACTAGACTTTAAGACTCAGTATGCGTAAAAATATTTGTTTGGAAAGGAACTGCAGATGATCTCCGGGGATCACCATTTCCTTAAACTGGATCCGCTGAAACTAAAAAACCAAACTGACTTCGTTAAAGTAATACTTAATCTAGTAAAGCAAATTGAAGATATGAGCAAAACTTTTTTTGCAACTTTTCGTGCGCTTTTGACGTTTTATGGTCGTAATGGTCCACCTGTACTCGCTATTCATCGAATTGCTGAAAATTTCGAGCGTACATTTCCTTCACATAATGTTCAAGTGCCAATAGAAAAATAACCGCTCAAACTATTGAAAATATTACTGCCATTTCGGCAAGTGTTGCTGAATTTGTCGATTCCAAGACGTTCTCAAGAATTGGAAATGTTTAAAAGCACAATTTAGCGGGTTCTGAGAGGATATTTCAGCTCGCATTCTACAAAATTGTTCTTATCCAAGAACTGAAGCCAATTTGGTAACGATAAACGTCGTGAATTTGCTGATTTTGTCTTGGAACAACTTGAAAACGTTAACAATTTTTTTAAGAGAGTTCTCTTCTCCGATGGGGCTCACTTTCATCTGGAAAAATGAAAATAAATAGTGGCCAATAAATAAACAAAACTGTCGATTCTGATGCGAAGAAAATTCACAAATTATTCATAAACAACCAGTACATTACCAGTCTGGTATTTTATCTCTTGATGGAATCATCGTTCCGCACTTCTTTCGAAATGAAGCTGGTGACATCGTTACTGTGAATGGAGAGCAGTACAAATCGATAATAACCAATTTCTTCTGCTGTTAAAGTGGATATAACTTCTTAAGCGTATGAAGGTTGTCATTAAATAAAACAACTGTAAAAATTATACCAAAATGTTGCTAAAATAATTTCTTAACTTATTTACAAAATATTATTTTTTCTTAACTGTTATCATTACAATATTTTTTCAATAAATTCAACCGTTCTGCCATGAAATCTTTTTTGCAAATTCATATAACGGTCACCGACACCTACAACAACAACAAAGTCGTCGCAGACAGTTTTCATACAATTAGCAGCGAAATAACACAAAACGCCTTAAATACTTTGCATCAATGGATTATTAACCTCAGCTTCTCACCACAGCGCAGCAACAATAACACACTGCAGTTGATGACAGCGAAAAGTCAAGCAACGACAGGTCGTCGCTCAGTCTGGGCACGCAATGCAAATTGCAACAATAACAACAAGAAATGTGTACGCTTGCACACTCGTAAACAATTTAGTAAAGAATGTTGAGATGCGCGCCGGCCAGTGCTGCAACAGTGTGTGGGGCAGGCGGTGACGTCGCCACACTAATTGAGCACCCACAAGCAGCAGCCGACTGCGACTAAGCGTGGACTCTGACTCTATAACATACAGACATATGTTATGGCTTGTAACGCAACATGTGGGGGCGTGAGGGCGTGGTGGTGGGAGCGCTGTTGGTGATGCTTATTTAAGCGCGAGTGGCGTTGATTGTGTTGAATTAATAAAAGCAGGAAATTTCAATGCAGACACAAGAATGACATGACTGGACGGACAAAATGCTACTTCAAAAATACTTCACATCTGATTTGTGGCCGCAGACCTTTTTTTATTGCTGATTAAATATGTTTATTGAGCATTTCGCTTGCTGCTGGCATATTCTTATATTCTTTCAACTTTAGTGGCAAGTGCAAAAACATATAAACTTGTAGGTGAGTTAGTTGATTTTCGAAAATGGAGCTACTTGATAGACAGAAATTTTAATTTTTAAAAATATATTTAAATTATAATATAAAACTTATTAAGACGGTCTTTTCACACATTTCGATGCAACACAAAAGTTTTAATATTTTTGGATATAAATCACTTCATCTCGCTTTACAAGCTTTTTTTTTGTTCACTGTGTATGTGAAATTTATGCCATATAAATTTAAACATACTTATATAGGCGTATCTAGATGTAACCTGCATGACAGTACTTGTTTTATTACCGTACATTTACTTTTCAGACTGACTGTGCAGCGTAATTTGAGCTATCATGCCACCACTGCATACTTTTAGGCACTTAAAATAAAGAAAAATATTTTCTACTCCACAGAATGTCACAAAGACGCGCACGATACGCTTCTGCTGCGCGGGTTATGAAGGCAACATCTCGATCAACGACACAGTTTGCAAGCCGGTCTGTCGCGGCGGTTGTGGACGCGGCTACTGCCAGACGCCGGATGTGTGCAGCTGTGAACCGGGCTACACTGGCACGCATTGCACGCAAAGTGAGTAAAATATTTCATATTACTGGTATGCTTTTCTTTACTTGCTTGCTTTTACAGGGTGTGACCACGATCACTGGGGCGATGAGTGCAAGCAAAAGTGCAAATGCCAAAATGGCGCTGTGTGCGATAATAAATCCGGTATCTGCCACTGTACCACTGGCTGGACGGGCGAATTGTAAGCGTTAATTGATTTCATCAAATTTTTTGAATTTTACTTATTTGAATTTTCTTCTACGCAGTTGCGAGCTGCCTTGCCCGACCGGCACGTTTGGCGTCATGTGCCACAAAGCATGCGACTGCGTCGAAAAGCGCTGCCATCCGCAAACGGGCGCCTGTGGCGATGCGCTGACCCCAGTGATGCCCAATGTCACGCATGTCATGATACAAACACTCAACTCCACCATCGTCAATATAACGCATAAGCTCGATCGCATAGCGAATAAAATAGTGACCATAGCCACCAGCACTCTAGTGCCACCACAACTCACCGCCGCGCCCGAGGTAATCGTCATCAAGCAAGAGGATCAGCATACGCCCAAAATAATTGTACACCAACCCGGCTTGAGCGGTGGCCTGCTGAGCGACTTACACACCGCCGGCGGCAAGACACCTGAGGTGATACACGTAATCACAGCCGCGGGTGCCGACTGGCCGACGCACGCGAACGGTTCCATGATTGGCGCAGCGCAAGACGCCAAACTGAGTTTGGCTGGCATTGGCGGTGTGATTGAGTCACCGGCGCACACTTTAGCGCCCACACCCACTGCAGCCGAACACGATGCTAATCTGCTAAGCACACTGCTTGTGCTGCTGCTGATTATTGTTGTTGCGATCGGCATTAGTTGGCTCTATATATATCGGCGCTATCACTGGCAAAAGCAGCGCGTCGAGGCGGCGTTGGCAGCGCGCAATGCTAGTTTTGGTGGAGCGTCCGCAGAGCTGGGCGGCGGCAGTGGCAGCACGGTGGACGCCACGGCAATGTCTGGCGTGGGCGGTAAGAGTTTCCTAAAACCGTTGCCTGATTTGCCGGCCTTCACACAAATGGTGCGCAACAAAATCGAGGGTATGTAAGTGTCCTGATCCGAAATGAGATTTGTTGGCAGAAAAAATTAATTTTGATTTTTCTCTTTGTGCAGCAGGACCCGAATTCTATGATGCGCCCAGCAACAACTCGTCGGTCAACACGTCCGCTTATGATTACGCGCGTAAACTCTCGCTTTATTCGATTGTGTCGCCCAAATCGCGCAAAGGCAGTCCAGACTCGCATCTCTACGATGAGATACGCTATCCGGCAGCTTATCAACAACAACAACAACAACAGCAACACAACTTTAATACTCAACACAGACAAAGACACCATAGCCAACAACAACAACATCCTCAACATAATCATCCGCAATTCTCCAACCATCAACAACAACAACAGCAACATCACATTCACACCACTAACGCTCTTGGCCAAGCGAGTTTGTCACCACATGCGCAGCAGCTCCAGAAACCCATGCAACACGCACAAATATCAGCTTTCATTGCCCAACAGCCTTTGACCGCCACAACCCTACAACAACAGCAACATCACATCGCTCACTTGATTATACCACCGCAAAATGCCAATTTCCTTCAAGTGCCTTCAGCGTCCGCGTCCAATGTGAACGCCACCAACAACAGCGCCACACGAAAAGTGGCTCTCATTTAATATTTCATCGACGCTCGCGTCGTATCCTCTTGCTATTGGAAGAGCAGCAATGGAATTGCACCAAATATTTTTATAAACAGTATCATTATGCCATTTTCACTATATTTTTGTAGAATATTTTTTTAATAAGCATACATTTGTATTTTGTTACATATAATAAAAGAAAGATACTAATTTTTAAAGTAAAATTTTTTTCCTCGGATGAGAAACGCCACTTTTGATGACGACCACAGCAAACGTAATAAAGTCTATGAATTAAGGCACGCACGTGGAATGCCCGGTCCATGCATTGAAAAGGTGTCGATGCACAGCTGTTCTCGTAAAAGTAAAGGCTGACATCACACCCGTCCAAGAAATGCGAAGGACGGGACAAGGACAGAGACGAGTAGGTCCTTGTAACATTTATTACAGCGGTCATATAAAGAAGCGCAAATTCGGTGTGAGATTCGTGATGGGAGAAAAACTCAATCTTCTAGTCTTCGCATTCACATCGATGGATGAACGTCTAGTCACAATCCGCTTGAGTGCAAAATTTTTAAACATAAAACTAATTTGCGCCTACGCACGGATAGAAGAGAAGGACGATATGACCAAAAAGACGCCTTTTATTAGGGGCTCGAGCGCGGTTATGACAACTGCACCGCTACGATGTCAAAATCGTGCTTGGAGACAGTTGGAAAATTCACGAAAGCCGAAAAAGTGGTTGTTTTGTAGTACTAGATTCTAGTACAAGAAAATTCATCAAGCTACTTGGCTGTCTCCGGATCAAAAAGGTCGAAATTAGATCCATCATATTTTGATAGATGGACGACATGTTCTCAGAGTTCTTTTTGTGTGTTCGCACCGGTTCGGATCACTATCTTCCTATAGCGAATATAGACACCCGCCTCTGTACAGCAAAGCATGCCCGCCGACAAACACAAGGAACGTACGACGTTCACAATAGATGGCTAAACGGTTTTCTACTCGACTTGTACTCCTGCTTTCTGAGAGTACTCATCAGTAACTCGGTGTGGGGCGCATTTCAAGTGTACATCTGCAAGCGAAATTATGATTTTCAAAAAGGTCTAAAGAACAGCTGGAAGGAGTGAGAGAGAAAACAGACAGCCCCTTCGCAATGTTGCG